>NW_026871637.1:1724139-2068967 GCF_028564815.1 Eubalaena glacialis | reverse complement strand
TTCTGTTTTGTAATTCAGTTCAAGTGTAGCGATTTTGACATTCCCTCTATAAGCGATATCTTAGGATTAGTGTCTTTTTCTGTGTGACTTATTTCACTTAGAATCATCGTACCTAAATCCACTCATCATGCTGCTAACTAGCCTTATGACATTGATTTCATGGCTGAGTGATATTCCATTGTGCCAAGTACCACCATTTCTTTATCCATTTTTCTCTTTCCTGGGATATTGAAGGTGTACCGAAGCGGAGGTTCTTGGAAACAGAGCAGCCGTAAACTTTAGGGTGCCTGTGTCTTGTTGATTTTTAGTTTTCCCAATTTATGCGCCCATGAGTGGAAGTGCCCTATGCTCTCTACGCTGTGTTTATTACTTGTTTCAGGACACACCGTACTCTTCTCCAGAGTGCCTGTTGGCAATTTACATCCCGCCATCAGCGTAGCAAGGCTCCCATGTCTCCATGGCCTGTCCTGCTTTTCTGGTTTTTACCATTTGTTCAGCATGGCCTTTTTGACCGAGGGCAAAAGAGACTTCTTTGTAGCGCTGATTTGCCCTTCCGGCTTGCTTGGTTGGCCTAAAAGGGCGTATGCGTTTTTTCCTGAATATATTCAGGAAATAACGTATACGCCCTTTTTGGCCAAGGGCATCATTGTCAACGTTTTGCCGCTTTTCATGTGCTTTAAAGGCGAGTCGAATCTACCTCCTGAAATCTGTTTCCTGCAAATCTGCCTTGCTTTCAAATCCTCTTCGTTGCCTTCCCTCAATATATTTGTGGACGAGAGTTCTCATTTATAACTCTGCACGTTTGTGAATTGCAGTGCCCCTGAGCTCCATTTGTCTCCTCGCATTTTTGGGAGCTGGCCGCAAAAGCGCAGGATTGCTTCAGGCCCTATTTTGGTTCTGGGGGGCAGGCTGAGCCTGTGGTTCATTCTTCTTCCTGATGGGAAAATGGAGTGACCTGTGCCTGTCCCAACACCTAGGGCTAGTCTCTCGTTGGTTCCCCGTCTTTCCGTTCATCCTCAGGACAAATTGCAACCTGTACAATCAGGAGGTTAAAGGTGCTGATTCTCCAAGTAGGGAGATGGTTAGTCAAGCGGCTGGAATGGCGAACCCGAGCACAAGGAGAGGAGAAATGAGGTGCGTTTTAGAAACCTTTCCCGATCTCATGGCATACCATCTTCTGGGTTTCCCATGCATGTTTTGATGTAGGAAGATGCCCTTGTACCTGGAGATTTGAGACCCATGGGGTGTGTTCCCCGCAGTGTTACTTTAAAGTATCTGCGTTTGCTCACCCAACCTCACCAATCCTCTCAGCCCCAAGAGTGTCCAGCCTTATGTCTCATCCAGCTGTGGGTCTAGATATGGTCAATCCAGGTTGCATCAGAGACCCTGAACGGATTTTGTTAGAATTTCTCTCTCTTTCACTGTCTTTGTTTTGTGGGTTTTTTAAAGTAATGTATGTTTAGAATGGGGTTTGGCTGCTTTTCCCTGCTGTGTTGATGCCGCTTTACACCCTCTTGATTCACTTGCAGAGAGATATCGATACATAGGTTTTCAGATTCTTACTAGTCAGATATATTCTTGTGTGGTGACTAGGGTGTGTTGAGTCCAGTTCACTGAGCAGGGAGTAGGCCTTGTCTATTACATATTTGGCTTATGGAGCGGTGTCTGAGCTAATTTCAAACCCTTGTTTTATGCATCACCCCACCTCACCTTTCCCGTTAAGCAGCCATAGTGTGTCTTCTAAAGTTGTGACTCTGTTCTGTTTTGTAATTCAGTTCAAGTGTAGCGATTTTGACATTCCCTCTATAAGCGATATCTTAGGATAAGTGTCTTTTTCTGTGTGACTTATTTCACTTAGAATCATCGTACCTAAATCCACTCATCATGCTGCTAACTAGCCTTATGACATTGATTTCATGGTTGAGTGATATTCCATTGTGCCAAGTACCACCATTTCTTTATCCATTTTTCTCTTTCCTGGGATATTGAAGGTGTACCGAAGCGGAGGTGCTTGGCAACAGAGCAGCCGTAAAGTTTGGGGTGCCTGTGTCTTGTTGATTTTTACTTTTCCCAATTTATACGCCCATGAGTGGAAGTGCCCTCTGCTCTCTACGCTGTGTTTATTACTTGTTTCAGGACACACCGTACTCTTCTCCAGAGTGCCTGTTGGCAATTTATATCCCGCCCATCAGCGTAGCAAGGCTCCCATGTCTCCATGGCCTGTCCTGCTTTTCTGGTTTTTACACTTGGTTCAGCATGGCCCTTTTGACCGAGGGCAAGCGAGACTTCTTTGTAGCGCTGATTTGCCCTTCCGGCTTGCTTGGTTGGCCAAAAAGGGCGTATGCGTTTTTTCCTGAATATATTCAGGAAAAAACGCATACGCCCTTTTTGCCACGGGCATCATTGTCAACGTTTTGCCGCTTTTCATGTGCTTTAAAGGCGAGTCGAATCTACCTCCTGAAATCTGTTTCCTGCAAATCTGCCTTGCTTTCAAATCCTCTTCGTTGCCTTCCCTCAATATATTTGTGGACGAGAGTTCTCATTTATAACTCTGCACGTTTGTGAATTGCAGTTCCCCTGAGCTCCATTTGTCTCTTCGCTTTTTTGGGAGCTGGCCGCAAAAGCGCAGGATTGCTTCAGGCCCTATTTTGGTTCTGGGGGGCAGGCTGAGCCTGTGGTTCATTCTTCTTCCTGATGGGAAAATGGAGTGACCTGTGCCTGTCCCAACACCTAGGGCTAGTCTCTCGTTGGTTCCCCGTCTTCCCGTTCATCCTCAGGACAAATTGCAACGTGGACGAAACAGGAGGTTAAAGGTGCTGATTCTCCAAGTAGGGAGATGGTTAGTCAAGCGGCTGGAATGGCGAACCCGAGCACAAGGAGAGGAGAAATGAGGTGCGTTTTAGAAACCTTTCCCGATCTCACGGCATACCATCTTCTGGGTTTCCCATGCATGTTTTGATGTAGGAAGATTCCCTTGTACCTGGAGATTTGAGACCCATGGGGTGGGTACCCCATGGTATTACTTTAAAGTATCTGCATTTGCTCACCCAACCTCACCAATTATCTCAGCCCCAAGAGTGTCCAGCCTTATGTCTCATCCAGCTGTGGGTCTAGATATGGTCAATCCAGGTTGCATCAGAGACCCTGAACGGATTTTGTAAGAATTTCTCTCTCTTTCACTGTCTTTGCTTTGTGGGTTTTTTAAAGTAATGTATGTTTAGAATGGGGTTTGGCTGCTTTTCCCTGCTGTGTTTATGCCGCTTTACACCCTCTTGATTCACTTGCAGAGAGATATCAATACATAGGTTTTCAGATTCATACTAGTCAGATATATTCTTGTGCGGTGACTAGGGGGTGTTGAGTCCAGTTCACTGAGCAGGGAGTAGGCCTTGTCTATTACATATTTGGCTTATGGAGCGGTCTCTGAGCTAATTTCAAACCCTTGTTTTATGCATCACCCCACCTCACCTTTCCGGTTAAGCAGCCATAGTGTGTCTTCTAAAGTTGTGCCTCTGTTCTGTTTTGTAATTCAGTTCAAGTGTAGCGATTTTGACATTCCCTCTATAAGCGATATCTTAGGATAAGTGTCTTTTTCTGTGTGACTTATTTCACTTAGAATCATCGTACCTAAATCCACTCATCATGCTGCTAACTAGCCTTATGACATTGATTTCATGGCTGAGTGATATTCCATTGGGCCAAGTACCACCATTTCTTTATCCATTTTTCTCTTTCCTGGGATATTGAAGGTGTACCGAAGCGGAGATTCTTGGAAACAGAGCAGCCGTAAACTTTAGGGTGCCTGTGTCTTGTTGATTTTTAGTTTTCCCAATTTATACGCCCATGAGTGGAAGTGCCCTATGCTCTCTACGCTGTGTTTATTACTTGTTTCAGGACACACCGTACTCTTCTCCAGAGTGCCTGTTGGCAATTTACATCCCGCCCATCAGCGTAGCAAGGCTCCCATGTCTCCATGGCCTGTCCTGCTTTTCTGGTTTTTACACTTGGTTCAGCATGGCCCTTTTCACCGAGGGCAAGCGAGACTTCTTTGTAGCGCTGATTTGCCCTTCCGGCTTGCTCTGTTGGCCAAAAAGGGCGTATGCGTTTTTTCCCGAATATATTCAGGAAAAAACGCATACGCCCTTTTTGCCAAGGGCATCATTGTCAACGTTTTGCCGCTTTTCATGTGCTTTAAAGGCGAGTCGAATCTACCTCCTGAAATCTGTTTCCTGCAAATCTGCCTTGCTTTCAAATCCTCTTCGTTGCCTTCCCTCAATATATTTGTGGACGAGAGTTCTCATTTATAACACTGCACGTTTGTGAATTGCAGTGCCCCTGAGCTCCATTTGTCTCCTCGCTTTTTTGGGAGCTGGCCGCAAAAGCGCAGGATTGCTTCAGGCCCTATTTTGGTTCTGGGGGGCAGGCTGAGCCTGTGGTTCATTCTTCTTCCTGATGGGAAAATGGAGTGACCTATGCCTGTCCCAACAACTAGGGCTCGTCTCTCGTTGGTTCCGCGTCTTCCCGTTCAACCTCAGGACAAATTGCAACCTGTACAATCAGGAGGTTAAAGGTGCTGATTCTCCAAGTAGGGAGATGGTTAGTCAAGCGGCTGGAATGGCGAACCCGAGCACAAGGAGAGGAGAAATGAGGTGCGTTTTAGAAACCTTTCCCGATCTCACGGCATACCATCTTCTGGGTTTCCCATGCATGGTTTGATGTAGGAAGATGCCCTTGTACCTGGAGATTTGAGACCCATGGGGTGGGTACCCCGCGGTATTACTTTAAAGTATCTGCATTTGCTCACCCAACCTCACCAATCCTCTCAGCCCCAAGAGTGTCCAGCCTTATGTCTCATCCAGCTGTGGGTCTAGATATGGTCAATCCAGGTTGCATCAGAGACCCTGAACGGATTTTGTAAGAATTTCTCTCTCTTTCACTGTCTTTGTTTTGTGGGTATTTTAAAGTAATTTATGTTTAGAATAGGGCTTGGCTGCTTTTCCCTGCTGTGTTAATGCCGCTTTACACCCTCTTGATTCACTTGCAGAGATATCGATACATAGGTTTTCAGATTCTTACTAGTCAGATATATTCTTGTGTGGTGACTAGGGTGTGTTGAGTCCAGTTCACTGAGCAGGGAGTAGGCCTTGTCTATTACATATTTGGCTTATGGAGCGGTCTCTGAGCTAATTTCAAACCCTTGTTTTATGCATCACCCCACCTCACGTTTCCCGTTAAGCAGCCATAGTGTGTCTTGTAAAGGTGTGAGTCTGTTCTGTTTTGTAATTCAGTTCAAGTGTAGCGATTTTGACATTCCCTCTATAAGCGATATCTTAGGATAAGTGTCTTTTTCTGTGTGACTTATTTCACTTAGAATCATCGTACCTAAATCCACTCATCATGCTGCTAACTAGCCTTATGACATTGATTTCATGGCTGAGTGATATTCCATTGTGCCAAGTACCACCATTTCTTTATCCATTTTTCTCTTTCCTGGGATATTGAAGGTGTACCGAAGCGGAGGATCTTGGAAACAGAGCAGCCGTAAACTTTAGGGTGCCTGTGTCTTGTTGATTTTTAGTTTTCCCAATTTATACGCCCATGAGTGGAAGTGCCCTATGCTCTCTACGCTGTGTTTATTACTTGTTTCAGGACACACCATACTCTTCTCCAGAGTGCCTGTTGGCAATTTACATCCCGCCCATCAGCGTAGCAAGGCTCCCATGTCTCCATGGCCTGTCCTGCTTTTCTGGTTTTTACAATTTGTTCAGCATGGCCCTTTTGACCGAGGGCAAGGGAGACTTCTTTGTAGCGCTGATTTGCCCTTCTGGCTTGCTCTGTTGGCCAAAAAGGGCGTATGCGTTTTTTCCTGAATATATTCAGGAAAAAACGCATACGCCCTTTTTGCCAAGGGCATCATTGTCAACGTTTTGCCGCTTTTCATGTGCTTTAAAGGCGAGTCGAATCTACCTCCTGAAATCTGTTTCCTGCAAATCTGCCTTGCTTTCAAATCCTCTTCGTTGCCTTCCCTCAATATATTTGTGGATGAGAGTTCTCATTTATAACTCTGCACGTTTGTGAATTGCAGTGCCCCTGAGCTCCATTTGTCTCCTCGCTTTTTTGGGAGCTGGCAGCAAAAGCGCAGGATTGCTTCAGGCCCTATTTTGGTTCTGGGGGGCAGGCTGAGCCTGTGGTTCATTCTTCTTCCTGATGGGAAAATGGAGTGACCTATGCCTGTACCAACACATAGGGCTCGTCTCTCGTTGGTTCCGCGTCTTCCCGTTCATCCTCAGGACAAATTGCAACCTGTACAATCAGGAGGTTAAAGGTGCTGATTCTCCAAGTAGGGAGATGGTTAGTCAAGCGGCTGGAATGGCGAACCCGAGCACAAGGAGAGGAGAAATGAGGTGCGTTTTAGAAACCTTTCCCGATCTCACGGCATACCATCTTCTCGGTTTCCCATGCATGTTTTGATGTAGGAAGATTCCCTTGTACCTGGAGATTTGAGACCCATGGGGTGGGTACCCCGCGGTATTACTTTAAAGTATCTGCATTTGCTCACCCAACCTCACCAATCCTCTCAGCCCCAAGAGTGTCCAGCCTTATGTCTCATCCAGCTGTGGGTCTAGATATGGTCAATCCAGGTTGCATCAGAGACCCTGAACGGATTTTGTAAGAATTTCTCTCTCTTTCACTGTCTTTGTTTTGTGGGTTTTTTAAAGTAATTTATGTTTAGAATCGGGCTTGGCTGCTTTTCCCTGCTGTGTTGATGCCGCTTTACACACTCTTGATTCACTTGCAGAGAGATATCGATACATAGGTTTTCAGATTCTTACTAGTCAGATATATTCTTGTGTGGTGACTAAGGTGTGTTGAGTCCAGTTCACTGAGCAGGGAGTAGGCCTTGTCTATTACATATTTGGCTTATGGAGCGGTCTCAGAGCTAATTTCAAACCCTTGTTTTATGCATCACCCCAACTCACCTTTCCGGTTAAGCAGCCATAGTGTGTCTTCTAAAGGTGTGACTCTGTTCTGTTTTGTAATTCAGTTCAAGTGTAGCGATTTTGACATTCCCTCTATAAGCGATATGTTAGGATAAGTGTCTTTTTCTGTGTGACTTATTTCACTTAGAATCATCGTACCTAAATCCACTCATCATGCTGCTAACTAGCCTTATGACATTGATTTCATGGCTGAGTGATATTCCATTGTGCCAAGTACCACCATTTCTTTATCCATTTTTCTCTTTCCTGGGATATTGAAGGTGTACCGAAGCAGAGGTTCTTGGAAACAGAGCAGCCGTAAAGTTTGGGGTACCTGTGACTTGTTTACTTTTAGTTTTCCCAATTTATACGCCCATGAGTGGAAGTGCCCTATGCTCTCAACGCTGTGTTTATTACTTGTTTCAGGACACACCGTACTCTTCTCCAGAGTGCCTGTTTGCAATTTATATCCCGCCCATCAACGTAGCAAGGCTCCCATGTCTCCATGGCCTGTCCTGCTTTGCTGGTTTTTACACTTGGTTCAGCATGGCCCTTTTGACCGAGGGCAAGCGAGACTTCTTTGTAGCGCTGATTTGCCCTTCCGGCTTGCTTGGTTGGCCAAAAAGGGCGTATGCGTTTTTTCCTGAATATATTCAGGAAAAAACGCATACGCCCTTTTTGGCCAAGGGCATCATTGTCAACATTTTGCCGCTTTTCATGTACTTTAAAGGTGAGTCGAATCTACCTCCTGAAATCTGTTTCCTGCAAATCTGCCTTGCTTTCAAATCCTCTTCGTTGCCTTCCCTCAATATATTTGTGGACGAGAGTTCTCATTTATAACTCTGCACGTTTGTGAATTGCAGTGCCCCTGAGCTCCATTTGTCTCCTCGCTTTTTTGGGAGCTGGCCGCAAAAGCGCAGGATTGCTTCAGGCCCTATTTTGGTTCTGGGGGGCAGGCTGAGCCTGTGGTTCATTCTTCTTCCTGATGGGAAAATGGAGTGACCTATGCCTGTCCCAACAACTAGGGCTCGTCTCTCGTTGGTTCCGCGTCTTCCCGTTCATCCTCAGGACAAATTGCAACCTGTACAATCAGGAGGTTAAAGGTGCTGATTCTCCAAGTAGGGAGATGGTTAGTCAAGCGGCTGGAATGGCGAACCCGAGCACAAGGAGAGGAGAAATGAGGTGCGTTTTAGAAACCTTTCCCGATCTCACGGCATACCATCTTCTGGGTTTCCCATGCATGTTTTGATGTAGGAAGATTCCCTTGTACCTGGAGATTTGAGACCCATGGGGTGGGTACCCCGCGGTATTACTTTAAAGTATCTGCATTTGCTCACCCAACCTCACCAATCCTCTCAGCCCCAAGAGTGTCCAGCCTTATGTCTCATCCAGCTGTGGGTCTAGGTATGGTCAATCCAGGTTGCATCAGAGACCCTGAACGGATTTTGTAAGAATTTCTATCTCTTTCACTGTCTTTGCTTTGTGGGTTTTTTAAATTAATGTATGTTTAGAATGGGGTTTGGCTGCTTTTCCCTGCTGTGTTTATGCCGCTTTACACCCTCTTGATTCACTTGCAGAGAGATATCAATACATAGGTTTTCAGATTCATACTAGTCAGATATATTCTTGTGCGGTGACTAGGGGGTGTTGAGTCCAGTTCACTGAGCAGGGAGTAGGCCTTGTCTATTACATATTTGGCTTATGGAGCGGTCTCTGAGCTAATTTCAAACCCTTGTTTTATGCATCACCCCACCTCACCTTTCCGGTTAAGCAGCCATAGTGTGTCTTCTAAAGTTGTGCCTCTGTTCTGTTTTGTAATTCAGTTCAAGTGTAGCGATTTTGACATTCCCTCTATAAGCGATATCTTAGGATAAGTGTCTTTTTCTGTGTGACTTATTTCACTTAGAATCATCGTACCTAAATCCACTCATCATGCTGCTAACTAGCCTTATGACATTGATTTCATGGCTGAGTGATATTCCATTGTGCCAAGTACCACCATTTCTTTATCCATTTTTCTCTTTCCTGGGATATTGAAGGTGTACCGAAGCGGAGATTCTTGGCAACAGAGCAGCCGTAAACTTTAGGGTGCCTGTGTCTTGTTGATTTTTAGTTTTCCCAATTTATACGCCCATGAGTGGAAGTGCCCTATGCTCTCTACGCTGTGTTTATTACTTGTTTCAGGACACACCGTACTCTTCTCCAGAGTGCCTGTTGGCAATTTACATCCCGCCCATCAGCGTAGTAAGGCTCCCATGTCTCCATGGCCTGTCCTGCTTTTCTGGTTTTTACACTTTTTTCAGCATGGCCCTTTTGACCGAGGGCAAGCGAGACTTCTTTGTAGCGCTGATTTGCCCTTCAGGATTGCTTGGTTGGCCAAAAAGGGCGTATGCGTTTTTTCCTGAATATATTCAGGAAAAAACGCATACGCCCTTTTTGGCCAACGGCATCATTGTCAACGTTTTGCCGCTTTTCACGTGCTTTAAAGGCGAGTCGAATCTACCTCCTGAAATCTGCTTCCTGCAAATATGCCTTGCTTTCAAATCCTCTTCGTTGCCTTCCCTCAATATATTTGTGGACGAGAGTTCTCATTTATAACTCTGCACGTTTGTGAATTGCAGTGCCCCTGAGCTCCATTTGTCTCCTCGCTTTTTTGGGAGCTGGCCGCAAAAGCGCAGGATTGCTTCAGGCCCTATTTTGGTTCTGGGGGGCAGGCTGAGCCTGTGGTTCATTCTTCTTCCTGATGGGAAAATGGAGTGACCTATGCCTGTCCCAACAACTAGGGCTCGTCTCTCGTTGGTTCCGCGTCTTCCCGTTCAACCTCAGGACAAACTGCAACCTGTACAATCAGGAGGTTAAAGGTGCTGTTTCTCCAAGTAGGGAGATGTTTAGTCAAGCGGCTGGAATGGCGAACCCGAGCACAAGGAGAGGAGAAATGAGGTGCGTTTTAGAAACCTTTCCCGATCTCACGGCATACCATCTTCTGGGTTTCCCATGCATGTTTTGATGTAGGAAGATTCCCTTGTACCTGGAGATTTGAGACCCATGGGGTGGGTACCCCGCGGTATTACTTTAAAGTATCTGCATTTGCTCACCCAACCTCACCAATCCTCTCAGCCCCAAGAGTGTCCAGCCTTATGTCTCATCCAGCTGTGGGTCTAGATATGGTCAATCCAGGTTGCATCAGAGACCCTGAACGGATTTTGTAAGAATTTCTCTCTCTTTCACTGTCTTTGTTTTGTGGGTTTTTTAAAGTAATTTATGTTTAGAATCGGGCTTGGCTGCTTTTCCCTGCTCTGTTGATGCCGCTTTACACCCTCTTGATTCACTTGCAGAGAGATATCGATACATAGGTTTTCAGATTCTTACTAGTCAGATATATTCTTGTGTGGTGACTAGGGTGTGTTGAGTCCACTTCACTGAGCAGGGAGTAGGCCTTGTCTATTACATATTTGGCTTATGGAGCGGTCTCTGAGCTAATTTCAAACCCTTGTTTTATGCATCACCCCACCTCACCTTTCCCGTTAAGCAGCCATAGTGTGTCTTCTAAAGGTGTGACTCTGTTCTGTTTTGTAATTCAGTTCAAGTGTAGCGATTTTGACATTCCCTCTGTAAGCGATATCTTAGGATAAGTGTCTTTTTCTGTGTGACTTATTTCACTTAGAATCATCGTACCTAAATCCACTCATCATGCTGCTAACTAGCCTTATGACATTGATTTCATGGCTGAGTGATATTCCATTGGGCCAAGTACCACCATTTCTTTATCCATTTTTCTCTTTCCTGGGATATTGAAGGTGTACCGAAGCGGAGATTCTTGGAAACAGAGCAGCCGTAAACTTTAGGGTGCCTGTGTATTGCTGATTTTTAGTTTTCCCAATTTATACGCCCATGAGTGGAAGTGCCCTATGCTCTCTACGCTGTGTTTATTACTTGTTTCAGGACACACCGTACTCTTCTCCAGAATGCCTGTTGACAATTTACATCCCGCCCATCAGCGTAGCAACGCTCCCATGTCTCCATGGCCTGTCCTGCTTTTCTGGTTTTTACACATTTTTCAGCATGGCCCTTTTGACCGAGGGCAAGCCAGACTTCTTGGTAGCGCTGATTTGCCCTTCAGGCTTGCTTGGTTGGCCAAAAAGGGCGTATGCGTTTTTTCCTGAATATATTCAGGAAAAAACGCATACGCCCTTTTTGGCCAAGGGCATCATTGTCAACGTTTTGCCGCTTTTCACGTGCTTTAAAGGCGAGTCGAATCTACCTCCTGAAATCTGTTTCCTGCAAATCTGCCTTGCTTTCAAATCCTCTTCGTTGCCTTCCCTCAATATATTTGTGGACGAGAGTTCTCATTTATAACTCTGCACGTTTGTGAATTGCAGTGCCCCTGAGCTCCATTTGTCTCCTCGCTTTTTTGGGAGCTGGCCGCAAAAGCGCAGGATTGCTTCAGGCCCTATTTTGGTTCTGGGGGGCAGGCTGAGCCTGTGGTTCATTCTTCTTCCTGATGGGAAAATGGAGTGACCTGTGCCTGTCCCAACACCTAGGGCTAGTCTCTCGTTGGTTCCCCGTCTTCCCGTTCATCCTCAGGACAAATTGCAACCTGTACGAAACAGGAGGTTAAAGGTGCTGATTCTCCAAGTAGGGAGATGGTTAGTCAAGCGGCTGTAATGGCGAACCCGAGCACAAGGAGAGGAGAAATGAGGTGCATTTTAGAAACCTTTCCCGATCTCACGGCATACCATCTTCTGGGTTTCCCATGCATGTTTTGATGTAGGAAGATTCCCTTGTACCTGGAGATTTGAGACCCATGGGGTGGGTACCCCGCGGTATTACTTTAAAGTATCTGCATTTGCTCACCCAACCTCACCAATCCTCTCAGCCCCAAGAGTGTCCAGCCTTATGTCTCATCCAGCTGTGGGTCTAGATATGGTCAATCCAGGTTGCATCAGAGACCCTGAACGGATTTTGTAAGAATTTCTCTCTCTTTCACTGTCTTTGCTTTGTGGGTTTTTTAAAGTAATTTATGTTTAGAATGGGGCTTGGCTGCTTTTCCCTGCTGTGTTGATGCCGCTTTATACCCTCTTGATTCACTTGCAGAGAGATATCGATACATAGGTTTTCAGATTCTTACTAGTCAGATATATTCTTGTGTGGTGACTAGGGTGTGTTGAGTCCAGTTCACTGAGCAGGGAGTAGGCCTTGTCTATTACATATTTGGCTTATGGAGCGGTCTCTGAGCTAATTTCAAACCCTTGTTTTATGCATCACCCCACCTCACCTTTCCCGTTAAGCAGCCATAGTGTGTCTTCTAAAGGTGTGACTCTGTTCTGTTTTGTAATTCAGTTCAAGTGTAGCGATTTTGACATTCCCTCTATAAGCGATATCTTAGGATAAGTGTCTTTTTCTGTGTGACTTATTTCACTTAGAATCATCGTACCTAAATCCACTCATCATGCTGCTAACTAGCCTTATGACATTGATTTCATGGCTGAGTGATATTCCATTGTGCCAAGTACCACCATTTGTTTATCCATTTTTCTCTTTCCTGGAATATTGAAGGTGTACCGAAGCGGAGGTTCTTGGCAACAGAGCAGCCGTAAACTTTAGGGTGCCTGTGTCTTGTTGATTTTTAGTTTTCCCAATTTATACGCCCATGAGTGGAAGTGCCCTATGCTCTCTACGCTGTGTTTATTACTTGTTTCAGGACACACCGTACTCTTCTCCAGAGTGCCTGTTGGCAATTTACATCCCGCCCATCAGCGTAGCAAGGCTCCCATGTCTCCATGGCCTGTCCTGCTTTTCTGGTTTTTACACTTGGTTCAGCATGGCCCTTTTGACCGAGGGCAAGCGAGACTTCTTTGTAGCGCTGATTTGCCCTTCCGGCTTGCTTGGTTGGCCAAAAAGGGCGTATGCGTTTTTTCCTGAATATATTCAGGAAAAAACGCATACGCCCTTTTTGCCAAGGGCATCATTGTCAATGTTTTGCCGCTTTTCATGTGCTTTAAAGGCGAGTCGAATCTACCTCCTGAAATCTGTTTCCTGCAAATCTGCCTTGCTTTCAAATCCTCTTCGTTGCCTTCCCTCAATACATTTGTGGACGAGAGTTCTCATTTATAACTCTGCACGTTTGTGAATTGCAGTGCGCCTGAGCTCCATTTGTCTCCTCGCTTTTTTGGGAGCTGGCCGCAAAAGCGCAGGATTGCTTCAGGCCCTATTTTGGTTCTGGGGGGCAGGGTGAGCCTGTGGTTCATTCTTCTTCCTGATGGGAAAATGGAGTGACCTGTGCCTGTCCCAACACCTAGGGCTAGTCTTTCGTTGGTTCCCCATCTTCCCGTTCATCGTCAGGACAAATTGCAACCTGGACGAAACAGGAGGTTAAAGGTGCTGATTCTCCAAGTAGGGAGATGGTTAGTCAAGCGGCTGGAATGGCGAACCCGAGCACAAGGAGAGGAGAAATGAGGTGCGTTTTAGAAACCTTTCCCGATCTCACGGCATACCATCTTCTGGGTTTCCCATGCATGTTTTGATGTAGGAAGATTCCCTTGTACCTGGAGATTTGAGACCCATGGGGTGGGTACCCCGCGGTATTACTTTAAAGTATCTGCATTTGCTCACCCAACCTCACCAATCCTCTCAGCCCCAAGAGTGTCCAGCCTTATGTCTCATCCAGCTGTGGGTCTAGATATGGTCAATCCAGGTTGCATCAGAGACCCTGAACGGATTTTGTAAGAATTTCTCTCTCTTTCACTGTCTTTGTTTTGTGGGTTTTTTAAAGTAATTTATGTTTAGAATCGGGCTTGGCTGCTTTTCCCTGCTGTGTTGATGCCGCTTTACACCCTCTTGATTCACTTGCAGAGAGATATCGATACATAGGTTTTCAGATTCTTACTAGTCAGATATATTCTTGTGCGGTGACTAGGGGGTGTTGAGTCCAGTTCACTGAGCAGGGAGTAGGCCTTGTCTATTACATATTTGGCTTATGGAGCGGTCTCTGAGCTAATTTCAAACCCTTGTTTTATGCATCACCCCACCTCACCTTTCCGGTTAAGCAGCCATAGTGTGTCTTCTAAAGTTGTGCCTCTATTCTGTTTTGTAATTCAGTTCAAGTGTAGCGATTTTGACATTCCCTCTATAAGCGATATCTTAGGATAAGTGTCTTTTTCTGTGTGACTTATTTCACTTAGAATCATCGTACCTAAATCCACTCATCAGGCTGCTAACTAGCCTTATGACATTGATTTCATGGCTGAGTGATATTCCATTGGGCCAAGTACCACCATTTCTTTATCCATTTTTTTCTTTCCTGGGATATTGAAGGTGTACCGAAGCGGAGATTCTTGGAAACAGAGCAGCCGTAAACTTTAGGATGCCTGTGTCTTGTTGATTTTTAGTTTTCCCAATTTATACGCCCATGAGTGGAAGTGCCCTATGCTCTCTACGCTGTGTTTATTACTTGTTTCAGGACACACCGTACTCTGCTCCAGAGTGCCTGTTGACAATTTACATCCCCCCCATCAGCGTAGCAAGGCTCCCATGTCTCCATGGCCTGTCCTGCTTTACTGGTTTTTACACTTTTTTCAGCATGGCATTTTTGACCGAGGGCAAGCGAGACTTCTTTGTAGCGCTGATTTGCCCTTCCGGCTTGCTCTGTTGGCCAAAAAGGGCGTATGCGTTTTTTCCTGAATATATTCAGGAAAAAAAGCATACGCCCTTTTTGGCCAAGGGCATCATTGTCAACGTTTTGCTGCTTTTCATGTGCTTTAAAGGCGAGTCGAATCTACCTCCTGAAATCTGTTTCCTGCAAATCTGCCTTGCTTTCAAATCCTCTTCCTTGCCTTCCCTCAATATATTTGTGGACGAGAGTTCTCATTTATAACTCTGCACGTTTGTGAATTGCAGTGCCCCTGAGCTCCATTTGTCTCCTCGCTTTTTTGGGAGCTGGCCGCAAAAGCGCAGGATTGCTTCAGGCCCTATTTTGGTTCTGGGGGGCAGGCTGAGCCTGTGGTTCATTCTTCTTCCTGATGGGAAAATGGAGTGACCTATGCCTGTCCCAACACCTAGGGCTCGTCTCTCGTTGGTTCCACGTCTTCCCGTTCATCCTCAGGACAAATTGCAACCTGTACAATCAGGAGGTTAAAGGTGCTGATTCTCCAAGTAGGGAGATGGTTAGTCAAGCGGCTGGAATGGCGAACCCGAGCACAAGGAGAGGAGAAATGAGGTGCGTTTTAGAAAACTTTCCCGATCTCACGGCATACCATCTTCTCGGTTTCCCATGCATGTTTTGATGTAGGAAGATGCCCTTGTACCTGGAGATTTGAGACCCATGGGGTGTGTTCCCCGCAGTGTTACTTTAAAGTATCTGCGTTTGCTCACCCAACCTCACCAATCCTCTCAGCCCCAAGAGTGTCCAGCCTTATGTCTCATCCAGCTGTGGGTCTAGATATGGTCAATCCAGGTTGCATCATAGACCCTGAACGGATTTTGTAAGAATTTCTCTCTCTTTCACTGTCTTTGTTTTGTGGGTTTTTTAAAGTAATTTATGTTTAGAATAGGGCTTGGCTGCTTTTCCCTGCTGTGTTGATGCCGCTTTACACCCTCTTGATTCACTTGCAGAGAGATATCGATACATCGGTTTTCACATTCTTACGAGTCAGATATATTCTTGTGTGGTGACTAGGAGGTGTTGAGTCCAGTTCACTGAGCAGGGAGTAGGCCTTGTCTATTACATATTTGGCTTATGGAGCGGTGTCTGAGCTAATTTCAAACCCTTGTTTTATGCATCACCCCACCTCACCTTTCCGGTTAAGCAGCCATTGTGTGTCTTCTAAAGGTGTGCCTCTGTTCTGTTTTGTAATTCAGTTCAAGTGTAGCGATTTTGACATTCCCTCTATAAGTGATATCTTAGGATAAGTGCCTTTTTCTGTGTGACTTATTTCACTTAGAATCATCGTACCTAAATCCACTCAGCATGCTGCTAACTAGCCTTATGACATTGATTTCATGGCTGAGTGATATTCCATTGTGCCAAGTACCACCATTTCTTTATCCATTTTTCTCTTTCCTGGGATATTGAAGGTGTACCGAAGCGGAGGTTCTTGGCAACAGAGCAGCCGTAAAGTTTGGGGTACCTGTGTCTTGTTGACTTTTAGTTTTCCCAATTTATACGCCCATGAGTGGAAGTGCCCTATGCTCTCTACGCTGTGTTTATTACTTGTTTCAGGACACACCGTACTCTTCTCCAGAGTGCCTGTTGGCAATTTACATCCCGCCCATCAGCGTAGCAAGGCTCCCATGTCTCCATGGCCTGTCCTGCTTTTCTGGTTTTTACACTTTGTTCAGCATGGCCCTTTTGACCGAGGGCAAGCGAGATTTCTTTGTAGCGCTGATTTGCCCTTCCGGCTTGCTTGGTTGGCCAAAAAGGGCGTATGCGTTTTTTCCTGAATATATTCAGGAAAAAACGCATACGCCCTTTTTGGCCAAGGGCATCATTGTCAATGTTTTGCCGCTTTTCATGTGCTTTAAAGGCGAGTCGAATCTACCTCCTGAAATCTGTTTCCTGCAAATCTGCCTTGCTTTCAAATCCTCTTCGTTCCCTTCCCTCAATATATTTGTGGACGACAGTTCTCATTTATAACTCTGCACGTTTGTGAATTGCAGTGCCCCTGAGCTCCATTTGTCTCCTCGCTTTTTTGGGAGCTGGCCGCAAAAGCGCAGGATTGCTTCAGGCCCTATTTTGGTTCTGGGGGGCAGGCTGAGCCTGTGGTTCATTCTTCTTCCTGATGGGAAAATGGAGTGACCTGTGCCTGTCCCAACACCTAGGGCTCGTCTCTCGTTGGTTCCCCGTCTTCCCGTTCATCCTCAGGACAAATTACAACCTGGACGAAACAGGAGGTTAAAGGTGCTGATTCTCCAAGTAGGGAGATGGTTAGTCAAGCGGCTGGAATGGCGAACCCGAGCACAAGGAGAGGAGAAATGAGGTGCGTTTTAGAAACCTTTCCCGATCTCACGGCATACCATCTTCTGGGTTTCCCATGCATGTTTTGATGTAGGAAGATTCCCTTGTACCTGGAGATTTGAGACCCATGGGGTGGGTACCCCGCGGTATTACTTTAAAGTATCTGCATTTGCTCACCCAACCTCACCAATCCTCTCAGCCCCAAGAGTGTCCAGCCTTACGTCTCATCCAGCTGTGGGTCTAGATATGGTCAATCCAGGTTGCATCAGAGACCCTGAATGGATTTTGTAAGAATTTCTCTCTCTTTCACTGTCTTTGCTTTGTGGGTTTTTTAAAGTAATGTATGTTTAGAATGGGGTTTGGCTGCTTTTCCCTGCTGTGTTTATGCCGCTTTACACCCTCTTGATTCACTTGCAGAGAGATATCGATACATGGGTTTTCAGATTCTTACTAGTCAGATATATTCTTGTGTGGTGACTAGGGTGTGTTGAGTCCAGTTCACTGAGCAGAGAGTAGGCCTTGTCTATTACATATTTGGCTTATGGAGCGGTTTCTGAGCTAATTTCAAACCCTTTTTTTATGCATCACCCCACCTCACCTTTCCCGTTAAGCAGCCATAGTGTGTCTTCCAAAGGTGTGACTCTGTTCTGTTTTGTAATTCAGTTCAAGTGTAGCGATTTTGACATTCCCTCTATAAGCGATATCTTAGGATAAGTGCCTTTTTCTGTATGACTAATTTCACTTAGAATCATCGTACCTAAATCCACTCATCATGCTGCTAACTAGCCTTCTGACATTGATTTCATGGCTGAGTGATATTCCATTGTGCCAAGTACCACCATTTCTTTATCCATTTTTCTCTTTCCTGGGATATTGAAGGTGTACCGAAGCGGAGGTTTTTGGCAACAGAGCAGCCGTAAACTTTGAGGTGCCTGTGTCTTGTTGACTTTTAGATTTCCCAATTTATACGCCCATGAGTGGAAGTGCCCTATGCTCTCAACGCTGTGTTTATTACTTGTTTCAGGACACACCGTACTCTTCTCCAGAGTGCCTGTTGGCAATTTACATCCCGCCCATCAGCGTAGCAAGGCTCCCATGTCTCCATGGCCTGTCCTGCTTTTCTGGTTTTTACACTTTGTTCAGCATGGCCCTTTTGACCGAGGGCAATGGAGACTTCTTTGTAGCACTGATTTGCCCTTCGGGCTTGCTCTGTTGGCCAAAAAGGGCGTATGCGTTTTTTCCTGAATATATTCAGGAAAAAACGCATACGCCCTTTTTGGCCAAGGGCATCATTGTCAACGTTTTGCCGCTTTTCATGTGCTTTAAAGGCGAGTCGAATCTACCTCCTGAAATCTGTTTCCTGCAAATCTGCCTTGCTTTCAAATCCTCTTCGTTGCCTTCCCTCAATATATTTGTGGACGAGAGTTCTCATTTATAACTCTGCACATTTGTGAATTGCAGTGCCCCTGAGCTCCATTTGTCTCCTCGCTTTTTTGGGAGCTGGCCGCAAAAGCGCAGGATTGCTTCAGGCCCTATTTTGGTTCTGGGGGGCAGGCTGAGCCTGTGGTTCATTCTTCTTCCTGATGGGAAAATGGAGTGACCTGTGCCAGTGCCAACACCTAGGGCTAGTCTCTCGTTGGTTCCCCGTCTTCCCGTTCATCCTCAGGACAAATTGCAACCTGGACGAAACAGGAGGTTAAAGGTGCTGATTCTCCAAGTAGGGAGATGGTTAGTCAAGCGGCTGGAATGGCGAACCCGAGCACAAGGAGAGGAGAAATGAGGTGCGTTTTAGAAACCTTTCCCGATCTCACGGCATACCATCTTCTGGGTTTCCCATGCATGTTTTGATGTAGGAAGATTCCCTTGTACCTGGAGATTTGAGACCAATGGGGTGGGTACCCCGCGGTATTTCTTTAAAGTATCTGCATTTGCTCACCCAACCTCACCAATCCTCTCAGCCCCAAGAGTATCCAGCCTTATGTCTCATCCAGCTGTGGGTCTAGATATGGTGAATCCAGGTTGCATCATAGACCCTGAACGGATTTTGTAAGAATTTCTCTCTCTTTCACTGTCTTTGCTTTGTGGGTTTTTTAAAGTAATGTATGTTTAGAATGGGGTTTGGCTGCTTTTCCCTGCTGTGTTGATGCCGCTTTACACCCTCTTGATTCACTTGCAGAGAGATATCGATACGTGGGTTTTCAGAATCTTACTAGTCAGATATATTCTTGTGTGGTGACTAGGGTGTGTTGAGTCCAGTTCACTGAGCAGAGAGTAGGCCTTGTCTATTACATATTTGGTTTATGGAGCGGTCTCTGAGCTAATTTCAAACCCTTTTTTTATGCATCACCCCACCTCACCTTTCCCGTTAAGCAGCCATAGTGTGTCTTCCAAAGGTGTGACTCTGTTCTGTTTTGTAATTCAGTTCAAGTGTAGCGATTTTGACATTCCCTCTATAAGCGATATCTTAGGATAAGTGTCTTCTTCTGTGTGACTTATTTCACTTAGAATCATCTTACCTAAATCCACTCATCATGGTGCTAACTAGCCTTATGACATTGATTTCATGGTTGAGTGATATTCCATTGTGCCAAATACCACCATTTGTTTATCCATTTTTCTCTTTCCTGGGATATTGAAGGTGTACCAAAGTGGAGGTTCTTGGAAACAGAGCAGCCGTAAAGTTTGGGGTGCCTGTGTCTTGTTGAGTTTTAGTTTTCCCGATTTATACGCCCATGAGTGGAAGTGCCCTATGCTCTCTAAGCTGTGTTTATTACTTGTTTCAGGACACACCGTACACTTCTCCAGAGTGCCTGTTGGCAATTTACATCCCGCCCATCAGCTTAGCAAGGCTCCCATGTCTCCATGGCCTGTCCTGCTTTTCTGGTTTTTACACTTTCTTCAGCATGGCCCTTTTGACCGAGGGCAAGCGAGACTTCTTTGTAGCGCTGATTTGCCCTTCCGGCTTGCTTGGTTGGCCAAAAAGGGCGTATGCGTTTTTTCCTGAATATATTCAGGAAAAAACGCATACGCCCTTTTTGGCCAAGGGCATCATTGTCAACGTTTTGCCGCTTTTCATGTGCTTTAAAGGCGAGTCGAATTTACCTCCTGAAATCTGTTTCCTGCAAATCTGCCTTGCTTTCAAATCCTCTTCGTTGCCTTCCCTCAATATATTTGTGGACGAGAGTTCTCATTTATAACTCTGCACGTTTGTGAATTGCAGTGCCCCTGAGCTCCATTTGTCTACTCGCTTTTTTGGGAGCTGGCCGCAAAAGCGCAGGATTGCTTCAGGCCCTATTTTGGTTCTGGGGGGCAGGCTGAGCCTGTGGTTCATTCTTCTTCCTGATGGGAAAATGGAGTGACCTGTGCCTGTCCCAACACCTAGGGCTAGTCTCACGTTGGTTCCCCGTCTTCCCGTTCATCCTCAGGACAAATTGCAACCTGTATGAAACAGGAGGTTAAAGGTGCTGATTCTCCAAGTAGGGAGATGGTTAGTCAAGCGGCTGGAATGGCGAACCCGAGCACAAGGAGAGGAGAAATGAGGTGCGTTTTAGAAACCTTTCCCGATCTCACGGCATACCATCTTCTGGGTTTCCCATGCATGTTTTGATGTAGGAAGATGCCCTTGTACCTGGAGATTTGAGACCCATGGGGTGTGTACCCCGCGGTTTTACTTTAAAGTATCTGCATTTTCTCACCCAACCTCACCAATCCTCTCAGCCCCAAGAGTGTCCAGCCTTATGTCTCATCCAGCTGTGGGTCTAGATATGGTCAATCCAGGTTGTATCAGAGACCTTGAACGGATTTTGTAAGAATTTCTCTCTCTTTCACTGTCTTTCTTTTGTGGGATTTGTAAAGTAATTTATGTTTAGAATGTGTCTTGGCTGCTTTTCCCTGCTGTGTTTATGCCGCTTTACACCCTCTTGATTCACTTGCAGAGAGATATCGATACATAGGTTTTCAGATTCTTACTAGTCATATATATTCTTGTGCGGTGACTAGGGGGTGTTGAGTCCAGTTCACTGAGCAGGGAGTAGGCCTTGTCTATTACATATTTGGCTTATGGAGTGGTCTCTGAGCTAATTTCAAACCCTTGTTTTATGCATCACCCCACCTCACCTTTCCTGTTAAGCAGCCATAGTGTGTCTTCTAATGGTGTGACTCTGTTCTGTTTTGTAATTCAGTTCAAGTGTAGCGATTTTGACATTCCCTCTATAAGCGATATCTTAGGATAAGTGCCTTTTTCTGTGTGACTTATTTCACTTAGAATCATCGTACCTAAATCCACTCATCATGCTGCTAACTAGCCTTATGACATTGATTTCATGGCTGAGTGATATTCCATTGTGCCAAGTACCACCATTTCTTTATCCATTTTTCTCTTTCCTGGGATATTGAAGGTGTACCGAAGTGGAGGTTCTTGGCAACAGAGCAGCCGTAAAGTTTGGGGTGCCTGTGTCTTGTTGAGTTTTAGTTTTTCCAATTTATACCGCCCATGAGTGGAAGTGCCCTATGCTCTTTAAGCTGTGTTTATTACTTGTTTCAGGACACACCGTACACTTCTCCAGAGTGCCTGTTGGCAATTTACATCCCGCCCATCAGCGTAGCAAGGCTCCCATGTCTCCATGGCCTGTCCTGCTTTTCTGGTTTTTACACTTTTTTCAGCATGGCCCTTTTGACCGAGGGCAAGCGAGACTTCTTTGTAGCACTGATTTGCCCTTCCGGCTTGCTTGGTTGGCCAAAAAGGGCGTATGCGTTTTTTCCTGAATATATTCAGGAAAAAACGCATACGCCCTTTTTGGCCAAGGGCATCATTGTCAACGTTTTGCCGCTTTTCATGTGCTTTAAAGGCGAGTCGAATCTACCTCCTGAAATCTGTTTCCTGCAAATCTGCCTTGCTTTCAAATCCTCTTCGTTGCCTTCCCTCAATATATTTGTGGACGAGAGTTATCATTTATAACTCTGCAAGTTTCTGAATTGCAGTGCCCCTGAGCTCCATTTGTCTCCTCGCTTTTTTGTGAGCTGGCCGCAAAAGCGCAGGATTGCTTCAGGCGTTATTCGGCTTCCATGGGGCCGGCGGAGCCTGTGGTTCATTCTTCTTCCTGATGGGAAAATGGAGTGACCTGTGCCTGTCCCAACACCTAGGGCTAGTCTCTCGTTGGTTCCCCGTCTTCCCGTTCATCCTCAGGACAAATTGCAACTTGTACGAAACAGGAGGTTAAAGGTGCTGATTCTCCAAGTAGGGAGATGTTTAGTCAAGCAGCTAGAAAGGTGAACCCGAGCACAAGGAGAGGAGAAATGAGGTGCGTTTTAGAAGCCTTTCCCGATCTCACGGCATACAAACCTCTGGGTTTCCCATGCATGTTTTGATGTAGGAAGATGCCCTTGTACCTGGAGATTTGAGACCCATGGGGTGGGTACCCCGCGCTATTACTTTAAAGTATCTGCGTTTGCTCACCCAACCTCACCAATCCTCTCAGCCCCAAGAGTGTCCAGCCTTATGTCTCATCCAGCTGTGGCTCTAGATATGGTCGAACCAGGTGGCATCAGAGCCCCTGAACTGATTTTGTAAGAATTTCTCTCTCTTTCACTGTCTTTGTTTTGTGGGTTTTTTTAAGTAATTTATGTTTAGAATGGGGCTTTGCTGCTTTTCCCTGCTGTGTTTATGCCGCTTTACACCCTCTTGATTCACTTGCAGAGAGATATCGATACATAGGTTTTCAGATTCTTACTAGTCAGATATATTCTTGTGCGGTGACTAGGGGGTGTTGAGTCCAGTTCACTGAGCAGGGGGTAGGCCTTGTCTATTACATATTTGGCTTATGGAGCGGTCTCTGAGCTAATTTCAAACCCTTGTTTTATGCATCACCCCACCTCACCTTTCCCGTTAAGCAGCCATAGTGTGTCTTCTAAAGGTGTGACTCTGTTCTGTTTTGTAATTCAGTTCAAGTGTAGCGATTTTGACATTCCCTCTATAAGCGATATCTTAGGATAAGTGTCTTTTTCTGAGTGACTTATTTCACTTAGAATCATCGTCGCTAAATCCACTCATCATGCTGCTAACTAGCCTTATGACATTGATTTCATGGCTGAGTGATATTCCATTGTGCCAAGTACCACCATTTGTTTATCCATTTTTCTCTTTCCTGGGATATTGAAGGTGTACTGAAGTGGAGGTTCTTGGAAACAGAGCAGCCGTAAAGTTTGGGGTGCCTGTGTCTTGTTGATTTTTAGTTTTCCGAATTTATACGCCCATGAGTGGAAGTGCCCTATGCTCTCTACGCTGTGTTTATTACTTGTTTCAGGACACACCGTACACTTCTCCAGAGTGCCTGTTGGCAATTTACATCCCGCCCATCAGCGTAGCAAGGCTCCCATGTCTCCATGGCCTGTCCTGCTTTTCTGGTTTTTACACTTTTTTCAGCATGGCATTTTTGACCGAGGGCAAGCGAGACTTCTTTGTAGCACTTATTTGCCCTTCCGGCTTGCTTGGTTGGCCAAAAAGGGCGTATGCGATTTTTCCTGAATATATTCAGGAAAAAACGCATACGCCCTTTTTGGCCAAGGGCATCATTGTCAACGTTTTGCCGCTTTTCATGTGCTTTAAAGGCGAGTCGAATCTACCTCCTGAAATCTGTTTCCTGCAAATCTGCCTTGCTTTCAAATCCTCTTCGTTGCCTTCCCTCAATATATTTGTGGACGAGAGTTCTCATTTATAACTCTGCACGTTTGTGAATTGCAGTGCCCCTGAGCTCCATTTGTCTCCTCGCTTTTTTGGGAGCTGGCCGCAAAAGCGCAGGATTGTTTCAGGCCCTATTCGGCTTCCAGGGGGCAGGCGGAGCCTGTGGTTCATTCTTCTTCCTGATGGGAAAATGGAGTGACCTGTGCCTGTCCCAACACCTAGGGTTTGTCTCTCGTTGGTTCCCCGTCTTCCCGTTCATCCTCAGGACAAATTACAACCTGTACGAAACAGGAGGTTAAAGGTGCTGATTCTCCAAGTAGGGAGATGGTTAGTCAAGCGGCTGGAATGGCGAACCCGAGCACAAGGAGAGGAGAAATGAGGTGCGTTTTAGAAACCTTTCCCGATCTCATGGCATACCATCTTCTGTGTTTCCCATGCATGTTTTGATGTAGGAAGATGCCCTTGTACCTGGAGATTTGAGACCCATGGGGTGGGTACCCCGTGGAGTTACTTTAAAGTATCTGCATTTGCTCACCCAACCTCACCAATCCTCTCAGCCCCAAGAGTGTCCAGCCTTATGTCTCATCCAACTGTGGGTCTAGATATGGTCAATCCAGGTTGCATCAGAGACCCTGAACGGATTTTGTAAGAATTTCTCTCTCTTTCACTGTCTTTGTTTTGTGGGTTTTTTTAACTAATTTATGTTTAGAATGGGTCTTGGCTGCTTTTCCCTGCTGTGTTTATGCCGCTTTACACCCTCTTGATTCACTTGCAGAGAGATATCGATACATAGGTTTTCAGATTCTTACGAGTCAGATATATTCTTGTGCGGTGACTAGGGGGTGTTGAGTCCAGTTTACTGAGCAGGGAGTAGGCCTTGTCTATTACATATTTGGCTTATGGAGCGGTCTCTGAGCTAACTTCAAACCCTTGTTTTATGCATCACCCCACCTCACCTTTCCCGTTAAGCAGCCATAGTGTGTCTTCTAAAGGTGTGACTCTGTTCTATTTTGTAATTCAGTTCAAGCGTAGCGATTTTCACATTCCCTCTATAAGCGATATCTTAGGATAAGTGTCTTTTTCTGTGTGACTTATTTCACTTAGAATCATCGTATCTAAATCCACTCATCATGCTGCTAACTAGCCTTATGACATTGATTTCATGACTGAGTGATATTCCATTGTGCCAAGTACCACCATTTCTTTATCCATTTTTCTCTTTCCTGGGATATTGAAGGTGTACCAAAGTGGAGGTTCTTGGAAACAGAGCAGCCGTAAAGTTTGGGGTGCCTGTGTCTTGTTGATTTTTAGTTTTCCCAATTTATATGCCCATGAATGGAAGTGCCCTATGCTCTCTAATTTGTGTTTATTACTTGTTTCAGGACACACCGTACAATTCTCCAGAGTGGCTGTTTAGCAATTTACATCCCGCCCATCAGCGTAGCAAGGCTCCCATGTCTCCATGGCCTGTCCTGCTTTTCTGGTTTTTACACTTTTTTCAGCATGGCCCTTTTGACCGAGGGCAAGAGAGACTTCCTTGTAGCGCTGATTTGCCCTTCCGGCTTGCTTGGTTGGCCAAAAAGGGCGTATGCGATTTTTCCTGAATATATTCAGGAAAAAACGCATACGCCCTTTTTGGCCATGGGCATCATTGTCAACGTTTTGCCGCTTTTCATGTGCTTTACAGGCGAGTCAAATCTACCTCCTGAAATCTGTTTCCTGAAAATCTGCCTTGCTTTCAAATCCTCTTCGTTGCCTTCCCTCAATATATTTGTGGACGAGAGTTCTCATTGATAACTCTGCACGTTTGTGAATTGCAGTGCCCCTGAGCTCCATTTGTCTACTCGCTTTTTTGGGAGCTGGCCGCAAAAGCGCAGGATTGCTTCAGGCCCTATTTTGGTTCTGGGACGCAGGCTGAGCCTGTGATTCATTCTTCTTCCTGATGGGAAAATGGAGTGACCTGTGCCTGTCCCAAAACCTAGGGCTAGTCTCCCGTTGGTTGCCCGTCTTCCCGTTCATCCTCAGGACAAATTGCAACCTGTACGAAACAGGAGGTTAAAGGTGCTGATTCTCCAAGTAGGGAGATGTTTAGTCAAGCGCCTAGAATGGCGAACCCGAGCACAAGGAGAGGAGAAATGAGGTGCGTTTTAGAAGCCTTTCCCGATCTCACGGCATACAATTCTCTGGGTTTCCCATGCATGTTTGGATGTAGGAAGATGCCCTTGTACCTGGAGATTTAAGACCCATGGGGTGGGTACCCCACGGTATTACTTTAATGTATCTGCGTTTGCTCACCCAACCTCACCAAACTTCTCAGCCCCAAGAGTGTCCAGCCTTATGTCTCATCCAGCTGTGGGTCTAGATATGGTCAATCCAGGTGGCATAAGAGCCCCTGAACTGATTTTGTAAGAATTTCTATCTCTTTCACTGTCTTTGTTTTGTGGGTTTTTTTAAGTAATTTATGTTTAGGATGGGGCTTGGCTGCTTTTCCCTGCCCTGTTTATGCCGCTTTACACCCTCTTGATTCACCTGCAGAGAGATATCGATACATAGGTTTTCAGATTCTTACTAGTCAGATATATTCTTGTGCGGTGAATAGCGGGTGTTGAGTGCAGGTCACTGAGCAGGGAGTAGGCCTTTTCTATTACATATTTGGCTTATGGAACGGTGTCTGAGCTAATTTCAAACCCTTGTTTTATGCATCACCCCACCTCACCTTTCCCGTTAAGCAGCCATAGTGTGTCTTCTAAATGTGTGACTCTGTTCTGTTTTGTAATTCAGTTCAAGTGTAGCGATTTTGACATTCCCTCTATAAGCGATATCTTAGGATAAGTGTCTTTCGCTGTGTGACTTATTTCACTTAGAATCATCGTACCTAAATCCACTTATCATGCTGCTAACTAACCTTATGACATTGATTTCATGGCTGAGTGATATTCCATTGTGCCAAGTACCACCATTTCTTTATCCATTTTTCTCTTTCTGGGATATTGAAGGTGTACCGAAGTGGAGGTTCTTGGAAACAGAGCAGCCGTAAAGGTTGCGGTGCTTCTGTCTTGTTGATTTTTAGTTTCCAATGTATACGCCCATGAGTGGAAGTGCTCTATGCTCTCTAAGCTGTGTTTATTACTTTTTTCAGGACACACCGTACACTTCTCCAGAGTGCCTGTTGGCAATTTACATCCCGCCCATCAGCGTAGCAAGGCTCCCATGTCTCCATGGCCTGTCCTGCTTTTATGGTTTTTACACTTTTTTAAGAATGTCCCTTTTGACCGATGGCAAGCGAGATTTCTTTGTAGCGCTGATTTGCCCTTCCGGCTTGCTTGGTTGGCCAAAAAGGGCGTATGCGTTTTTTCCTGAATATATTCAGGAAAAAACGCATACGCCCTTTTTGGCCAAGGGCATCATTGTCAACGTTTTGCCGCTTTTCATGTGCTTTAAAGGCGAGTCGAATCTACCTCCTGAAATCTGTTTCCTGCAAATCTGCCTTGCTTTCAAATCCTCTTCGTTGCCTTCCTTCAATATATTTGTGGACGAGAGTTCTCATTTATAACTCTGCACGTTTGTGAATTGCAGTGCCCCTGAGCTCCATTTGTCTACTCGCTTTTTTGGGAGCTGGCCGCAAAAGCGCAGGATTGCTTCTGGCCCTATTTTGGTTTTGGGGGGCAGGCTGAGCCTGTGGTTCATTCTTCTTCCTGATGGGAAAATGGAGTGACCTGTGCCTGTCTCAACACCTAGGGCTAGTCTCTCTTTGGTTCCCCGTCTTCCCGTTCATCCTCAGGAAAATTGCAACCTGTACGATACAGGAGTTTAAAGATGCTGATTCTCCAAGTAGGGAGATGGTTAATCAAGCGGCTGAAATGGGGAACCCGAGCACAAGGAGAGGAGAAATGAGGTGCGTTTTAGAAACCTTTCCCGATCTCACGGCATACCATCTTCTTGGTTTCACATGCATGTTTTGATGTAGGAAGATGCCCTTGTACCTGGAGATTTGAGACCCATGGGGTGGGTACCCCGCGGTATTACTTTAAAGTATCTGCGTTTGCTCATCCAACCTCACCAATCCTCTCAGCCCCAAGAGTGTCCAGCCTTATGTCTGATCCAGCTATGGGTCTAGATATGGTCAATCCATGTTGCATCAGAGACCCTGAACGGATTTTGTAAGAATTTCTCTCTCTTTCACTCTCTTTGTTTTGTGGGATGTTTAAAGGAATTTATGCTTAGAATGGGTCTTGGCTGCTTTTCCCTGCTGTGTTTATGCCGCTTTACACCCTCTTGATTCACTTGCAGAGAGATATCGATACATAGGTTTTCAGATTCTTACTAGTCAGATATATTCTTGTGCGGTGACTAGGGGGTGTTGAGTCCAGTTCACTGAGCAGGGAGTAGGCCTTGTCTATTACATATTTGGCTTATGGAGTGGTCTCTGAGCTAATTTCAAACCCCTGTTTTATGTATCACCCCACCTCACCTTTTCCATTAAGCAGCCATAGTGTGTCTTCTAAAGGTGTGACTCTGTTCTGTTTTGTAATTCAGTTCAAGTGTAGCGATTTTGACATTCCCTCTATAAGCGATATCTTAGGATAAGTGTCTTTTTCTGTGTGACTTATTTCACTTAGAATTATCGTTGCTAAATCCACTCATCATGGTGCTAACTAGCCTTATGACACTGATTTCATGGCTGAGTGATATTCCATTGTGCCAAGTACCACCATTTCTTTATCCATTTTTCTCTTTCCTGGGATATTGCAGGCGTAACAAAGTGGAGGTTCTTGGAAACAGAGCAGCCGTAAAGTTCTGGGTGCCTGTGTCTTGTTGATTTTTAGTTTTCCCAATTTATACGCCCATGAGTGGAAGTGCCCTATGCTCTCTAAGATGTGTTTATTACTTTTTTCAGGACACACCGTACACTTCTCCAGAGTGCCTGTTGGCCATTTACGTCCCACCCATCAGCTTAGCAAGGCTTCCATGTCTCCATGGCCTGTCCTGCTTTTCTGGTTTTTACACTTTTTCAGCATGGCCCTTTTGACCGAGGTCAAGCGAGACTTCTTTGTAGCGCTGATTTGCCCTTCTGGCTTGCTTGGTTGGCCAAAAAGGGCGTATGCCTTTTTTCCTGAATATATTCAGGAAAAAACGCATACGCCCTTTTTGGTCAAGGGCATCATTATCAACGTTTTGCCACTTTTCATGTGCTTTAAAGGCGAGTCGAATCTACCTCCTGAAATCGGTTTCTTGCAAATCTTCCTTGCTTTCAAATCCTCTTCGTTGCCTTCCGTCAATATATTTGTGGACGAGAGTTCTCATTTATAACTCTGCACGTTTGTGAATTGCAGTGCCCCTGAGCTCCATTTGTCTACTCGCTTTTTTGGGAGCTGGCCGCAAAAGAGCAGGATTGCTTCAGGCCCTATTTTGGTTCTGGGGGGCAGGCTGAGCCTGTGGTTCATTCTTCTTCCTGATGGGAAAATGGAGTGACCTGTGCCTGTCCCAAAACCTAGGGCTAGTCTCTCGTTGGTTGCCCGTCTTCCCGTTCATCCTCAGGACAAATTGCAACCTGTACGAAACAGGAGGTTAAAGGTGCTGATTCTCCAAGTAGGGAGATGGTTAGTCAAGCGGCTGGAATGACGAACCCGAGCACAAAGAGAGGAGAAATGAGGTGCCTTTTAGAAACCTTTCCCGATCTCACGGCTCACCATCTTCTGGGTTTCCCATGCATGTTTTGATGTAGGAAGATGCCGTTGTACCTGGAGATTTGAGACCCATGGGGTGTGTACCCCGAGGTGTTATTTTAAAGTATCTGCGTTTGCTCACCCAACCTCACCAATCCTCTCAGCCCCAAGAGTGTCCAGCCTTATGTCTCATCCAGCTGTGGGTCTAGATATGGTCAATCCAGGTTGCATCAGAGACCCTGAACGGATTTTGTAAGAATTTCTCTCTCTTTCCCTGTCTTTGTTTTGTGGGTTTTCAAAAAGTTATTTATGTTTAGAATGGGGTTTGGCTCCTTTTCCCTGCTGTGTTTATGCCGTTTTACAGCCTCTTGATTCACTCGCAGAAAGATATCGATACATAGATTTTCAGATTCTTACTAGTCAGATATATTCTTGTGCGGTGACTAGGGGGTGTTGAGTCCAGATCACTGAGCAGGGAGTAGGCCTTGTCTATTACATATTTGGCTTATGGAACGGTCTCTGAACTAATTTCTGACCCTTGTTTTATGCATCACCCCACCTCACCTTTCCCATTAAGAAGCCATAGTGTGTCTTCTAAAGGTGTGACTCTGTTCTGTTTTGTAATTCAGTTCAAGTGTAGCGATTTTGACATTCCCTCTATAAGCGATATCTTAGTTTAAGTGTCTTTTCTGTGTGACTTATTTCACTTAGAATCATCATACGTAAATTCACTCATCATGCTGCTAACTAGCCTTATGACATTGATTTCATGGCTGACTGATATTCCATTGTGCCAAGTACCACCATTTGTTTATCCATTTTTCTCTTTCCTGGGATATTGAAGGTGTACCGAAGTGGAGGTTCTTGGAAACAGAGCAGCCGTAAAGTTTGGGGTGCCTGTGTGTTGTTGGTTTTTAGTTTTCCCAATTTATACGCCCATGAGTGGAAGTGCCCTATGCTCTCTAAGCTGTGTTTATTACTTGTTTCAGGACACACTGTACAGTTCTCCAGAGTGCCTGTTGGCAATTTACATCCCACCCATCAGTGTAGCAAGGCTCCCATGTCTCCATGGCCTGTCCTGTTTTTCTGGTTTTTACAGTTTGTTCAGCATGGCCCTTTTTACCGAGGGCATGCGAGACTTCTTTGTAACGCTGATTTGCCCTTCCGGCTTGCTTGGTTGGCCAAAAAGGGCGTATGCGTTTTTTCCTGAATATATTCAGGAAAGAACGCATACGCCCTTTTTGGCCAAGGGCATCATTGTCACCCTTTTGCGGCTTTTCATGTGCTTTAAAGGCGAGTCGAATCTACCTCCTGAAATCTGTTTCCTGCAAATCTGCCTTGCTTTCAAATCCTCTTCGTTGCCTTCCCTCAATATATTTGTGGACGAGAGTTCTCATTTATAACTCTGCACTTTTGTGAATTGCAGTGCCCCTGAGCTCCATTTGTCTACTCGCATTTTTGGGAGCTGACCGCAAAAACGCAGGATTGCTTCAGGCCCTATTTTGGTTCTGGGGGGCAGGCTGAGCCTGTGGTTCATTCTTCTTCCTGATGGGAAAATGGAGTGACCTGTGCCTGTCCCAACACCTAGGGCTAGTCTCTCGTTGGTTCCCCGTCTTCCCGTGCATCCTCAGGACAAATTGCAACCTGGACGAAACAGGAGGTTAAAGGTGCTGATTCTCCAAGTAGGGAGATGGTTAGTCAAGCGGCTGGAATGGCGAACCCGAGCACAAGGAGAGAAGTAATGAGGTGCGTTTTAGAAACCTTTCCCGATCCCACGGCATACCATCTTCTGGGTTTCCCATGCATGTTTTGATGTAGGAAGATGCCCTTGTACCTGGAGATTTGAGACCCATGGGGTGGGTACCCTGCGGTATTACTTTAAATTATCTTCGTTTGCTCACCCAACCTCACCAATCCTCTCAGCCCCAAGAGTGTCCAGCCTTATGTCTCATCCAGCTGTGGGTCTAGATATGGTCAATCCAGGTGGCATAAGAGCCCCTGAACGGATTTTGTAAGAATTTCTCTCTCTTTCACTGTCTTTGTTTTGTGGGTTTTTTAAAGTAATGTATGTTTAGAATGGGGTTTGGCTGCTTTTCCCTGCTGTGTTTATGCCGCTTTACACCCTCTTGATTCACTTGCAGAGAGATATCGATACATAGGTTTTCAGATTCTTACTAGTCAGATATATTCTTTTGCGGTGACTAGGGGGTGTTGAGTCCAGTTCACTGAGCAGGGAGTAGGCCTTGTCTATTACATATTTGGCTTATGGAGCGGTCTCTGAGCTAATTTCAAACCCTTCTTCTATGCATCACCCCACCTCACCTTTCCCATTAAGCAGCCATAGTGTGTCTTCTAAAGGTGTGACTCTGTTCTGTTTTGTAATTCAGTTCAAGTGCAGCGATTTTGACATTCCCTCTTTAAGCGATATCTTAGGATAAGTGTCTTTTTCTGTGTGACTTATTTCACTTAGAATCATCGTCGCTAAATCCACTCATCATGCCGCTAACTAGCCTTATGACATTGATTTCATGGCTGAGTGATATTGCATTGTGCCAAGTACCACCATTTGTTTATACATTTTTCTCTTTCCTGGGATATTGAAGGTGTACCGAAGTGGAGGTTCTTGGAAACAGAGCAGCCGTAAAGTTTGGGGTGCCTGTGTCTTGTTGATTTTTAGTTTTCCCAATTTATACGCCCATGAGTGGAAGTGCCCTATGCTCTTTAAGCTGTGTTTATTACTTGTTTCAGGACACACCGTACACTTCTCCAGAGTGCCTGTTGGCAATTTACATCCCACCCATCAGCATAGCAAGGCTCCCATGTCTCCATGGCCTGTCCTGCTTTTCTGGTTTTTACACTTTTTTCAGCATGGCCCTTTAGACCGAGGGCAAGCGATACTTCTTTGTAGCGCTGATTTGCCCTTCCGGCTTGCTTGGTTGGCCAAAAAGGGCGTATGCGTTTTTTCCTGAATATATTCAGGAAAAAACGCATACGCCCTTTTTGGCCAAGGGCATCATTGTCAACCTTTTGCCGCTTTTCATGTGCTTTAAAGGCGAGTCGAATCTACCTCCTGAAATCTGTTTCCTGCAAATCTGCCTTGCTTTCAAATCCTCTTCGTTGCCTTCCCTCAATATATTTGTGGACGAGAGTTCTCATTTATAACTCTGCACGTTTGTGAATTGCAGTGCCCCTGAGCTCCATTTGTCTCCTCGCTTTTTTGGGAGCTGGCCGCAAAAGCGCAGGATTGCTTCAGGCCCTATTTTGGTTCTGGGGGGCAGGCTGAGCCTGTGGTTCATTCTTCTTCCTGATGGGAAAATGGAGTGACCTATGCCTGTCCCAACACCTAGGACTCGTCTCTCGTTGGTTCCCCGTCTTCCCGTTCATCCTCAGGACAAATTGCAACCTGTACAATCAGGAGGTTAAAGGTGCTGATTCTCCAAGTAGGGAGATGTTTAGTCAAGCGGCTGGAATGGCGAACTCGAGCACAAGGAGAGGAGAAATGAGGTGCGTTTTAGAAACCTTTCCTGATCTCACGGCATACAAACCTCTGGGTTTCCCATGCATGTTTTGATGTAGGAAGATGCCCTTGTAACTGGAGATTTGAGACCCATGGGGTGTGTACCCCGAGGTGTTATTTTAAGTATCTGCGTTTGCTCACCCAACCTCACCAATCCTCTCAGCCCCAAGAGTGTCCAGCCTTATGTCTCATCCAGTTGTGGGTCTAGATATGGTCAATCCAGGTTGCATCAGAGACCCTGAACGGATTTTGTAAGAATTTCTCTCTCTTTCACTGTCTTTGTTTTGTGGTTTTTTTAAAGTAATTTATGTTTAGAATGGGTCTTGGCTGCTTTTCCCTGCTGTGTTTATGCCGCTTTACACCCTCTTGATTCACTTGCAGAGAGATATCGATACATAGGTTTTCAGATTCTTACTAGTCAGATATATTCTTGTGCGGTGACTAGGGGGTGTTGAGTCCAGTTCACTGAGCAGGGAGTAGGCCTTGTCTATTACATATTTGGCTTATGGAGCGGTCTCTGAGCTTATTTCAAACCCTTGTTTTATGCATCACCCCACCTCACCTTTCCCGTTAAGCAGCCATAGTGTGTCTTCTAAAGGTGTGACTCTGTTCTGTTTTGTAATTCAGTTCAAGTGTAGCGATTTTGACATTCCCTCTATAAACGATATCTTAGGATAAGTGTCTTTTTCTGTGTGACTTATTTCACTTAGAATCATCGTCGCTAAATCCACTCATCATGGTGCTAACTAGCCTTATGACATTGATTTCATGGCTGAGTGATATTCCATTGTGCCAAATACCACCATTTGTTTATCCATTTTTCTCTTTCCTGGGATATTGAAGGTGTACCAAAGTGGAGGTTCTTGGAAACAGAGCAGCCGTAAAGTTTGGGGTGCCTGTGTCTTGTTGAGTTTTAGTTTTCCCGATTTATACGCCCATGAGTGGAAGTGCCCTATGCTCTCTAAGCTGTGTTTATTACTTGTTTCAGGACACACCGTACACTTCTCCAGAGTGCCTGTTGGCAATTTACATCCCGCCCATCAGCGTAGCAAGGCTCCCATGTCTCCATGGCCTGTCCTGCTTTTCTGGTTTTTACACTTTCTTCAGCATGGCCCTTTTGACCGAGGGCAAGCGAGACTTCTTTGTAGCGCTGATTTGCCCTTCCGGCTTGCTTGGTTGGCCAAAAAGGGCGTATGCGTTTTTTCCTGAATATATTCAGGAAAAAACGCATACGCCCTTTTTGGCCAAGGGCATCATTGTCAACGTTTTGCCGCTTTTCATGTGCTTTAAAGGCGAGTCGAATCTACCTCCTGAAATCTGTTTCATGCAAATCTGCCTTGCTTTCAAATCCTCTTCGTTGCCTTCCCTCAATATATTTGTGGACGAGAGTTCTCATTTATAACTCTGCACGTTTGTGAATTGCAGTGCCCCTGAGCTCCATTTGTCTCCTCGCTTTTTTGGGAGCTGGCCGCAAAAGCGCAGGATTGCTTCAGGCCCTATTTTGGTTCTGGGGGGCAGGCTGAGCCTGTGGTTCATTCTTCTTCCTGATGGGAAAATGGAGTGACCTGTGCCTGTCCCAACACCTAGGGCTAGTCTCTCGTTGGTTCCCCATCTTCCCGTTCATCCTCAGGACAAATTGCAACCTGTACGAAACAGGAGGTTAAAGGTGCTGATTCTCCAAGTAGGGAGATGTTTAGTCAAGCGGCTAGAATGGTGAACCCGAGCACAAGGAGAGGAGAAATGAGGTGCGTTTTAGAAGCCTTTCCTGATCTCACGGCATACAAACCTCTGGGTTTCCCATGCATGTTTTGATGTAGGAAGATGCCCTTGTACCTGGAGATTTGAGACCCATGGGGTGGGTACCCCGCGGTATTACTTTAAAGTATCTGCGTTTGCTCACCCAACCTCACCAATCCTCTCAGCCCCAAGAGTGTCCAGCCTTATGTCTCATCCAGCTGTGGCTCTAGATATGGTCGAACCAGGTGGCATCATAGACCCTGAACTGATTTTGTAAGAATTTCTCTCTCTTTCACTGTCTTTGTTTTGTGGGTTTTTTTAAGTAATTTATGTTTAGAATGGGGCTTTGCTGCTTTTCCCTGCTGTGTTTATGCCGCTTTACACCCTCTTGATTCACTTGCAGAGAGATATCGATACATAGGTTTTCAGATTCTTACTAGTCAGATATATTCTTGTGGGGTGACTAGGGGGTGTTGAGTCCAGTTCACTGAGCAGGGGGTAGGCCTTCTCTATTACATATTTGGCTTATGGAGCGGTCTCTGAGCTAATTTCAAACCCTTGTTTTATGCATCACCCCACCTCACCTTTCCCGTTAAGCAGCCATAGTGTGTCTTCTAAAGGTATGACTCTGTTCTGTTTTGTAATTCAGTTCAAGCGTAGCGATTTTGACATTCCCTCTATAAGCGATATCTTAGGATAAGTGTCTTTTTCTGAGTGACTTATTTCACTTAGAATCATCGTCGCTAAATCCACTCATCATGCTGCTAACTAGCCTTATGACATTGATTTCATGGCTGAGTGATATTCCATTGTGCCAAATACCACCATTTGTTTATCCATTTTTCTCTTTCCTGGGATATTGAAGGTGTACTGAAGTGGAGGTTCTTGGAAACAGAGCAGCCGTAAAGTTTGGGGTGCCTGTGTCTTGTTGATTTTTAGTTTTCCGAATTTATACGCCCATGAGTGGAAGTGCCCTATGCTCTCTAAGCTGTGTTTATTACTTGTTTCAGGACACACCGTACACTTCTCCAGAGTGCCTGTTGGCAATTTACATCCCGCCCATCAGCGTAGCAAGGCTCCCATGTCTCCATGGCCTGTCCTGCTTTTCTGGTTTTTACACTTTTTTCAGCATGGCATTTTTGACCGAGGGCAAGCGAGACTTCTTTGTAGCACTGATTTGCCCTTCCGGCTTGCTTGGTTGGCCAAAAAGGGCGTATGCGATTTTTCCTGAATATATTCAGGAAAAAACGCATACGCCCTTTTTGGCCATGGGCATCATTGTCAACGTTTTGCCGCTTTTCATGTGCTTTAAAGGCGAGTCAAATCTACCTCCTGAAATCTGTTTCCTGAAAATCTGCCTTGCTTTCAAATCCTCTTCGTTGCCTTCCCTCCATATATTTGTGGACGAGAGTTCTCATTGATAACTCTGCACGTTTGTGAATTGCAGTTCCCCTGAGCTCCATTTGTCTCCTCGCTTTTTTGGGAGCTGGCCGCAAAAGCGCAGGATTGCTTCAGGCCCTATTTTGGTTCTGGGGGGCAGGCTGAGCCTGTGGTTCATTCTTCTTCCTGATGGGAAAATGGAGTGACCTGTGCCTGTCCCAACACCTAGGGCTAGTCTCTCGTTGGTTCCCCGTCTTCCCGTTCATCCTCAGGACAAATTGCAACCTGTACGAAACAGGAGGTTAAAGGTGCTGATTCTCCAAGTAGGGAGATGTTTAGTCAAGCGCCTAGAATGGCGAACCCGAGCACAAGGAGAGGAGAAATGAGGTGCGTTTTAGAAACCTTTCCCGATCTCATGGCATACCATCTTCTGGGTTTCCCATGCATGTTTTGATGTAGGAAGATTCCCTTGTACCTGGAGATTTGAGACCCATGGGGTGTGTTCCCCGCAGTGTTACTTTAAAGTATCTGCGTTTGCTCACCCAACCTCACCAATCCTCTCAGCCCCAAGAGTGTCCAGCCTTATGTCTCATCCAGCTGTGGGTCTAGATATGGTCAATCCAGGTTGCATCAGAGACCCTGAACGGATTTTGTAAGAATTTCTCTCTCTTTCACTGTCTTTGTTTTATGGGTTTTTTTAAGTTATTTATGTTTAGAATGGAGCTTGGCTGCTTTCCCCTGCTGTGTTTATGCCGCTTTACACCCTCTTGATTCACTTGCAGAGAGATATCGATACATAGGTTTTCAGATTTTTACTAGTCAGATATATTCTTGTGAGGTGACTAGGGGGTGTTGAGTCCAGTTCACTGAGCAGGGAGTAGGCCTTGTCTATTATATATTTGGCTTATGGAGTGGTCTCTGAGCTAATTTCAAACCCCTGTTTTATGTATCACCCCACCTCACCTTTTCCGTTAAGCAGCCATAGTGTGTCTTCTAAAGGTGTGACTCTGTTCTGTTTTGTAATTCAGTTCAAGTGTAGCGATTTTGACATTCTCTCTATAAGCGATATCTTAGGATAAGTGTCTTTTTCTGTGTGACTTATTTCACTTAGAATCATCGTCGCTAAATCCACTCATCATGCTGCTAACTAGCCTGATGACACTGATTTCATGGCTGAGTGATATTCCATTGTGCCAAGTACCACCATTTCTTTATCCATTTTTCTCTTTCCTGGGATATTGAAGGTGTACCGAAGTGGAGGTTCTTGGAAACAGAGCAGCCGTAAAGTTTGGGGTGCCTGTGTCTTGTTGATTTTTAGTTTTCCCAATTTATACGCCCATGAGTGGAAGTGCCCTATGCTCTCTAAGCTGTGTTTATTACTTGTTTCAGGACACACCGTACACTTCTCCAGAGTGCCTGTTGGCAATTTACATCCCGCCCATCAGCGTAGCAAGGCTCCCATGTCTCCATGGCCTGTCCTGCTTTTCTGGTTTTTACACTTTGTTCAGCATGGCCCTTTTGACCGAGGGCAAGCGAGACTTCTTTGTAGCGCTGATTTGCCCTTCCGGCTTGCTTGGTTGGCCAAAAAGGGCGTATGCGATTTTTCCTGAATATATTCAGGAAAAAACGCATACGCCCTTTTTGGCCAAGGGCATCATTGTCAACGTTTTGCCGCTTTTCATGTGCTTTAAAGGCGAGTCGAATCTACCTCCTGAAATCTGTTTCCTGCAAATCTGCCTTGCTTTCAAATCCTCTTCGTTGCCTTCCCTCAATATATTTGTGGACGAGAGTTCTCATTTATAACTCTGCACGTTTGTGAATTGCAGTGCCCCTGAGCTCCATTTGTCTCCTCGCATTTTTGGGAGCTGGCCGCAAAAGCGCAGGATTGTTTCAGGCCCTATTCGGCTTCCAGGGGGCAGGCGGAGCCTGTGGTTCATTCTTCTTCCTGATGGGAAAATGGAGTGACCTGTGCCTGTCCCAACACCTAGGGTTTGTCTCTCGTTGGTTCCCCGTCTTCCCGTTCATCCTCAGGACAAATTACAACCTGTACGAAACAGGAGGTTAAAGGTGCTGATTCTCCAAGTAGGGAGATGGTTAGTCAAGCGGCTGGAATGGCGAACCCGAGCACAAGGAGAGGAGAAATGAGGTGCGTTTTAGAAACCTTTCCCGATCTCATGGCATACCATCTTCTGTGTTTCCCATGCATGTTTTGATGTAGGAAGATGCCCTTGTACCTGGAGATTTGAGACCCATGGGGTGGGTACCCCGTGGAGTTACTTTAAAGTATCTGCATTTGCTCACCCAACCTCACCAATCCTCTCAGCCCCAAGAGTGTCCAGCCTTATGTCTCATCCAACTGTGGGTCTAGATATGGTCAATCCAGGTTGCATCAGAGACCCTGAACGGATTTTGTAAGAATTTCTCTCTCTTTCCCTGTCTTTGTTTTGTGGGTTTTCAAAAAGTTATTTATGTTTAGAATGGGGTTTGGCTCCTTTTCCCTGCTGTGTTTATGCCGTTTTACAGCCTCTTGATTCACTCGCAGAAAGATATCGATACATAGATTTTCAGATTCTTACTAGTCAGATATATTCTTGTGCGGTGACTAGGGGGTGTTGAGTCCAGATCACTGAGCAGGGAGTAGGCCTTGTCTATTACATATTTGGCTTATGGAACGGTCTCTGAACTAATTTCTGACCCTTGTTTTATGCATCACCCCACCTCACCTTTCCCATTAAGAAGCCATAGTGTGTCTTCTAAAGTTGTGCCTCTGTTCTGTTTTGTAATTCAGTTCAAGTGTAGCGATTTTGACATTCCCTCTATAAGCGATATCTTAGTTTAAGTGTCTTTTCTGTGTGACTTATTTTACTTAGAATCATCATACGTAAATTCACTCATCATGCTGCTAACTAGCCTTATGACATTGATTTCATGGCTGACTGATATTCCATTGTGCCAAGTACCACCATTTGTTTATCCATTTTTCTCTTTCCTGGGATATTGAAGGTGTACCGAAGTGGAGGTTCTTGGAAACAGAGCAGCCGTAAAGTTTGGGATGCCTGTGTGTTGTTGGTTTTTAGTTTTCCCAATTTATACGCCCATGAGTGGAAGTGCCCTATGCTCTCTAAGCTGTGTTTATTACTTGTTTCAGGACACACCGTACAGTTCTCCAGAGTGCCTGTTGGCAATTTACATCCCACCCATCAGTGTAGCAAGGCTCCCATGTCTCCATGGCCTGTCCTGTTTTTCTGGTTTTTACAGTTTGTTCAGCATGGCCCTTTTTACCGAGGGCATGCGAGACTTCTTTGTAACGCTGATTTGCCCTTCCGGCTTGCTTGGTTGGCCAAAAAGGGCGTATGCGTTTTTTCCTGAATATATTCAGGAAAGAACGCATACGCCCTTTTTGGCCAAGGGCATCATTGTCACCCTTTTGCGGCTTTTCATGTGCTTTAAAGGCGAGTCGAATCTACCTCCTGAAATCTGTTTCCTGCAAATCTGCCTTGCTTTCAAATCCTCTTCGTTGCCTTCCCTCAATATATTTGTGGACGAGAGTTCTCATTTATAACTCTGCACTTTTGTGAATTGCAGTGCCCCTGAGCTCCATTTGTCTCCTCGCTTTTTTGGGAGCTGGCCGCAAAAGCGCAGGATTGCTTCAGGCCCTATTTTGGTTCTGGGGGGCAGGCTGAGCCTGTGGTTCATTCTTCTTCCTGATGGGAAAATGGAGTGACCTGTGCCTGTCCCAACACCTAGGGCTAGTCTCTCGTTGGTTCCCCGTCTTCCCGTGCATCCTCAGGACAAATTGCAACCTGGACGAAACAGGAGGTTAAAGGTGCTGATTCTCCAAGTAGGGAGATGGTTAGTCAAGCGGCTGGAATGGCGAACCCGAGCACAAGGAGAGAAGTAATGAGGTGCGTTTTAGAAACCTTTCCTGATCCCACGGCATACTATCTTCTGGGTTTCCCATTCATGTTTTGATGTAGGAAGATGCCCTTGTACCTGGAGATTTGAGACCCATGGGGTGGGTACCCTGCGGTATTACTTTAAATTATCTTCGTTTGCTCACCCAACCTCACCAATCCTCTCAGCCCCAAGAGTGTCCAGCCTTATGTCTCATCCAGCTGTGGGTCTAGATATGGTCAATCCAGGTGGCATAAGAGCCCCTGAACTGATTTTGTAAGAATTTCTCTCTCTTTCTCTGTCTTTGTTTTGTGGGTTTTTTAAAGTAATTTATGTTTAGAATGGGGCTTGGCTGCTTTTCCCTGCTGTGTTTATGCCGCTTTACACCCTCTTGATTCACTTGCAGAGAGATATCGATACATAGGTTTTCAGATTCTTACTAGTCAGATATATTCTTGTGTGGTGACTAGGGTGTGTTGAGTCCAGTTCACTGAGCAGGGAGTAGGCCTTGTCTATTACATATTTGGCTTATGGAGCGGTCTCTGAGCTAATTTCAAACCCTTGTTTTATGCATCACCCCACCTCACCTTTCCCGTTAAGCAGCCATAGTGTGTCTTCTAAAGGTGTGACTCTGTTCTGTTTTGTAATTCAGTTCAAGTGTAGCGATTTTGACATTCCCTCTATAAGCGATATCTTAGGATAAGTGTCTTTTTCTGTGTGACTTATTTCACGTAGAATCATCGTCGCTAAATCCACTCATCATGCTGCTAACTAGCCTTATGACACTGATTTCAGGGCTGAGTGATATTCCATTGTACATAAGTACCACAACTTGGTTATCCATTTTTCTCTTTCTGAGGATATTTATGGTGTCCCTGAGTCGTGGTTATTTTAAGAGAGCAGCCCTAAACTTTGGGGTCCCTGTCTTGTCGATTTTTTTTTCCCGAATATATACCTCCATGAGTGGAAGTACCGTATGCTCTGTAGCTCTGTTTTATAGATGTTTTAGGAAACACCGTACACTTGTCCAGTGTGGCTGTTACCAATATACATCCCGTACATCAGCGTAAAATGGCTCCCTTTTCTCCTTGGCCTCTCCTACATTTTTGGTTTTCATAGTTTTCCAGGATGGCCCTTTTGACGGATGGGAAGTGAGACTTCTTTGTAGTGCTGACTTGCATTGCCCGCTTCTTTGGTTGGCCAAAAAGGGCGTATGCGTTTTTTCCTGAATATATTCAGGAAAAAACGCATACGCCCTTTTTGGCCAAGTGCACCATTGTCGATGTTTTGCCACTTTCCATGTGATTTAAAGGCGAAGCCAATCTACCTCTTGAAAACTGTTTCCTGAAATTCTGCCTTGCTTTCAAATCCTTTGTTGCCTTCCTTCAATATATTTTTGGACGATAGTTATCATTTATAACTCTGCAGGTTTGTGAATTGCAGTGCCCCTGAGCTCCATTTGTCAACTCGCTTTTTTGGGAGCTGGCCGCAAAAGCGCAAGATTGCTTCAGGCCCTATTCTGGTTCCGTGGGACAGGCTGAGCCTGTGGTTAATTCTTCTTCCTGATGGGAAATTAGAGTGACCTTTGCCTGTCCCTAACACCTAGAGGTACTCTCTCATTGGTTCCCCCTCTTCCCGTTCTTCCTGAGGACAAATGGCAAAGTGTACGAAACAGGAGGTTAAAGGTGCTGAGTCTCCAATGGGGAGATTGGTAGTAAAGCAGCTGGAATGGCGAACCCGAGCACAATGAGAGGAGAAATGAGGTGCGTTTTAGTAACCTTTCCCGTTCACTCGGGTACCATCCTCAGGGTTTCCCATGCATGTTTTCGCTGTAGGAAGATGCCCTTGACCCTGGAGATTTGGGACCCATAGAATGGGTACCACACAGTATTACTTTAAAGGTTCTACATTTGCTCACCCAACCTCACCAATCCTCTCAGCCCCAGGAGTGTCCAGCCTTTTTTCTCATCCAGCTGTGGGTCTAAATGTGGTCAATGTAGGTTGCATCATGTCCCCTGAACGAATTTTGTAACATTTTCTTTCTGTGTCTTTTTTTTTTTTTTAATTTATTTTTATCATTTGGTAAAGGTGATTTTCAATGCTGTCTTTCTTGCTGCTGCACATCCACTTGTTTCACTTACAGAGAGACATCCGTAAATTCTTTTAAGTTTCTTACCCGTCGTATATATTCTTTTCTGGTGACTAGAGTGTGCTGAGTCCACTTCTTGAGCTATAGAGTAGATTTTGTCGATTACCTATTTCATCTTTGGAATGGTATCTGTGTTAATTTCAACCCTCTGGTTTATGTCTCACCCCACCCCACCTTTCCACTTTATCAGCCATAAGTGTGTTTTGTAAATATGTGACCCTGTTTCTGTTTTGTAATTTAGTTCATGTGTATCTATTTTATATTCCACCTATAAATAGTATCTTGTGCTAAGTGTCTTTTTGTGTCTGACTTTTGTCACTTAGAATGATCTTATCTAAATCCACTCGAGTTGCTGCAACTGGTCTTATTTCATTGATTTCCTAGCTGAGTACTATTCCATTGTACATAAGTACCATATCGTCTTTATCCATTTTTTCCTTCCAAGGACATTTATATTGTTTCCAAGTCGAGGATCCTGCAAAAGTGCTACATTAATAGTTGAAGTTCCTGTGTCCTGTTGATTTATGGTTATCCCAAAATATATCCCCAGGAGTGGTAGTGCCGTATGCTCTGTAACTCTATTGTTTTTTAATTAATTAAGTAATTAATTTTGCCTGTGTTGGGTCTTCCTTATTTCGTGTGGGGTTTCTCTAGTTGCAGGAAGTTGGGGCTACTTTTCGTTGAAGTGTGTGGGCTTCTCATTGCCGTGACTTCTCTTCTTGTGGTGCACTGGCTTTAGGCGTCAGGATTCAGTAGTTGTGGCTCACGGGCTCTAGAGCACAGGCTCAGTAGTTGTGGTGCATTGGTTTAGTTGCTCCGTGGCATGTGTTATCTTTCTGGACTTGGGCTCGATCCCGTGTCCTCTGCCTTGGCAGTTGGAGTCTTAATGTCTGAACCACCAGGAAGTCCCTGTAGCTCTATTTTTTAGAATCTTTAGGAAACATCATACCCTTCTCCAGCGTGGCTGTTAGCAATTGACATTCCCACCAACAGCGTAGCAGGGTTCCATTTTCTCCACATCCTCTCCTCCATTTGTTGTTTTTACACTTTGTGAGGTTGGCCATTCTGACTGGGGCAAAGTGCTACATCTTTGTCGTGTTGATTTGTGTTTCCCGCATGTTTGCTTGGCCACAAAGGTCGTATGGGTTTCAACCTGTACACCCTTTTTGGCCAACTGAATCATAAGCAATATTGAGCAGCTTTCATGTGCTTTAACGGCAAGTCCAATCTACCTCTTGCAATCCGGTTCCTGCAATTCTGCCTTGTTTTCAAGTTCTTTTCAGTTACTTACCCCAAGACATTTTTCTACAATAGTTGTCACTTACAACTTTGCAGGCGTTGTGGATTGCAGTGCCCCTGAGCAAGTGTCTTCAACTTGTTTCTGAAACCGTCCACAAAGTGGCAGGATTGCTTCAAGCCCCATTCTGGTTACAGGGGCAGCCTGAGCCTTTAGGAAATTCCTCTTCCTGATTGGAAATTAGAGTGTCATGTGCTGTCCAAATACATAGAGCTTATTTCTCATTCCTTCCCCCCTTTTCCCTTTCATCCTCCCGACGAATTCCAAGCCTTGCATGACCAGCTGTTGGGTGTGCTGACTTCCCCAGGTGGGGAGACTCTAAGGAAAGAGGCTGGAGCAGGGAACCCTCCCCCAGGACATGTGGAGATAAGGTGACTTTTCCAAACTCTTCCCGCCCATATGGCCCCCCATCCTTTGGGGTTCTGTCCGGACACCCCATGGTTTTCAGCGGTGTGGGGCTCTGGCGCCGCCCTGCAGGGAGCAGCCCTGCTACCCGTGCCTGCAGCGCAGCCTGCTGGTCTCTCCATCCTGCCATTGGGCACAGTCTTCCACCTTCCCTGCTGCCTCGAATGATCTGTCTCCACACTGTCCGGCGATCAGCCCCTCCTCCCCACCGCCATCACCCCCCGCTCCACACCCCTCCTCCAGCCTCAGGGATGACCCAGGACTGGGCTGCCCGCCTGCCCACCCTTGGTCTGTGTCCTCAATCCACCTGTGCAGACAGGTGAGGGTTCCCTCCAGAGGCTCCCAAACACTTCAGCCCTACATCCTCCCCGGGGTCGGCCCACATTCTGTCGTGATGTTCCACCCTCACCAAGCCCCTGACTACATGGCAAGGGCAGGCATCGGGCTTGCTGCGTGCACTGCTGTGCGTCCTGCTGTATACACAGGCATGACCCTGCCCCAGGGTGCAGGAAAGGCAGCTCTACCTCGGGATGTGGGGAGATGGACTGACCACAGGGCGAACGTCAGCTCTCAGCTCACCAGGCAAGGGCAGCCGGGTTCTCACTCCTTGGACCCTTTCTCACCCAGCCTGACCATGACCCGGCTTTGTTCCCACACACGTTGTCCCTCCATTGGCCTCGTTCTTGGAAGCAGAGCAGGACAGTGTGGTCAGCGGTCACAGGCTGAGACACACAGACACTGGCTGACCCGCGTGCACCCATGCTGACCACACGGAACGGGCACTGCACCAGGGCCTGTGTGGTGTGGGTTCACCAGCCCACAGAGAGGCCGGGCCTCTGCTCCTGGCTCTAGGAGGTCACCTTGAGTCTTTTGGGAGTGTCCATGCTCCATGGGCCTCGCTCCAGGCTGGTCTGTGCTGACGGCGTGATACACGGTGGGGCTTCCTGAGTTGCCCCCAGAGGCTGGAGGCCAAGGTCAGGCACATGGTGGTCCCCACATTGACGTGACAGACCCCAATAAACCCTGCACTTCAGGACTCAGGTGGGCTTCCCTGGGCTGCCACAGCCGAGGAAGGTGGACCTTGCTCATCCCCCCATCCTTGCTGATTTTAACTTGCATCCTTCAGCATAATGAACCCTGAGTATAACATCTTCAGGGAATTCTGGGAGCCTCCAAGAAAAAAGAAGCCGGGGAGGGGGTCTCTGGGTCCCCGACTCTGCAGGTGGGGTCAGAAGTCGGTGGGGAGGATCTTGGGGCCCTGGAATCTGAAGGGCCCCTCTACCAGGGGAGGGTAGGAGACCCCGGATGGAAGTTAAACTGAGTCCAAGGCCCTCCTGGGTAGGAGGCATCCTAGCCCCGGGGATCCTGAAGAGGCTGGCTCCCTCCTCCCCTCCGCCTCCAGGCCTGGTCCTTGCTCTTGAGAAATTCCCTAGGGTGGAGTCCTGGTGCTGGAGGTGCCCCGATGCTGTGGCCTCCTGAGCCTCCAGTGAGGATAATGGGATTGGGGGAAGACTTGTTCACAGAAAGGGAGCTTCTGCCAGAACAAAGCCTGGGTCTCCTGTCCCCGACCCCAGGTGCACTGGGGAAGGAATGTGAGAGTGAGACTCCCTCCCCTCCCGAGACACACAGGACACATGGGCCCTGGTCACTGGACTCCCACACAATATTAAAATCTCCCACGTAGGCCTGATGGATGAGAGACACTATTTAAAGTCTATTAATGGGGTCAGGGGGGCCCAGGGAGTGAGGCTGATGTGGGGAGAGTTGGAAAATCACCCAAGGACATGCTCTTCCTGCAGCGACCCCCCAGGTGAGCCCAGGTGGAGGTGGACCCATCAAGTCAGAGCCCACATCCTGGGTCTTTGGGGGACAAATAGCCAAGCACCCCCAGTTCTTGCCTTCACCTGTTGCAGTTAGGGCCTGCCCTGTCTTCTTCATGGTCGAATTCTCACCCCTCCCAGAAGCCCTCTTGGGGGTTAATGCGATGGGGGTGTCCATGGCAGGACTGGAGGGTCTGTGGTGGGCTGGAGGCCACGTGGCAGGCAGGAGGGCTCCCACCCATCCTGCCGGTCCCCACCTCCTGGTCATAGGCCCGCACAGAGTCCACCAGGCTGTGGATGTGCTAGAAGGTGCAGAGGTCCAGGGACCGGTCCAGCCCATGCAGGTGTCTGATCACTGAGCGGTCAGTGTGGAGTGTTCACAGGGAGCCCTGGCCGTGCTCGCACTCTCCCGTGAAGGACACATCAGCGTGGTCCCTGGAATGACCGGGAGGTCAGCCAGAAGTGCTCCCCACCCAACCTCACTGTTACCACCAGAAACAAGAGGCAACTCCGTGCAGAAAGACAGAACATCACCAGCCTGATGCTGTCCTGAGGAAGATCGGCTGGCATCTGGGAACTGGGTGCTATAGTGGGTTGAATGGGGGTCCCCCAGAAGTTATGTCCACGTCATGCCCCCCAGAATCTGAGAATGGAACCTTATTTGGAAGTAGGGTCTTTTCAGGTATAATTAGTTACGGATCTGAAGATGAGGTCATCCTGGATCAGGGTGGCCCTAAATCAGTGCCAGTGTCCTTCTAAGAGACAAGCGGAGAGACACAGACACACAGGAGACACCATGTGAAGACGGAGGTAGAGACGGGAGGAATGCGGCCACAAGCCCAGGGATGCCTGGAGCCTCCAGAAGCTGGAAGAGGCAGGCAGGACCCTCCCCTGGAGCCTCTGGAGGGAGAGCGGCCCTGGGACACCTTGACCTCAGACGTCTGGTCTCCAGGACTGAGAGAGGACAGGTTTCTGTTGCTCTGAGCCTCCGTTTGTGGTCGTTTATTACAGCTGCCCCAGGAAGCTAATGCAGCTGGTGAGCAGCTCCCTTCCCTGATCTAAACCCCCCCTCCTCCCTTTAGGGGCAGCTCCCTGCGCCTGTGCTGTTTGCACAAACCATGTGGTTCATGCTGAGCCCCGGCTCCCCTTCTGGGCACTGGCATTTTGGAGGGTGAGGGCAGACAACACCACGTGACCAGCCCCCAGCCGGGTGCCAAGTCTCTAATGAGCCTCCCTGGGGGGACGGGGGTGGGGGTAACTGTCATGGTTCTGCCCTTCGTCGCTGGGGGAAGAGACATCCTAGAGACCCTCAAGGGAAGGAGTGGGCATGAAGGGTCATGAGGTGACCGGAGCAGGGGCCCTCCCTCCCGTGCATCCCTACTGCGTGCTGTGCCCCATCTCAGCTGTGAGCACACAAGCCACAAGCATGTGCTGGGTCCTGTGAGCCTCCCAACCAGTCCCTGAAGGTGAGGGCGGCCCTGCAAACCCCAGCTCTTTCCTCCACGTCTAGTAGGTGGAAGACCCACTTCTCCTTGCCATTCCAGAAGCGGTTCTGGGGCTGTCCTGGGAGGGCTTCTGGGGTTATGCGGGCTGAGCCCCTATTGCTAAGTCCCCACTTCCCCACAAGAACGTCCAGAGCAACCTGTTTGCCCTGTTGCCTGAATGCCCCCCCACCAGTTTTCTCAGGAAAGAATCAGGGGGTTCCGTAGCAGCGTCTGCAGGCAGCTCTGCATCTGGGCCTACGTTCACATCTTCTGTGTAAACACCGAGAACCTTCCCTGACACGTGCCCCAGCTGACCACCTCCGCATGCCGACCACAGGCCCCAGTGCGGGCGTCAGACTGACCGCCCGTCTCAGCCTCCTCCTCTTGTTGTCAGAGCTGCTCCAGGTCCTGCTCAGAACCCGTGGACCCACCTTTCACAGGGCTGTCCTCCACCCCCCAACTTCGGCAGGAGTTCACCTAAGTATTTAAGTTAAGGGGTCCAGAGATAAGAAAGGAAGCTACAAACAAACAGATGAAACCAGCTGGGACCAAGATGGCAACGAATGTGACCTCCAACAGACCCTGAGTCTCATCACATGTTGAATTTACTATATCAGCATATTAAGTGACACACCTATCAGTGGCCATGACTGGACTTGAAGGACCAAAGACGGGTGAAAGGAGGTGGTACCCCACTCGCTTGGGAAAATCCCTGCCCCTTCCCCGGAAGGCCTCTTCATCCCCATCATTAGCCTCATTCCTCCTCCCTTTGTCTTTACCCTTTAAAATTAAACCACTCTCTCCAGGAGGGCGAGAAGTTGGTCTGTGAACTTCGTTCCCATTTCTCCATTCTTTGGCCACTGAACAGAGCCTGTGCTGTGGTGGTCTCAGCTTTGGTTTTGTTATTTGCCTACTTGAACCCACATGGAAAAAGGAAACCTTCCCTGCTGAGGCAGAGCACCTCGCCAGGCGAGGGCCCGAGCAGGGTCCATGTGACTTCACTTGGTAACAGTCTGTAAGGGGACGGTGGTCTCTGCCTGTGGGGTGGGGGCATGGCACACGTACAGCCACAGCACCGGCTCCGTGGACGGCACGGCCCCTCGTGGGCCTGGACCGTGTGCTCTCGTCCCCCCACGCCTGACACCCCCTGACATTCATGACGCGGTGACACTGGCTGCTGGGTATCCAGTCAGGAGGGACCAGGGGCAGCATCTGGTACCAGATCAGACGCGCCTTTTCACAGGCAGGGGACATAGGAGATATTAGGACTTTGTGTCTGGAAAACAAACCAAGCGGCTAGAAGGTGATCTGAGCTGTGGACGTGAAACCCACGTGCGAGGTGAGAGCTCCCACTGGACACTGGCTCGGGAGCTTCCACACAGGGGATGACCACACCAGTGCTTCCTGCCCGACCCCTCCATGCCTCCCTGGTGGGCACGGCTGGACCTGCGCTCCTCAGGATCCCCAACCCCGAGCCTGAAGGTCCGATGCTGGCAGGGCCTGGGGACGCGTGTGGTCACCCCACCAACGCTGCTTGGCTCCTCCTCCCCAGTGACCAGGGGAAGGCAGCCCCGTGGAGTATGAGGCCCTGCACAGGCAAAGCTCGCACACCCCCTCCTCAGGACTCCCGGCCCCGCCCTGCTTCCTCAGGCCCACCGTCTGCCCCTCCCAGTGCCCACATCCCACTGCCCCACATTCCTGGTGTGGACGTCCACATACACAAGCTGCTCCGTGTCCTCTTCCCACATGGGACACCCCCATCCCTGCTTCTTCCTAATGACGGCCTGGACCTCACCTGTTCTGGGCAGGAAGAGGGCTGAGGAGGAGGCCGGCCTGTCCTGTCTGCCTCCCAGGGGCCCAGACACAGGGTTCGGGGGCTGCTGGGCCTTGAGGTCTGGATGCTTCCAGGTGTGGGATGAACCTGCCACTGTCCACTGGAGCTGCCCCTTCCGAGATTCAGGAAACTGGGGGACCCACCAAACGGAGCCCATCCCCAGGCTCTGCTGCAAGTCTGCTCGGATTTGCTCTCCTGATCTTGAAGACAGACCTGCGGGAAACAGGGCCTGCGATTCCCATACTGACGGTGTTCTGTGGAATGTCCATTTTCCATTTCCCTTTCTACCCTGTTCTGAGGAAATTACTAGTCAATCCATGCTACCATCACCCGATAGTGACTGGGAAGCTGAGGCTCTGAGAAGCCAAGTAATCCAGCCAGAAGCACAGGTGTGGGACCACGGAGTGGGGTCTGCACCCGCCACCTGCCCAGGGGGACTGCCCACTCCCCGCAGCTTCCACACCTGTTCCCTTCACCCACACCCCCAGGACCAGCTCACAGAGCCTCCTCTTGGGGGGATTCACTTACCTTCTTCTAACAGGATCCGTCTCACTATCGTGTTCTGGGATCATCCGGAAGGCTTGTCACTCTGACGCAGGTTCAGCCGCACATCACCAGGGCAGCTTTCTTGGATCACACTCACCACCTGCACGTCCACTCCCAGCTCAGACCCAGAAGAACCCCCTCGGCCCCGAGCCCCATGGCTCTGCCTGGGCTCCCACCTCCCCCTGCCTGGTCCGTCCCTCTCATGTCCCCTGCAGTGTCACCAGGAGCTCCCACCTGCCCCAAGCAGGCTGTCTGCTCTGTCCTGGGGAGACCTCCCTGGTGTCAGGAGGAAGACACAAGAGGTACCCGTGGGGCCTCCCTCACGCAGCACAGTGGCCAGCACCCACCTACTGACCTCATCACTCTGGATGGACAGGGGTTCATAGGGCCCGCAGCATCTCCTGGTTCTCATTTCATCCCAGCACCACCCACAGGGAAGTTGCTAAGCAACTCTGTGCCGGCTGCACAGAGAGGACGCTCATACACACGCCCCCCTTCCAGCACCCGGGGCTCTCGTGGTCAGGCCCCTCCCAGGATATGGAGCTCACCTGAGCAGGTACCCAGCAGCCCATGGGGCTCTCATGGTCAGGCCCCTCCCAGGATATGGAGCTCACCTGAGCAGGTACCCAGCAGCCCACAGGGTTCTCGTGGGCAGGCCCCTCCCTGGATATGGAGCTCCCCTGGGCAGGTACCCCGGCAGGGCTGGGCACACAGGAACCGTGCACATAGCCCTCATTGCAGAGCACCCCCAGCTCACCTGTTGCTCAGAGCTGACACAGAGCACCTCAGAGCAGGGCTTGAACTAACAAACAGCAGCTCCGACAGGTCTGTGACCCTGGGCTTCACTCTGTGTGGCCTCTCTCCGCCTGGTCTTCCAGGGGTTTCCACTGCAGCCGGGGCACCAGGCTTCTGTCTCCACCCACCACCCCTCCTCTCCCTGACTCCTGGGTTCCTCTCATTAGGAGAGGGTCTTCTTGAAGTTGTCTCCCACTCATGGACCAGATAAAATGATTAGAAAACAAGCCAGGGCTGCCGCCTCTTGTCTATCCTGACTCTCAGGACCCTACACCTGTTCCTTGGACCTGGCCGGTGCAGCAAGGCCCATTTTCTGCAACTCTGAGCCCCTGAGGGGCGAGGATTGGCTGACCTGGGCAGCCTGACTCGGCCGGCCAGCCCTCCACAGGTGTGCCTGGGTTGAGGTCAATATAAATACCCCTCCAGGCAGCAAAAGCCCCTGCAGCTGTGCCTGACGCCATATTCTCTGCCCCGTCAGCAGTCTCGGGGCTGGGCTGGTGGGAGGGAGTAGGGCCCACGGCTCTATGGGTGGCCTGGTGTGAGTGGGGCTCTGCTGGACTTTCTGCAGGAGTTGCCGGGCTGCCACCTGCTAAAGAAGAGGTTGTGTCACCCATACCTGCTGCTGGAATTTCTACCCGGGCAGAGGTGAGGAAGGAAAAAAGCAGTGGGGGCTGGGACAGGAGGGGTACCTCAGGCAGGGAAATGGAAAGCTTCCAGAAGAGTGCCCGGGGCCAGGACCATCCTGGCTGGCCTGCAGGCACCAAGTCGGCCTGCGTGTTGTCGCTGGTGTGACTCCAAGCCCCTTCCTCTAGGCTTTGAAGTCCTTGCATACATTCAGGTGTTTTACCTGGGAAGGGTGGGAAAAGTTCAGCAGCAGTTGGCCTGGGGCTCAGCTCACGTTTACTCAGAGACGCCTCCTCACGGTCCCCCAGCTTTGCAATGAGGACGCTCCTTGTGTGGGGGCTGCTGGCTGCATGGGAGACGATTCCCCACCTGTGACCAACTTCAGAATTGTTTACCACTGGAGCAAGTGTCCTGATAGGGTTTTCATCTGTGTAACTAGTGGGTTCTTAATTAGCAACGTGAACGGTGATAACAGAGGTCCTGAATCAGGATGGAAATACTTATTTTATGCATGTACAGGCGTAAAAACCTGGGGAGACCGTGTGCAGCCGGCACCCTTAGGGTTGGGCTTCTGACTGACTCCTCAACGTTCTGGTGTCCAGCCATTGCTTTAGGATTTCTGGGGCCCAATGCTGACTCTAAGGGCTCTACAATCCAGCCTCTGTTGGCCTTTAATGAGACCCACACTTCCAGGATCCTACAGAGCAGGGTCTGTGTGACCGTTCTGTGGCTTCTGTAACAAATGACCACAAGATGGGTGGTTTAAAACAACAGGAATTCATCCTCCCCCAGTCCTGGAGACCAGACATCTGAGATCAAGGTGTTGGAGGACGGAAGTCTCTCCAAAGGCTCCAGGATAGGGTTCTTCCTGCCTTTTCCAGCTTCTGGGGGCTCCAGGCGTCCCCAGGCCTGTGGCTGCATCCCTCCCGTCTCTGCCTCTGTCTTCACGTGGCTTCTCTAAGTCTGTGTTTCTCTTCTTTTGTTTCTCATAAGGACTCTCTCAGTTGGATTGAGGGCCACCCTAACCCAAGATGACCTCACCCTGAGATCCTTAACTACATATACAAAGACCCTTTTCCCAGATATGGTCCTGTTCACGTGTTCTGGGGGGGCACATCTTTTGGGGTCAGCATTCAACCCATTACCTGTGTATAAAATAACCCTCATTTTAGGAGATTGCCAAGGTCCCGTATAGACTGGCACAGACAGCAGCCATGTGGGTGGGGGTCTGGGGAGAATGAGGACCCTGGAATCACCTGGAAGGGATGAAGTCCTGGCAGCATTAGGTGAGCTCTTCCACCATGGGCCCCGTGGAAACAGCCACTCCACTCTGTCCGTGGAAAGGGACCCAGTGCCGAGTCCAGAAGTGGTTACCTTGCAAAGCTGGCTCTTCTGGGATTTCATCATCAATAGCATCATGTAACCAGGAACTACGGGCTTGGAGGAGTCACTCTCTGGCACATGATGACAGCACTGTCACTTTAGGCTCATCAAGCCTAGAATAGGGATGTTTGAAGGAGAAGAGTTTGGGAGATTGTGAAGCTTGGTTGTCAAGGAAACTGAGCAGGTTTGTCAAGGTTGTCAAGGAAACTTCTCCCTTAAACTGACGGCAGGGCTGGGAGAGCTGAACTCCAGGGATCTTTTAAAGGGGCTGCTCTGAAGCACCATCACCTGAGAGGTGGTCTCACCATGAGCTGGGGTTTGAGAAAAGTTTGATGAGATTAAGCCTGACTTTCTGTGACAGCTGGGGAGGGGTTTGTAAAGCACCTTGGCTTTTAAGGCAGAAGTTTGTTGCTGGAACAAAGTGTCTCCCAAAACTGGGCTGAAGCTCAAGCTGTCTCTGTCCCCTTCTTGTGAGAGTCCAGGGCAGGTGGGTGTCAGGTCCCAGGCTCTGTCCCCCTTGTTTCTCCTCCCTGCTTCCAGGTGAGGGCTCCAACCAGCAGGGTGGGGTGACCAGGTGGGCATCATGCCCTCCGTCCAAGGATGCAGGCTGGCCAAGGCCCTCACCACCTCCACCCCTTCCCCTTGGTAACACGAGACACTACGCCCTAGCTGTAAGGGGTGGGAAAGCTGGGAGGTGCAGGGTAGCTGTGAACAGGAAAAAGGGAAATGGGTTCTGATGGGCAGCTGCGCGGCCCTGCTGTGAGGGTCGCCCAGACGCTAGCGCACAGACTCTGGATCCTGTGAAGCTTCGACGCTTTGTGGTTCTGGAAATCCTATAGGAGACGGTCCACAGCAGGTGAAGCTAATGCTCTCAGTGGAGGTGGTGAAGCTAAAGATCTGCAGTTCAGACCGAAGGTGCCGATGTACATACAGGACAAAACCATCTCGTGTGAATGGACTTCAGGCACGTTTAACATGAATGCAGTCATGTTAATGCCTAGCATCTTCTATCTTGTATCTCTCCTCAGGGTCCCCCTCCTCAGATCCTGAGGATCCTGTAACTCACGTACAGGGGGATGGAGAGTGGGCTCTGTCCAGTCTGAGCCCTGAGTTACCCTGCATGTGAGTCTGCTCAGGACCTCCATAACAAATACCACAGACTGGGCAGCTTGAATAACAGGCCTATCTCCCAGTCCTGGATGCTGTCTGAGATCAAGGTGTGTGCAGACTGGCTTCTCCTGAGGCCTCTCTACTTGGTGCTTAGACAACCATCTTCTCCCCAGGTCGTCATGATCTCCCCCTGTGCCTCTCTGTGTCCTAATCTCTCCTTGTAGGACACCAATCCTATTGGATTAGGATCCACCCTAGTGACCTCATTTTTACCTTGATCACCTCTTTAAAAATCCCATCTCCAAATACAGCCACATCCTGAGGTCCTGGGTGTTAGGGATTCAGCATGTGAATTTGTGGGGACATGGCTGAGCCTATCCCATCCTCCTTAGGAGCCAAGTGTGCCTCGGTCCTTCCTTCCCTCAAGTCACACGAGGTGATGTAGTGGCTCAGGGAGAGGCCACTCGTGCAGAGTCTGTGTCCCAGCTGGGGAGCCCTTCTCTGCTCTCTCTGATCAGGCAGTGGCCGTGCCAGTCCCCTCCTGAGGTGAGCAGTTCTGGGGTTTCCTGCCATGTCGCCTGGCCAGCTGAGGTGCTCACTGTCAGGGAACCCAGGAGCCAGCAGCCTCGTGGGGATGCCAGGGACTCTCAGGGCCTTGGCAGATGTCTCTCCCAGCAGATACCCTAGTGGAAGTGGGGAAACATTTGGGGGATTACAGGTGGGAGAGAGTCACAGTCTCGTTTATGCTTCAGAAAGACCACGTTGGGGTGGGATGTGAGGTGCACCGTGTGGGCAGGGAGTTTTACCAGGGCCTGATGGAGGAACCAGGCACAAGATCGGGCTTGGGCCAGGGCTGTGGGTGTAGAGGTGAATTAGTGTGGGAACTGGCCACAGACTGTTGTCGAAATCTCGGCTTCCCTGTGCACCGAGGCCAAACAGAAATACGGAGACAGGGATTTTGGAGGAAGAGAGAGATGGCTTTATTCTTCTGCCAGACAACAGGGAAGACACAGCCAGCTAGCGCCTCAAGAACTGGGCACCCCTCCTTGAGAATCAGGGAAGATTTTATACGTGGCGCTCTCGCAGTCTGGGGTATAGGATGAGGATCAAAGTAGTGAAGGTCTTGCATTCCTCCTTTCCTTTGCATTATTTCAAAACAGTCATAGCTGGCATCAGGCTGCCCGGTAATTGGGGCCCGGCAGTCTGGTAATTGCGTCCGTTTGCCTCTGGTTTATCGACCAGTGACCTTGTTTCTGAAATGCAAAAACTATAGGGGGTGACTTGTTATGAAGGGCGTATAGAATGTAAGTGCTGGACATAATAAGGTTAGGGAGTGAGAGGCAGGGGATGTAACTCACACAGAGTTAGGGGTGATGGGTGCCGAATGTAAATGACATAGCGTCAGGGAGTGAGGTTAGCTTTGTAAAGTACACATCTAGTTACTACAAATTAGTGACAAAGTAAAACAAGGAGTGATTAATTCTTTCAGGCCAGATTATGTTTCTTCTCTAGCCTATTCGCTGTTCCCTTTGTTTTCCTTGTTCTCAGGGGAGGGAAAACTTCATTTCTATTTTTGCTGCAACAAGACTCTGGAGGAGCAGATGACAGTCAGTGGGGCACAAGGAGAGTGGGAGCCTGGGAGACCCCAGTGTTACCAAACGAAACTTGGGTCCGCTTGCCCGAGTGCAGTAAAGCCAGTCTACTGACACCGGGTGTGGTGAAGGGAAGTGCAGCTTTAATTGTAAAAGTGCCAATACAAGGAGGCCAGGCGGCCTGTGCTCTAAAACCCCAAACTCCCTGAAGGATTTCAGCAAAGGAATTTTAAAGGCCAAGTGATGGAGGGGGGTCGCAGGGTATGTGATCAGCTGGTGCACAATTCTCTGGTTGATGGTGAGGTAACAGGCAGTTAACACTCTAAATTCTTAGGCACCAGAAGTTCCGGGGCTACCTGTTCATGATCATCAGGTAGTTAATTTCTTCCGTTTGGTGGTGGTTTCAGCATCTGTAAAACAACTCAGGAAGCGTGCATCAGATGCTGTTATCCAGGTACTTCAGAGAGGAGCTCCAGCAGAGGATGTGGGGGAGGGGTCTGTCCTGGGAAGGCCCCGTAGGGTCCTGCTCGGTTACACCCGGTGCCTGGGCTCAGCAACCTGGGAAGGTGGGGCTGCTCCTGGGTGTGGAGACCTGCAGGATCCTGGTCCCCTGAGTGCCCTGTTAGCCCCCAAGGTGAGATGGGGGTGCAGTGACTGGACAGAGGCGTCTGGCCTGGGAGAGGGGTCCAGGCTGGAAATGTCACGGGACTCATCGCAGGGAGGGAGAGGAAAGGCCAATGGGGGCAGGTAGGTCACAGCAGACTATGTGCAGGTGATTGCGGTCCTGTTGGAAGCAACTCAGAGCCAGAAAGGAGTGGCCGTCAGGGGCTCAGCTCCATTCTCTTGTTCCTTTGTAAAACCGCTGTGTCAGAGTTTGAGACACCGCCAGGAGACGTCTGGGCCCAGTGTTGCCATGGCTTCATCAAAGGGGCCCAGGGGGAACACAGAACCACTGCAGGCCCTGCCCATGTCCGCACTGGGAATGAATCCCATCGGGGCTCCTGGGCTCACAGACTTGAGGGAACCTCTGTCCTCGGAACTGGTCTTCCTCCTTCCTCTCACCTGCTGGTCAGGAGCCCAGGCACCCCCATCCTGGCTCCACCCCCAGGGCCTGGATTCTGGGACAGCTTAGGGGTAAGCAAGACCCTCATGTTCCTTTATCTGCCTGGGGGTGAGAATGTCTTAAACGCTGCAATTGACTGATGATGGAGGGCTGAGTGTTTCCAGCAGGTATGGGTGGAAAGATGGGGTGTGAAGTTCCTGTGTCTGCAGGGTCTTCCCAGCGTGAAGATCTGTGTGTTTCCTCCGGCCAGTCAGCGTCCTCCCAGGAAGCCCAGATCCAGGTTTATGAGGGCAGAGGCTCTCCCCTTGCTTATCTGTAACTTCCTGTTCCCACAATGAGGAGCCTGGCTCCCACCATCTGCCATTTATGTATGCATTGCTCCTTTCCAGGTTACATGTGCAGAGGTTTCAGAGTTGTTAGCTACTACACCCTGGAAAGAACTTCGTAAAATAAAGCCCACTCTTTATATACGGTCCATTTTGCCTTTAGTCTACAGATTCCATTCATTTCCAAAGGTAACTTAGGTCAGCACCTTTTATCCCATCCCCTACAGTGAGTTGTTTCCATATATTTCTAACACAGTTAGACTCTGTCACATTATGTATTCCATCCTGACACATGCCTACATTCTAAATAACTAAATTTGAATAGATTATGATTGGCCCCTTGGGCTATACACATCTGTGGGCTTAGACAAATGCATAGTGACAGGTATCCATCCTAGAATGTCACATGGAATACTTCAAACCCCCCACCCCATGATCTGCTTATCATCTATGTAGCTTTGCCTTTCCCAGAATGTCACCAATGGGGTCATACTGTGTGCAGCCTCCTCAGCCTGGATGCTTTCACTTAGCAGTATATACTGAGGATTTATCCATGTCTTTCCATAGGCTGATGGTGCATTCCTTTCTGCTGAGTAGTATTCCACTGCATGTGTATGGGCGGAAAAACAATTTTCCCTCTACTTTTTCAGGTTCTTGGTTGAGGCCACCCTGCCCCTGTAATAAAAGACAGATTACCAGGAGAAAAGCAGAAGTTTAATTACATGTCTACCTTCTGAATACAGGGGGGATAGCAAGGAAAACTGAGTCACTCCCTGAAATGACCAAAACCATCCCCTTAAATAGCTCTTCAGCTAAAAACAGAAGAAATATGCTGGGGAAGGGAGGAAGACCACTTATGGCAGGTTATCATGCAAAGCACAGTAAACAAGGGTATGATTGTTTGCACATTTAAGTCAGGACTTCTCCATTGAAAAGAGTTACTTAAGATTTAATTATCCTTCTATTTTTGGTGCAAAGAGGGACATACCCTTATAAATGGCGACTTCTGTATTGTAAATGTCTTTCATAAAACAGCAATCTCAGTTTTCTGAGATTTTTTATTGAATATATTATTTTATTTTTGGCTGCATTGGGTCTTCATTGCTGCGTGCAGGCTTTTCTCTGGTTGTGGCGAGCAGGGGCTACTTTTCTTTGCAGTGCGTGGGTTTCTCATTGTGGCTTTTGTTGTCGCGGAGCACAGGCTCTAGGTGTGCAGGCTTCAGTAGTTGTGGCACACGGGGTCAGTAGTTGTGGCTCGTGGGCTCTAGAGCGCAGGCTCAGTAGTTGTGGAGCATGGGCTTTGTTGCTCTGCGGCGTGTGGGATCTTCCCGGACCAGGGCTCGAACCCGTGTCCCCTGCATTGGCAGGCAGACTCTTAACCACTGAGCCACCAGGGAAGCCCCCCTTTTTTTTAAAGCAGACCAATAATCCTTATGCCAGAGAGACATATTTTGGGGTGGCATATTCTACTCACCTTGACATGGATCTACCCCAATTTGCTTATACATTCATCTTTTGAAGGATATCCTGATTTCTTCAAGTTTTTAGCCATTATGAAAGTGCTGCTGTGCATAATTGCATCCTTGTTTGCATTTGGACATAGATTTTCAAAGCAGTTGCCTGAATACTGGAAGCATGATTGTTGGATCCCAACGTGAGACTTGTTTAGCTTTGGAAAAAACTGCCAAATTGTTTTACAAAGTGGCTGCACATGCATCCCCCCAGCTATGAGGGAGAGCTCCTTTTGTTCCTCACCCTCTAGCAATTGGTATTTTCATATTTTTGGAGTTTAGCAGTGCTAATAAGTGTGCTGTGATATCTCATGATTTTAATTTGTAACTCCCTAATGGTATATGATGTTGAGCTTGTTTCTGTATGATGTTTACCATCTGTATATCTTTTTTTGGCGGGATGTCTGTTCAGATCATGCTGTTCACGTTCATGCTGAGAGGAGCCCTGTCTCCTCAGGACCCACTGGGGCTTTGGCTTCTGGGACACGCGGGTTGCGTCCACGCTGACGGCCAGGTTTCAGGACAAGCTGGGGTCGAGTCCACACTAACAGAGGCCGAGTCTCCTCAGGATCCCCTGAGGCTTCAGCTTGGGGACACTGTGGGGTCCAGTTCATGCTGAGAGGAGCCTGGTCTCCTCAGGACCTGCTGGGAGGTGACGCCACTGAGGGAAAAGGTGAGGAAATGTGGGGAGAATGTTCCTGTGCATGGCTGACCGCTGAGGGTGTCTGTCTTCAGAGGACCCAGGAGAGGAAGGGCTTGATGTGGAAAACTGGGTTTTTGGCCGCTTTTGTGTGTGGTGTAGACAGAGTGCAGTGTTGTTCTTTGGCGTGTGGAGCCTGGTTTTCCCAGCACCATTTCTTGAGGGGACTGTCCTTTCCCTGGTGTATGTTCTTGGCTCCTTTCTTGTGAATTAACTGATCACATACCTGTAGGTTGATTCCTGGGCTCTCTGCTCTGTTCCTCTGGTCTGTGCGCCTGTTTTTGTGCCAATTCCACACTTTTTTGGGACTGTAGCTTCGTAATGAAGTGTGAAGTCAGGGAGCGAGATGCCTCCAGCCCGTTCTCCTTCCTCAGGGTGGCTTTGGCTCTTCTGGGTCCTTTGTGGTTCCACACACATCTTAAGATTGTTTGCTCTGTTTCTATGGAAAATGTCGTTGGACTTTTGGTAGGGATTGTGTTGAATGTGTACATTAATTTGGCTAGAATGCATATTTTTTAAAATTAAGAAAAAAATTTTGGGCCACACCATGTGGCATGCATGATGCGGGATCTTAGTTCCCCAACCAGGGATCGAACCTGCGCCCCCTGCAGTGGGAGCACAGAGTCCCAACCCCTGGACGGCCAGGAAAGTCCCACCTTAGAATGCATATTTTCAAAATATTCTTTTTACCCATGAGCACGGGGTATCTTTCCATTTATTTTTGTCTGTTCAGTTTCCTTTATCAGTGTCTTCCAGTTTTCAGTGTGCAGGTCCTTCACGTCCTTGGTTAAATTTACTCCTAGTTATCTTTTTGGATGAAATTGTAAGTGGGATTTTTAAAAAAAATTCCTTTTCTGATGGTTCATTATCAGTGTATAGAATCACAAATGATTTTTGTGCATTGATTTTTCTTTTTTTTTTTGTATCCTGCAGCTTTACTGAATTCATCTTTTAGTTGTAACAGTTTTTTGGTGGTTGAATATGGAAAACTAGAATTCAGAAATCCCACTGTTTCAACTACATCTAGGTCATCCACAGCACCCAAGACATAGTGGCTCCCAATGTAATCTTCCAATGGTGCCTCTTGTAGTATGTGGACTCCTACAAGGGTGATTGGCATCACCACTGTGGGTGAGCTGGATCTGGGTAGAGCTTGGCCTCTATAACAAAGTTTGATGTCTGTATTTCTGGCGTGGTATGGCATGGTTGTTTTGATAAGTACTTTATTTTCTAGTAAATTTCAAGTGTATAAAAAACTTCAAATAGCAGTATCAAGTTTTCCACATTCACAAAATACTCCAGTTTGTTTTACCCTGTGAGAGTGGGAGGGCCACTCTCCCAGGGAACCAGCACATAACCCCAAAATGAGGAATAATTATGGTTTCCACATTATAATCCTATCCCCAGACCTGCTTCAACTTTCACCAGCTGCCCCAGCTTTGTGGAAATATATTTTCCATTCGAATCCAGTTTTCTTTTCTTGGAACCATCACTGGGGCTTTTCCTCACTTTAAAAACCTTGCTGGACTTAGAGTGTACAAGATGAGCATGATCTGGGTGGTTTTTCTGTGTGGCTTCTTTCACTTAGGATGTTTGCAGTGTTTATCCACATTGTAACATTGATGATTATTTCATTCATTTTTTCCATCGTGATTAAAAATACATAACATTTACCATTTAAACCACTTTTTTAAAGCTTTTTTAAAAATGTTATTTTATTTTTTATTTTTTGGCTGTGTCGTGTCTTTGTTGCTGTGTGCAGGCTTTCTCTAGTTGCGGCGAGCGGGGGCTACTCTTCATTGCTGTGTGCAGGCTTCTCGTTGCGGTGGCTTCTCTTGTTGTGGAGCACGGGCTCTAGGCACACGGGCTTCAGTAGTTGTGGCTCGCAGGCTCTAGAACGCAGGCTCAGTAGTTGTGGCACACGGGCTTAGCTGCTCCACGGCATGCGGGATCTTCCAGGACCAGCGCTTGAACCCATGTCCCCTGCATTGGCAGGCAGATTCTTAACCACTGTGCCGTGAGGGAAGCCCCATTTAAACCATTTTTAAGTATACAGTTCTATGGCATTAACTACATTCACATTGTTGTAAAAATATCCTCACCATCCATCTCCAGATATTTTCCCCATATGAAACCGTAGGCATTAAACACTAACTCACCTCAACCCCTGGCAACCTTATTCTACTTTGTCTTTGAATTTGACTTATCTGGATACCTCATACTCGTGGAATCATAGAACGTTTGTCCTTTTTGTGTCTGGCTTGTTTCACTTAGCATAATGACTTCAAGGTTCATCCACATTGTAGCATGTGTGAGAATTACCTTAGTTTTAAAGGTTGAATCATATTCCATTGTGTATATACTACACTGTACTTATCCATTCATCTGTTGAAGGATGTGTTGTGTTGCTTCCACCTTTTGGCTGGAAATTGTGAATAATGTTGCTATGAATATGGGGTACAGATATCTGTTCCAGTCCTTGCTTTCTAATATTTTGGGTGTACACCCTGGAGCAGAATCAAGGGATCATACATTTTCCATGTTTTTGAGGAGCCACCATACAGTATTCCACAGTGGCTGTATAATTTTACTTTATTCTTTTATATGACAGAATAATGCAGCTTATGGATCTACCTTATTTTGCTTATCTGTTTACCTGCTGATGGACATTTAAATCTTTTCTACCTTGGGCTATTGTGAACAGTGCTGCTATGAATAATTGGTGAACAAGTTTTTGTTTGAACACCTGTTTTCCATATTTTGGGTATATATCTAGGAGTGGAGTTGTTGAACCACATGGTAATTATATTTTTGAGTAAATGCTAAAGTTTTGTACACATAGACTACACCATTGTACATCTCCACAAGTAACTTTTAAGGGTTCTAATTTCTCTACATTGTTGCCAACATTTGTTATTTTTATTTATATATTTAAAAATTTATTTAAAAATTTATTTAAAAATTTATTTTTATTCTAGTGTGTGTGAGGGGGCATCACACTGTGGCTTTAATTTGCATTTTCATCATGACTACTGATGTTTGACATCTTTTCATGTCCTTGTTGACCATTTGTATGTCTTGCCTGGAGAGCAGTCCATGCAAGTCATTTGTCTGTTTCAAAAATTTTATTGTTTGTCTTTTTGTTGATGAGTTGTAAAAGTCCTGGGTATATTCTCGGTAAAGAGTCTTATCAGATATATAATGTGCCAATATTATCTTCCATTCTGTGGGCTGTCTTTTTACTTTCTGGAGAGCCTCTTTTGTTGCACAAAGGTTTGTAATCTTGAGGAAATCCAAGTTATCTATTTTTTTCTTTCATTTCTTATGCTTTACTGTCAAATCTAAGAAACCATTGCTAAATTCATGGTCAGGAAGATTTAGTTCCTTGGTTTCTTTGAGAGTTCATACAGTCATCCCTTGGTACCCACTAGGCCGGGCTTTAGGCCTGGGATTGAGTCACTGTGAGGGTTCAGGGGTCACGGTTTAGGGTTATGGGTCATTGTTGGAGAGTCATGGTAGAGGGTTGTGGTTAAAGGGTCAGGGCCGGGGATTAGAGTTTAGGGGTCAGGGGCGAGGGTCTAGGGTTCTGGGGCTAGGGTTGTTAGGGGGTTAAGGTTAGAGGTTAGGGTTCTTAGGGTAAAGGTTAGAGTTAGGTTTAAGCACAATTGGCCCTCATTGCCCTCCCCTCTCTTTCTCTCTCAGGCCTCCAGAATGGATAGGACTTGCCCAGGGTCAAACAAGAGTCAGGGAGCTGAGGTCAATAACTGTTTTTCTGGCCTCCCTTCCCTCAGTCCTGGGCTCTGAAAGAAGAATGAAATGTCTGTTCTTGTCTCGGACTGTTTCTTATCCAACTCAACCTCTGTCAAGGATTGGAGAGGGTGTCAGAAGTCATGCATGGTTTCCTTCTGCCCTCCTACCTGGGAAGGGTGATGCTGGCCCTACCCTGCCTGGGCAGCCTCAGATTCCAGCACAGCCCAGACAGGAGGGCACTCAGTGGACATGTGTGGATTTATACAGGACTGGGTGCAGTGACCTGCCAGCCCCCAGCTGCTGCCTTCTTAAGGGCTGGTGGGGCCCTCTTGGCACTGGAGGCATCCTTTGTCCCATCTGAGTGGGCATGAGTAGATGATCAAGCCTCAGGCAGGACAGCCCTTGACCTCTGACTATCCAGGCAGGCATCTGTGGTCCTCTAGCTCAGTCCAGCCTGGGCATTGTCAGGCCCTCATGTATAGTTACGGGCAATTCAACAGCTACCTGGGCAGTGTAGACATTCCTTTGAGAAGTTTCAACTACCAACATCCATGTGGTTGAGAAAAAGTCCTCCCCCTCACAGCCTCATAGGCTGCCAAGAGAAGTAATAATCCTCTAAACATTGGAGTGTGTCCCTGACACAACAACCATACAGGAGACCATGGCCCTGCAATCCTTTGTCTTTTCAGTCGTTAGAAACTTTTGACATTCATATTCATTAAGAATCAAAGATATGGGAGCACCTGGACCTCCCAATGGGAGGTTCACACTGAGGCTGCATTGTCTTGGAGAGCCATATGCATCCATGTGGCCTCTGGAAAGCCTGCCAATTATGGGTTCCATGGCATGGAATAATTCTTGAGCCTCCCATTACTTCATTGCACAAGAGTTTCCTTACCACCCTAGCATTTGGTTTCTTCACTTAGTAAATGAGAGAGAAGATACTAGAAAATGAGCAGTATTGTTTTTCAGGGATGGGCAATTAATATGGCCAGGGAGATGGCATAACTCAAGGGCTCCCACCTCTCAGGGGCAGGAATGAGGTCTGTGTGTCTTCTGAGGGCACATGGGCTGTTTTGGGCCAGCCTCTGAGATGTGAGGACCTGATGCCCAAGGAAAGAGACTTGAGTTTACCACCACCAACGATCCTGACTTGTCAGTAAGTGAAAGAACTTCTTGCAGTCTTGGGAGGACAGTAAGTAAATACTAATTTATTTTACTTCAGTAAGTGTGTCCAGTCGCTGGGAAAAGAAAAATTTGTAGTTGATATATCTGAATCAATAATCCCTGATCCTTCCTCAGGTGTCCTCACTGGGTAGGCATGGCTGGGGGAGATGAAGATTCTGGGTGGGACCAGATATTAGTGGAGCTGCCAAACAGCTCTGTCCCTGTTCCTTCCCTGTCCCGGGAGAGGGAAACCCTGGAACAGTGATAGGATAACCAGTATGGGGAAGAGATTCCTCAGTAATTAATTGGTCTTTTTGTATTTTCCTTAATTTAGTGTTCATTTTGGTAATGAGTTTTTACAAAGAAATCACCTGTTTCTTCTGGATTTCCAGTTTGTTACAGTAGGTTTCTCTTATTTGACGTTTAATTTTTCCTGTCTAATTTTCTACAGAATCATGACAAATAATGAACAAATATTGATACTCTATTATTAACCGAAGTCCCTATTCATGTTCCCTTTGTTATACCTTTCCTTGTTCCAGGATCTCAAAGGCCATGGGGTCATCATGTCTGTTTAGTCTCTTCTGGGCTTTGACAGTTGCTCAGACTCTCCTTGTTTCCATGACCTTGACAGTGTGGAGGAGGACTGGTCAGGTATTTTATAGACTGCCAGGCACTGGGATTTGCTTGGTGTTTTTGTCGTGGTTAGACTTGGCTTTGAAAAAGCAGATCACAGAGGTGAAGTGCTTCCTCTTCACTGTATATCAAGAGGACAGGCTCTCAAGGGAACTTCTCACTTATATTCTCAACTTTGGTCACCTAGCTGAGGTAGTGTTTGTCAAGTGTTCCCACAGTGAAGTTAATATTTTCCCATGTCCATCCTGTGTGTCTTATTTAGGAGGAAGTCATAATGCAGAACCCACACTTGAGGAGAGAGGAGTTAGCTTCACACCCTTGATGGACAGCTGAGTGGCTATATAAATTGTTTAGAAGCTTTCTGCATAGGAGATTTCTATTTAACACCATTCATCAAAAACTATGTAATTTATTTTTACCAGTTTGGACACGTGAATAATTATTATAAACTTTTGGTTATAATCCAGCACTACATTATTAGACTGCTTAGTTAATTCTTGCTTTGGCTGTTGAGAGATTTTTGCATTTGCTCCTGTTTTCATTTTACATAATTTTTCTTTTGTGGGTTTTTAAAATTTTTGGTACTTCTTTACTTTCTGATATTTTAAGATTATCCTGCTTCATATATTTACTGTCTCAGTCCTAGCATCAGCCCTTTCTTCAAAGAGCCCTTGTTCCGTTTATTAGAGAATGGTATTAAAAACTTACATGTGGGAGCTAAATATGCTCAGCTGACAGTGCGTGGAAATATATGCATGTATCCCAGCCTATGCATATACACATAATTATAAAGATTTCCATGTGGAACTATGTGTAGGCTAAAGATAGTTTATACTGCTATCTCCAACCGGATCTGTTATGACATGGATATTGTAACCTTCTCCCTTTGTTTGACTGTAACATCCCACTCCAGTGGTAGGAAACCTGGCTTCCACCATTTGTCATTTATTAAATTCAGTGCTTGTTCCATTCAATTACTGATATAGTAGTTTCAGTATTATTAGCTACTACCCCTCATGGAAAGAACATAGAGTCCACTGTGTATGTATGGTACATTTTGTCTTTGGCCTACAGGTTCTGTATATTTCCAAAGTTAACTTAGGTCAGCCCATTTGTCCCACTACCAACAGTGAGTTTTTTCATACATTTCTGAATCAGTTAGATTCTTTGTTACATTCTGTATTCCAGTCTTTGACACTCCCATATCCTAAGTAGCTAAGTTTGAATAGATTGTAATTTACTTGTTGGGTTGTAAAAATCTGTGGGTGTAGACAAATGCATAGTGACAGGTATTCACCACTAAAGTATCATGTGGACTATTTCAACCACATATTCCATACGCTGTTTACCATGTCAGTTTTGCCTTTTCTAGAATGTCATATAAATGAGGCCATACAGTGTGTAGCACTTCAAACTGGATTCTTTCACTTAGCAATGTAAGTGTTAGATGTATCTTTTTTTTTTTTGCACGGGTTGATGGTCCATTCCTTTATATCTCTGAATACTATTGCATTGCATGTATATTAGAGGAAAAATAATTTTCCGTCTACCCTTCTATGTTCTTTATTGAGATCTCCCTTGTAATGAAAAAGAGATAAACTAGAGAAAACAATCAGAAGTTTAATATATACCATGCATACCTCCTGTATACTTGAAAGATACCCAGGAAAACTGAGTCACTCCCTGAAATGGCCCAAGCCGTTATCTTAAATGCTATCTTCCACTGAGAACAAAAGAAAGATATTAGGGAATGGAGGAAGCCATTTAAGGTTGGTTATTAGGCAAAGCACAGTAAACAAGGGTATGGTTGTTACACAGATTTACATCCAGGCCTATTTCGTTGACAAGGTTTTTTTTTTTAAAAAAAAACATTTATTTATTTGGCTGCGCTGGGTCTCAGTTGCGGCCTGTGGAATCTTTAGTTGCGGCATGTGGGCTCTTAATTGCAGCTTGCGGGATCTAGTTCCCTGACCAGGGCTTGAACCCTGGTCCCCTGCATTGGGAGCATGGAGTGTTAACCACTGGACCAGCAGGGAAGTCCCAACAAGCTTTTCTTGATACTTAGTCATCATTCAATTCCTGGTCCAGAGAGGGACATACCCTTACAAATGGAGATATCCTTCATAAATATAAATTTACCTCCTAATAGGGCATTTTCTACTTGGTTTTGAAAGATTCTCTTGAGTCTGCTGTTTCTTAATCAGTGCAAAATAATCCTTTTGTCAAATGGGCATATTTTGGGGTGGTGTATTCTTCTCCCCTTGACATGTATGTGCCCTAATTTGCTTATGAATTCATCTACAGAAGGACATATTGATATCTTTAAGTTTTTAGCCATTATGAATAGAGCTGCTGTGCATTACTTGATGCTAGTTTTGGTTTGAACACAGTTTTTCAAAGCAGTTGTCTAAATACAAGAGGTACACTTCTTGGATCCTAAGGTGAGACTTTTTAGATTTGGAAAAAACTGCCAAACTGTCTTCCGAAGTTGGTTGTGCATGCATTCCACCAGCGTCTTGAGTATATTCTTGTATGCTTATTTACTGCCTGTTTATCTTCTTGGGCCAGGTGTGTGTTTCAATCTTTACCAAATTTTAATGGCGTTGTTGGCATAATTTGAGTACAAATCCTTTATCAGATATGTGTTTTGGAAATAGTTTCTTGCAGTTTGTGGTTTGTCTTCCGGTTTTCTGAATAAGGTCACCAGATCCAAAATCATGTAGATTATCTTTTTTTTTCCTAGGATTTTTATAGTTTGGTAATTTAAATTTGTCTATGGGCAATTTTGAGTGAATTTTGGTTTAAGTTGTAAAGTTTGTGTTTACATTCATTTCATTACATATGGTTTGTAATGAATTGCTCCTTAACCATCTTTTGAGAAGATACAGTGAGATACTTGGCTCCATTTCAGTTTGGATTTCCAAACTTTAGTATATACAGCAGAACTGCCTTCCGGATGAGGCCCCTGGGTTTGTGAGTGCGGCGCTCCCGGCACTTCTCTGACGTCCCACAGGGGGCGCCGAACCCACCTGTCTGACCCTGGGGGCACAGGTGCACCCTGCCCACAGACTTTGCTCTGTGACAAGCAGACAGGAGCTTTGTCTCCTGTCAGGGCTTAGGTTTCTGGACCATGAGGCATTGTCCACACTGACAGCAGCTGGGTTTTCTCAGGAACCACTGGTGAGGAGACTCCACAAGAGGAAAAAATGAGCAAGTGTGGAGAATCTTCCTGTGCAGCTGACTGCTGGGTGGGTGGGGTGCATCTTCAGGGGCCTCAGGAGAGAAAGGGTTTAATGTGGAATACTGTGCGCTTTTAGTTAGTTTTACGTGCAGTGTAGATGGTGACCAGTGTCGTTCTTTGGAGTCTGGTGTCTAGTTTTCCTGGCACTGTTTGTTGATGGCTTTGGGTAGAATAAACATTTTAATAATAGTAATTTTTCTGATGCATGAGCATGGAATATTGTTTTCTATTGTGTCTTCAGTTTCTTTATCAATGCTTTATAGTTTTCTGAGTATACGTCTTTCATGTCCTTGGTTAAATTTATTGCTAAATAGTTTGTTCTTTTTGATGGAATTGTAAATGGGATTGTTTTCTTAATTTTTCTTGCTGGTGGTTCATTATTAGTGTATAGAAACAAAACTGATTTGTGTATATTGATTCCATATTTTGCAACTTTACTGAATTTATTTTTTAACATATTTTTTGAAGTAATGTGAAAAATTGCAATACTAAAATCTCAGTTTCTACTGCACCCCAGGTAATCCACAGGACCCAAGACATGGTAGCTACTAATATACTCTTCCCACAGTGCCTCTTAATACCATGCGGACTCCTACAAGGGAAATAAGTATCACAACTTTGGTTGAACTTGGTCTGGGTGAGTCTTGGCCCCTATAACAAAATTTGATGTCTGTCTTATCTGATTTTCTGGCATGATACTGACATGGTTGTCTAGAAAAGTAATTTACTTTCCAGTAATTTAAAATGTACAGAAAAGTTGCAATAATGGCAAAAAGTACTCCCATTTGCCACTTCACACAAAATGCTCAGTGTGTTTTGCCCAAGGAACCAGCACATAACCCCTAAATGAGGAAATCCTGGTGTCTACATTATAATTTAATACTCAGCCCCACTTCAACTTTCACCTGCTGTCCCAACTGTATGAAAATGTCTTTTTCCATCCTGATCCAGTTTTCTTTTTCTGGAACCATTACTGAGTTTCCCCCTCATTTGGACAACCTTGATGGATTTGAAGCAGACAAGATGAATATGGGATCTAGGTGGCCTTTTCTGTATGGCTTTTTCACTAAGAATGTTTTTAATGTTCATTTCTGTAACAAATATCAGCGCTACACTTTTTTTTCTTTGTCATTAAAAATACAAAACATGACTTTAGCGTTTAATTCACTTTACGTATACAGTTTTGTGGTATTAACTACCTTCATATAGTTGCACAAACAATTTAACTAACGTGTACTTCCTGTGTGCATGGCAGATACCCAGGAAATTGAGTAACACCCTGAAACGGCCCAAGACATCACCTTAAATACCCTCTTTATCTAAAAGGAAAAAAAAGGAAGGCTATAGTTGTGTCTGTCTGCATTCATTTGATTGTATATGGTTTCCAATTGATGTTGTATAACTAGTTGTGGAGAAGTCATGGGATAGGTGGCTTCATTTCAGTTTGAATTTCCAAATTTAGTGGAATCTGCAGGCTTGATACAAGGTATACAAACTTCATATTGGATCAGGACATCCCATGGTGTAACTGGTATTCATGGTTTGTTCAACAATTAAAGTTCTGTGTGATATGAGTTCATCCCGGAGTAATCCAGGTTAGTTTCTGTTATACATTTGTCCCAGGATGAAAGGACAAGAGAAATAAGGCCTAATTTATAAAAGTGCCTTCAAACTAATTGATACTGAAGTATAGTTGACCTACAATGTTGTGTTAATTTCTACTGTACAGCAAAGTGATTCATATATACATACATACATATATACATATTTTTCGTATTCTTTTCCATTATGGTTTATTACAGGGTATTGAATATAGTTCCCTGTGCTGTACAGTAAGACCTTGTTTATCCATCCTATATATAATAATTTGCATCTACTAATCCCAAACTCCCAATCCATCTCTCTCGCCTGTCTTCCCCTTGACAACCACAAGTCTGTTTTCTATATTTGAGAGTCTGTTTTTGTTCTGTAGATAGGTTCATTTGGGTCTCATTTTATAATCCACATATAAGTGATATCATATGGTATTTGTCGTTCTCTGTCTGACTTACTTCACTTTGTATGATAATCTCTAGGTCCATCCATGTAGCTGCAGATGGCATTATTTCATTCTGTTTTATGGCTGAGTAATATTCCATTGTATATATGTATCATATCTTCTATATCCATTCATCTGTTGAGGGACATTCAGGTTGCTTCCATGTCTTGGCTATTGTGAATAGTGCTGCTGTGAATGCTGGGGTGCATGTATCTTTTCAAATTATAGTTTTGTCTGGATATGTGCCCAGGAGTGGGATTGCTGGTTCATATGGTAATTCTATTTTTAGTTTTTGAGGAACCTCCGTACTGTTTTCCATAGTGGCTGCATCAATTTACATTCCCACCAGTAGTGTAGGAGGGTTCCCTTTTCTCCACACCCCCTCCAGCATTTATTTCTAGACATTTTAATGATGGCCATTCTGACCACTATGAAGTGATAACTCACTGTAGTTTTGATTTGCGTTCTCTAATAATTAGTGATGTGGAGCATCTTTTCATGTGCCTATTGGCCATCTGTATGTCTTTGCAGAAATGTCTATTTAGACCTTCTGCCTATTTTTTGATTCTTTTTTCTTTTTTGAGTTGTATGAGCTGTTTGTATATTTTAGAATTAGGCCCTTGTTGGTCGCATCATTTGCACGTATTTTCTCCCAAACAGTTAGCACAGGTTCTGGAACGACTGGATACCCACATGCAGAAGAATAAACTTGGACCCTTACCTCCCCTCACGCCATATACAAAAATCAACGCAAAATGGACCAAAGGCCTAGATGCAAGAACCAAAATGATAAAACTCGTAGAAGAAAACATGAGAGTAAATCTTCATGACCTTGGATTTGGTCATGATTTCTTAGATCTGCTACCAAAAGCACAAACAACAAAAGATAAGATAGATGAATTGGACTTCCTCAAAATGAAAAACAGTTGTGTATAAAAGGAGCAAGGAATAAGATAATCCACCATCCAAAATGGCACAAGATGTTTGCAAACCATGTATCTGATAAGGGACTGTAGCCCACCAGCCAAGCCCCCGGTGGTCCAGTGGAGTGTCTGTGCGGCCCCTCCCGTCCTCGGTGATCAGGGGATCTCAGGCCCCACAGCACCCGAGGGGTGGACACTGGTCATCCTCTGCACCCTCAAGGAGTGAGTGCTGGATGGTTTTGAGCCCAGATGCACTCCCATTACTGCCCTCAAAGGCTGAAGCCTTCAGCATGCCTCCAGAAGGACACAGTATTTGCAAGTCTTTGAGAACCAAGAGAACCGTCTTCACTTTTCTGAAAAGGGCATCTTATTATTTCACAGCATGACCATTTTCAACCTGGCTCCCAGGGGTGCCCTCCCACTTTCTTTATTTCTCTGAAAGTGGCCATGGTGGTTTGGCTGTCCCCAATCCCCATACCAGGTGACAAGGCCAGTGGGACCAGCTCCTGGTGGTCCTTAGGTTCGTTGGAGATTAACCCAGACTCTCAGCCTGAGATTGAACGTGGATGCCCCTGTTTCTCCCCATCACCAATTCTCATCTCCTCCTCTATCTCTTTTCCTCTTTCTTTTCAGTCTCAGATTTACCAGATGGTCACCACTCACAGTTCCCACAGAGCTCAGAGATTTCTCCTTGAAGGAAAGGTTCTGGAAAATCAGAGGGATAAATAAAGAATGCTGCTGATTCCCGCCTTGTGCTGACGCCCAAGAGGATGAGGAGAGTGAGTGTTTTCTCATTAGAATTTTAAATCCTCCCAGTAATAGATCATTGGGGGGGGCATCCTGTGTCTTCCTGCTCATTCTAATAATGTCATTCCTGAATTTTAATGTGGTAAATAATTTAAATCATAAATATGCTGATGGGAGATCCATTTAAAAAATGTTAGAGGTAACTCCAAGGGGTTTACAACAAACAAGGACACAGAACCCTGTGTCCAGACGCTGGCTGAGCGATTCCTACCCTGAGCCGCAGTCCCCTGGAGGGCGGAGTGGCCATGACTCTCCTCCCGCAGGTGAGCCTACACAGGCACATCCCACGTGGGACCACTGCATCGCAGAATCTTAGAGTGGCCAATGGCAGGCAGCTGGCTAGAGATGAGGACAAGAGAAAACTGCCCAGCAGCCTGGGACAACCCCGGGGTGAGGCCTTAGTAAGGGCCAGTGTCAGATCCTCAGAGATAACTTGAAGAGACGGTTCAGGCTGTTAGGGACATCATCAGAGATGTACTTAGGGACATATTCAGAACCTTAGTTATGGACAGGATCAGGGCATTATTTAATGACAGCTTAGACTATAAGGGACAGCGTCAGGGCCTAAGTTAGAGATAACGTGAGAGCCTTAGTTAGACACAATTCAGGCTGTTACTTAGGGATATCTTCAGGGCCTTAGAGCCAGCATCATGGCCATAATTAGAACCAGTGTCAGGGCTTTAGTTAGGGCCAAAACTAGGGTGTTAATTAGGGAAAGAGTCAGGTCATTAGTTACAGGCAGTGTCAGGGTTTTAGGTAGGGACAGCGGCAAGTCCTTAGTTAAGAAGAGTGTCAGGGCCTCACTTAGGGGCAGCGTCAGGATGTTAGTTAGGGAGAGTCAGGACATTAGAATGTCAGGTTCTGAGGTAGAGACAGCATCAGGGCCTTAGTTAGGGACAGCGTCAGAGATGTACCTAGGGACATATTCAGGGCCTTAGTTATGGACAGGATCAGGGTGATACTGAGGAACACCTAAAGGTATTAGGGACATCTTCAGGGCCTCAATTAGGGATAGCATCAGGGTGTTAGTTAGGGAAAGAGTCAGGCCATTATTATAGATAGTGTCAGTGCCTTAGGTATAGAGAGTATCAGGGCCTTAGTTAAGGACAGCATCAGAGACTTACTTAAGGACATATTCAGGGCCTTAGTTATGGACAGGATTAGGGCATTACTGAGAGATACACGAGGCTATTAGGGGCAGCATCAGGGTGTTAGGGAAAGAGTCGGCCATTGTTATAGACAGTGTCAGTGCCTCAGGTAGAGACATCATCACAGCTTTAGGAAGAGGGTCAGGGCCTTGGTTAGGGACAGGGTCAGGCCAACAGTGAGGGACATCTAAGGCTATTAGGGACATCGTCAAGGTCTTAGATTGGGCCAGCATCAGGGCTGTAGTGTCGACCATTGTCAGGGCATTAATGAGGGACAAAATTAGGGTGTTAGTTAGGGAAAGAGTCAGGCCATTAGTCACAGACAGTTTTAGGGCCTCAGGTAGAATCGGCATCAAGGCCTTAGTTAGGAAGAGCATCAGGGCCTCAGTAAGGTTCAGCATCAGGACGTTAGTTAGGGCCAGCAACAGGCCCTTTGTTAGGGACAGTGTTGTCAGGCCCTCAGAGATAACTTGAAGGCCTTAGTAAGAGACAGTTTAGGCCGTTAGTTAGGGACACTTCAGAGACTTTCTTAGGGATATATTCAGGGCCTTAGTAATAGAATCAGGGTGTTATTTTGTGACCACTTAAACACTAAGGGACAACATCAAAGCCTAAGTTAGGCAGGGTGTCAGCATCTTGGGGATAGTGTTAGGGACTTTGTAAGTTATAGCTTAGGCCATTAGCTAGGGACACGGTCAGGGGCTTATTAAGGGCAGTGTCAGAGACTTAATGAGGGACAACTTCAGGGCCTTAGTTATGGACAGGATCAGGTCCATATTGGGACCAGTGTCAGGCCGTTATTTAGGGGCAGTGTCAGGGCATACTGTAGAGACAGCGTCAAGGCCCTTACTTAGGAACAGGCTCAGGGCCTTAGGACAGGGTCAGAGACTTACGTAGGCACATATTCAGGGCATTAGTAATGGACAGGATCAGGACAACAGTGAGGGACATCTAAGTCTATTAGGGACATCGTCAGGGCCTTAGATAGGGTCAGCATCAGGGCCATAGTTAGGACCAGTTTCAGGGCGTTATTTAGGGACAAAATTAGGAGGTTAGTTAAGGAAAAAGTCAGGAAATTAGTTACAGACAGTGTCAGCTTTTCAGATAGAGACTTCAAGGTCTTAGTGAGAGCATCAGCATCTCAGGTAGGAACTGCATCAGGACATTATTTAAAGACAGTGTCAAGGATTTAAATAGGGAGAGTGTCAGGGTTAGGGTTAGGGTTAGGGTTGGGTTTAGGGTTCGGGTTAGGGATAGGGTACGGCTTATATTATGGGTTAGGGTACGGGTTAAGGTATCAGTTACGGTTAGGATTAGGGTTAGTTTTAGGGTTTGGGTTAGGTTTACGGTGCGGGTTAGGATTAGGGTATGGGTTAGGGTTAGGGTACGCGTTAGGGTTAGGGTATTTATTAAACCTATACCACTCTCTAGATACCACTTAGCACGTAAAGGAATATTATTTGGGGTCCAGCCATGGAGAAGATTTTAGACACTAGGATAAGATAAAGAACACACACATTACAAAGAAATCACATTAGGATTTTCTTTTTAACTTGTCCCGTAAAACACTAGTGCATAGAAAATTTATTGGAGGCAGAAGCAGTCAAGGGTAGTTGAGGGTAAGGGTTAGGGTTAGGGTTAGGGTTAGGGTACGGCTTAGGGTACGGGTTAGGGTACGGCGTAGGGTATGAGTTAGGGTTAGGGTTAGTTTTAGACTTAGGGCTAGGTTTAGGGAACGGGTTAGGATTAGGGTACGTGTGAAGGTTAGGGTATGTGTTAGGTTAGGGTACGCGTTAGTGTTAGGGTATTTATTAAACCTATCCCACTCTCTAGATACCACTTAGCACGTAAAGGAATATTATTTGGGGTGCAGCCATGGAGAAGATTTTAGACACTAGGATAAGATAAAGAACACACACATTATAAAGAAATCACATTAGGATTCTCTTTTTAACCTGTTCCTTAAAACACTAGTGCTGAGGAAATCTATTGGAGGCAGAAGCAGTCAAGGGTACTTTAGGGTTATGGTTATGGGTAGGGTTAGGGTTAGGGTTAGGGTACGGCTTAGGGTACGTGTTAGGGTATGAATGAGGGTACGGCGTAGGGTATGGGTTAGGGTTAGGTTTAGGGTTAGGGTTAGGGTACAGGTGAGGGTACGGTGTAGGGTATGGGTTAGGATTAGGGTTACTTTTAGTGTTAGGGTAGGTTTATGGTACGGGTTCGGATTACGGTACGATTTAGGGTTAGGGTATGGGTTAGGGTTAGGATACGCATTAGGGTTGGGTTATTTATTAAACCGATTCCACTCTCTACATACCACTGAGCACGTAAAGGAATATTATTTGGGGTCCAGCCATGGAGAAGATTTTAGACACTAAGATAAGATAAAGAACACGCACATTATAAAGAAATCACATTAGGATTTTCTTTTTAACCTGTTCCTTAAAACAATAGTGCTTAGGAAATCTATTGGAGGCAGAAGCAGTCAAGGGTAGTTTAGGGTTATGGTTAGGGTTAGGGTTAGGGTTAGGGTACGTGTTAAGGTACAGGAGAGGCTACGGTGTAGGGTACGGGTTAGGGTACGGGTGAGGATACGGCGTAATGTATAGGTTAGGGTTAGGGTTAGGGTACGGCTTAGGGTACGGGTTAGGTTACGGGTGAGGGTACGGCGTAGGGTATGGGTTAGGGTTAGGGTTAGGGTTAGTGTTAGTGTTAGGGTTAGGGTACGGCTTAGCGTATGGGATAGGGTACGGGTGAGGGTACGGCATACGGTAGGGGTTAGGGTTAGAATTAGGGTTAGGGTTGGGGTTAGGGTACGGCTTAGGGTACGGGTGAGGGTACGGGTGAGGGTACTGCGTAGGGTATTGGTTAGGGTTAGGATACGGCTTAGGATATGGGTTAGGGTACGGGTTAGGGTATGGCGTAGGGTATGGGTTAGGGTTAGGGTTAGGGTTAGGGTTAGGGTTAGGGTTAGGGTACGGCTTAGGATACGGGTTAGGGTACGTGTGAGGGTACGGCGTAGCGTATGGGTTAGGGTTAGGGTTAGGGTACGTCTTAGGGTACGGGTTAGAGTACGGGTGAGGGTACAGCGTAGGGTAAGGGTTAGGGTTAGGGTTAGGGTTAGGGTTAGTTTTAGGGTTAGGGATTGTTTTAGGATACTGGTTAGGATTAGCGTACGTGTTAGGGTTAGGTTTTGGGTTAGGGTTAGGGTACGCGTTAGGGTTAGGGTATGGGTTAGGGTTAGGGTACACGTTAGGATTAGGGTATTTATTAAACCTATCCCACTCTCTAGATACCACTTAGCACGTAAAGGAATATTATTAGGGATCCAGCCATGGAGAAGATTTTAGTCACTAGGATAAGATAAAGAATAAACACATTATAAAAAAATCACATTAGGATTTTCTTTTTAACCTGTTCCTTAAAACACTAGTGCTTAGGAAATCTAATAGAGGCAAAAGCAATCAAGGGTAGTTTAGGGTTAGGGTTAGGGTTAGGGTTAGTGTTAGTGTTAGGGTACAGCTTAGGGTATGGGATAGGGTACGGGTGAGGGTACGGCGTAGGGTAGCGGTTAGGGTTAGGGTTAGGGTTAGGGTTAGGGTACGGCTTAGGGTACGGGTGAGGGTACGGGTGAGGGTACTGCGTAGGGTATTGGTTAGGGTTAGGGTACGGCTTAGGATACGTGTTAGGGTACGGGTTAGGGTACGGCGTAGAGTGTGGGTTAGGGTTAGGGTTAGTGTTAGGGTTAGAGTTACGGTACATCTTAGGGTACGTGTTAGGGTACGGGTGAGGGTACGGCGTAGGTTATGGGTTAGGGTTAGGGTTAGGGTTAGGGTTAGGGTTAGGGTTAGGGTACGGCTTAGGATACGGGTTAGGGTACGGGTGAGGGTACGGCGTAGGTTATGGGTTAGGGTTAGGGTTAGTGTTAGGGTTATGGTACGGCTTAGGTTATGGGATAGGGTACAGGTGAGGGTATGGCATAGGGTAGGGGTTAGGGTTAGGGTTAGGGTTAGGGTTAGGGTTAGGGTATGGCTTAGGGTACGGGTGAGGGTATGGGTGAGGATACTGCGTAGGGTATTGGTTAGGGTTACGGTACGTCTTAGGATACGGGTTAGGGTACGGGTGAGGGCACGGCGTAGGTTATGGGTTAGGGTTAGGGTTAGTGTTAGGGATAGGGTTAGGGTTAGGTTATGGGATAGGGTACAGGTGAGGGTATGGCATAGGGTAGGGGTTAGGGTTAGGGTTAGGGTTAGGGTTAGGGTACGGCTTAGGGTACGGGTGAGGGTATGGGTGAGGATACTGCATAGGGTATTGGTTAGGTTAGAGTACGGCTTAGGATACGGGTTAGGGTACGTGTTAGGGTACGGGTGAGGGTACGGCGTAGCGTATGGGTTAGGGTTAGGGTTAGGGTTAGGGTACGGCTTATGGTACGGGTTAGGGTACGGGTGAGGGTACGGCGTAGGTTATGGGTTAGGGTTAGGGTTAGGGTTAGGGTTAGTTTCAGGGTTAGGGATTGGTTTATGGTACGGGTTAGGATTAGCATACTTGTTCGGGTTAGGGTTTTGGTTAGGGTTAGGGTACGCGTTAGGGTTAGGGTGTGGGTTAGGTTTAGGGTTAGGGATTGGTTTAGGGTACGGGTTAGGATTAGCGTACGTGTTAGGGTTAGATTTTGGGTTAGGGTTAGGGTACGCGTTAGGGTTAGGGTATTGTTTAGGGTTAGGGTACACGTTAGGATTAGGGTATTTATTAAACCTATCCCACTCTCTAGATACCACTTAGCACGTAAAGGAATATTATTTAGGTTCCAGCCATGGAGAAGATTTTCGTCACTAGGATAAGATAAAGAATAAACACATTATAAAAAAATCACATTAGGATTTTCTTTTTAACCTGTTCCTTAAAACACTAGTGCTTAGGAAATCTAATGGAGGCAAAAACAGTCAAGGGTAGTTTAGGGTTAGGGTTAGGGTTAGTGTTAGGGTTAGGGTACGGCTTAGGGTATGGGATAGGGTATGGGTGAGGATACGGCATAGGGTAGGGTTTAGGGTTAAGGTTAGTGTTAGGGTTAGGCTTAGGGTATGGCTTAGGGTACGGGTGAGGGTACTGTGTAGGTCATTGGTTAGGGTTAGGTTAAGGCTTAGGATACAGGTTATTGTATGGGTTAGGGTACGGCGCAGGGTATGGGTAAGGTTTGGGTTAGGTTTAGGGTTAGAGTTAGGGTACGGCTTAGGGTACGGGTTAGGGTACGGCGTAGTGTATAGGTTAGGGTTAGGGTTAGGGTATGGCTTAGGGTACGGGTTAGGTTACGGGTGAGGGTACGGGTGAGGGTACTGCATAGGGTATTGGTTAGGGTTAGGGTACGGCTTAGGATACGTGTTAGGGTACGGGTTAGGGTACGGCGTAGAGTGTGGGTTAGGGTTAGGGTTAGTGTTAGGGTTAGGGTTACGGTACGTCTTAGGGTACGTGTTAGGGTACAGATGAGGGTACGGCGTAGGTTATGGGTTAGGGTTAGGGTTAGGGTTAGGGTTAGGGTACGGCTTAGGATACGGGTTAGGGTACGGGTGAGGGTACGGCGTAGGTTATGGGTTAGGGATAGGGTTAGTGTTAGGGTTATGGTACGGCTTAGGTTATGGGATAGGGTACAGGTGAGGGTATGGCATAGGGTAGGGGTTAGGGTTAGGGTTAGGGTTAGGGTTAGGGTTAGGGTACGGCTTAGGGTACGGGTGAGGGTATGGGTGAGGATACTGCGTCGGGTATTGGTTAGGGTTAGGGTACGTCTTAGGATACGGGTTAGGGTACGTGTTAGGTTATGGCGTACGGTATGGGTTAGGGTTAGGGTTAGGGTTAGGGTTAGGGTTAGGGTACGGCTTAGGGTACGGGTTAGGGTATGGGTGAGGTTACGGCGTAGGGATTAGTTTAGAGTTAGGGTTAGGGTTAGGGTACGGCTTAGGATACGGGTTAGGGTACGGGTGAGGGTACGGCGTAGCGTATGGTTTAGGGTAGGGTTAGGGTTAGGGTATGGCTTAGGGTACGGGTTAGGGTACGGGTGAGGGTATGGCGTAGTGTATAGTTTAGGGTTAGGTTTAGGGTTAGGGTATGGCTTAGGGTACGGGTGAGGGTACGTGTGAGGGTACTGTGTAGGGTATTGGTTATGGTTAGGGTACGGCTTAGAATACGGGTTAGGGTACGGGTTAGGGTACGGCGTAGGGTATGGGTTAGGGTTAGGGTTAGGGTTAGTGTTAGGGTTAGGGTACCGCTTAGGGTATGGGATAGGATACGGCGTAGGGTAGCGGTTAGGGTTAGGGTTAGGGTTAGGGTACGGCTTAGGATACGGGTTAGGATATGGGTTAGGTTACGGCATTGGGTATGGGTGAGGGTTAGGGTTAGGGTTAGGGTAAGGCTTTGGGTACGGGTTAGGGTACGGGTGAGGGTACGGCGTAGGGTAGAGATTAGGGTTAGGTTTAGGGTTAGGGTACGGCTTAGGATACGGGTTAGGGTATGGGTGAGGGTACGGCGTAGCGTATGGGTTAGGGTTAGGGTTAGGGTACGTCTTAGGGTACGGGTTAGGGTACGGGTGAGGGTACGGCGTAGGGTAAGGTTTAGGGTTAGGGTTAGGGTTAGGGTTAGTTTTAGGGTTAGGGATTGGTTTAGGGTACGGGTTAGGATTAGCGTACGTGTTAGGGTTAGATTTTGGGTTAGGGTTAGGGTACGCGTTAGGGTTAGGGTATGGGTTAGGGTTAGGGTACACGTTAGGATTAGGGTATTTATTAAACCTATCCCACTCTCTAGATACCACTTAGCACGTAAAGGAATATTATTAGGGATCCAGCCATGGAGAAGATTTTAGTCACTAGGATAAGATAAAGAATAAACACATTATAAAAAAATCACATTAGGATTTTCTTTTTAACCTGTTCCTTAAAACACTAGTGCTTAGGAAATCTAATAAAGGCAAAAGCAATCAAGGGTAGTTTAGGGTTAGGGTTAGGGTTAGGGTTAGTGTTAGGGTTAGGGTACGGCTTAGGGTATGGGATAGGATACGGGTGAGGGTACGGCGTAGGTTAGGGGTTAGGGTTAGGGTTAGGGTATGGCTTAGGGTACGGGTGAGGGTACGGGTGAGGGTACTGCGTAGGGTATTAGTTAGGGTTAGGGCACGGCTTAGGATACGTGTTAGGGTACGGGTTAGGGTACGGCGTAGAGTGTGGGTTAGGGTTAGGGTTAGTGTTAGGGTTAGGGTTACGGTACGTCTTAGGGTACGTGTTAGGGTACGGGTGAGGGTACGGCGTAGGTTATGGGTTAGGGTTAGGGTTAGGGTTAGGGTTAGGGTACGGCCTAGGATACGGGTTAGGGTACGGGTGAGGGTACGGCATAGGTTATGGTTTAGGGTTAGGGTTAGTGTTAGGGTTATGGTACGGCTTAGGTTATGGGATAGGGTACAGGTGAGGGTATGGCATAGGGTAGGGGTTAGGGTTAGGGTTAGGGTTAGGGTTAGGGTAGGGCTTAGGGTACGGGTGAGGGTATGGGTGAGGATACTGCGTAGGGTATTGGTTAGGGTTAGGGTACGGCTTAGGATACGTGTTAGGGTATGGCGTATGGTATGGGTTAGGGTTAGGGTTAGGGTTAGGGTTAGGGTACGGCTTAGGGTACGGGTTAGGGTACGGGTGAGGTTACGGCGTAGGGTATAGTTTAGGGTTAGGGTTAGGGTTAGGGTACGGCTTAGGATACGGGTTAGGGTACGGGTGAGGGTACGGCGTAGCGTATGCTTTAGGGTTAGGGTTAGGGTTAGGGTACGGCTTAGGGTACGGGTTAGGGTACGGGTCAGGGTACGGTGTAGGTTATGGGTAAGGGTTAGGGTTAGGGTTAGGGTTAGTTTTAGGGTTAGGGATTGGTTTAGGGTACGGGTTAGGATTAGCATACATGTTTGGGTTAGGGTTTTGGTTAGGGTTAGGGTACGCGTTAGGGTTAGGGTAAGGGTTAGGTTTAGGGTACACTTTAGGATTAGGGTATTTATTAAACCTATCCCACTCTCTAGATACCACTTAGCACGTAAAGGAATATTATTTGGGGTTCAGCCATGGAGAAGATTTTAGTCACTAGGATAAGATAAAGAATAAACACATTATAAAAAAATCACATAAGGTTTTCTTTTTAACCTGTTCCTTAAAACACTAGTGTTTAGGAAATCTAATGGAGGCAAAAGCAGTAAAGGGTAGTTTAGGGTTAGGGTTAGGGTTAGGGTTAGGGTAGGCTTAGGATACGGGTGAGGGTACTGGTGAGGGTACTGCATAGGTTATTAGTTAGGGTTAGGGTACGGCTTAGGATACGGGTTAGGATATGGGTTAGGTTACGGCGTTGGGTATGGGTGAGGGTTAGGGTTAAGTTTAGGGTAAGGCTTTGGGTACGGGTTAGGGTACGGGTGAGGGTACGGCGTAGGGTAGAGGTTAGGGTTAGGTTTAGGATTAGGGTACGGCTTAGGATACGGGTTAGGGTATGGGTGAGGGTACGGCGTAGCGTATGGGTTAGGGTTAGGGTTAGGGTTAGTTTTAGGGTTAGGGATTGGTTTAGGGTACGGGTTAGGATTAGCGTACGTGTTAGGGTTAGGGTTTGGGTTAGGGTTAGGGTACGCATTAGGGTTAGGGTATGGGTTAGGGTTACGGTACACGTTAGGATTAGGGTATTTATTAAACCTATCCCACTCTCTAGATACCACTTAGCACGTAAAGGAATATTATTTAGGGTCCAGCCATGGAGAAGATTTTCGTCACTAGGATAAGATAAAGAATAAACACATTATAAAAAAATCACATTAGGATTTTCTTTTTAACCTGTTCCTTAAAACACTAGTGCTTAGGAAATCTAATGGAGGCAAAAGCAGTCAAGGGTAGTTTAGGGTTAGGGTTAGGGTTAGTGTTAGGGTTAGGGTACGGCTTAGGGTATGGGATAGGGTATGGGTGAGGATACGGCATAGGGTAGGGTTTAGGGTTACGGTTAGTGTTAGGGTTAGGGTTAGGGTATGGCTTAGGGTACGGGTGAGGGTACTGTGTAGGTCATTGGTTAGGGTTAGGTTAAGGCTTAGGATACAGGTTATTGTATGGGTTAGGGTACGGCGCAGGGTATGGGTAAGGGTTAGGGTTAGGGTTAGGGTTAGAGTTAGGGTACGGCTTAGGGTACGGGTTAGGGTACGGCGTAGTGTATAGGTTAGGGTTAGGGTTAGGGTATGGCTTAGGGTACGGGTTATGTTACGGGTGAGGGTACGGGTGAGGGTACTGCATAGGGTATTGGTTAGGGTTAGGGTACGGCTTAGGATACGTGTTAGGGTACGGGTTAGGGTACGGCGTAGAGTGTGGGTTAGGGTTAGGGTTAGTGTTAGGGTTAGGGTTACGGTACGTCTTAGGGTACGTGTTAGGGTACAGATGAGGGTACGGCGTAGGTTATGGGTTAGGGTTAGGGTTAGGGTTAGGGTTAGGGTACGGCTTAGGATACGGGTTAGGGTACGGGTGAGGGTACGGCGTAGGTTATTGGTTAGGGATAGGGTTAGTGTTAGGGTTATGGTACGGCTTAGGTTATGGGATAGGGTACAGGTGAGGGTATGGCATAGGGTAGGGGTTAGGGTTAGGGTTAGGGTTAGGGTTAGGGTTAGGGTACGGCTTAGGGTACGGGTGAGGGTATGGGTGAGGATACTGCGTCGGGTATTGGTTAGGGTTAGGGTACGGCTTAGGATACGGGTTAGGGTACGTGTTAGGTTATGGCGTACGGTATGGGTTAGGGTTAGGGTTAGGGTTAGGGTTAGGGTTAGGGTACGGCTTAGGGTACGGGTTAGGGTACGGGTGAGGTTACGGTGTAGGGTTTAGTTTAGAGTTAGGGTTAGGGTTAGGGTACGGCTTAGAATACGGGTTAGGGTACGGGTGAGGGTACGGCGTAGCGTATGGTTTAGGGTTAGGATTAGGGTTAGGGTACGGCTTAGGGTACGGGTTAGGGTACGGGTGAGGGTATGGCGTAGTGTATAGTTTAGGGTTAGGTTTAGGGTTAGGGTATGGCTTAGGGTACGGGTGAGGGTACGTGTGAGGGTACTGTGTAGGGTATTGGTTATGGTTAGGGTACGGCTTAGAATACGGGTTAGGGTATGGGTTAGGGTACGGCGTAGGGTATGGGTTAGGGTTAGGGTTAGGGTTAGTGTTAGGGTTAGGGTACCGCTTAGGGTATGGGATAGGGTACGGCGTAGGGTAGCGGTTAGGGTTAGGGTTAGGGTTAGGGTACGGCTTAGGATACGTGTTAGGGTACGGGTGAGGGTACGGCGTAGCGTATGGGTTAGGGTTAGGGTTAGGGTTAGGGTACGGCTTAGGGCACGGGTTAGGGTACGGGTGAGGGTACGGCGTAGGTTATGGGTTAGGGTTAGGGTTAGGGTTAGGGTTAGTTTTAGGTTTAGGGATTGGTTTAGGGTACGCGTTAGGATTAGAATACTTGTTCGGGTTAGGGTTTTGGTTAGGGTTAGGGTACACGTTATGGTTAGGGTATGGGTTAGGTTTAGGGTACACTTTAGGATTAGGGTATTTATTAAACCTATCCCACTCTCTAGATACCACTTAGCACGTAAAGGATTATTATTTGGGGTTCAGCCATGGAGAAGATTTTAGTCACTAGGATAAGATAAAGAATAAACACATTATAAAAAAATCACATAAGGTTTTCTTTTTAACCTGTTCCTTAAAACACTAGTGTTTAGGAAATCTAATGGAGGCAAAAGCAGTAAAGGGTAGTTTAGGGTTAGGGTTAGGGTTAGGGTTAGGGTAGGGCTTAGGATACGGGTGAGGGTACTGGTGAGGGTACTGCGTAGGTTATTGGTTAGGGTTAGGGTACGGCTTAGGATACGGTTTAGGATATGGGTTAGGTTATGGCGTTTGGTATGGGTGAGGGTTAGGGTTAGGGTTAGGGTAAGGCTTTGGGTACGGGTTAGGGTACGGGTGAGGGTACGGCATAGGGTAGAGGTTAGGGTTAGGTTTAGGGTTAGGGTACGGCTTAGGATACGGGTTAGGGTATGGGTGAGGGTACGGCGTAGCGTATTGGTTAGGGTTAGGGTTAGGGTTAGGGTTAGTTTTAGGGTTAGGGATTGGTTTAGGGTACGGGTTAGGATTAGCGTACGTGTTAGGGTTAGGGTTTGGGTTAGGGTTAGGGTACGCATTAGGGTTAGGGTATTTATTAAACCTATCCCACTCTCTAGATACCACTTAGCACGTAAAGGAATATTATTTAGGGTCCAGCCATGGAGAAGATTTTCGTCACTAGGATAAGATAAAGAATAAACACATTATAAAAAAATCACATTAGGATTTTCTTTTTAACCTGTTCCTTAAAACACTAGAGCTTAGGAAATCTAATGGAGGCAAAAGCAGTCAAGGGTAGTTTAGGGTTAGGGTTAGGGTTAGGGTTAGTGTTAGGGTTAGGGTACGGCTTAGGGTATGGGATAGGGTATGGGTGAGGGTACGGCATAGGGTAGGGTTTAGGGTTAGGATTAGTGTTAGGGTTAGGGTAGGGTATGGCTTAGGGTACGTGTGAGGGTACTGTGTAGGGCATTGGTTAGGGTTAGGTTAAGGCTTAGGATACAGGTTATTGTATGGGTTAGGGTACGGCACAGGGTATGGGTAAGGGTTAGGGTTAGGGTTAGGGTTAGAGTTAGGGTACGGCTTAGGGTACGGGTTAGGGTACGGGTGAGGGTACGGCGTAGTGTATAGGTTAGGGTTAGGGTTAGGGTACGGCTTAGGGTACGGGTTAGGTTACGGGTGAGGGTACGGCGTATGGTATGGGTTAGGGTTAGGGTTAGGGTTAGTGTTAGTGTTAGGGTTAGGGTACGGCTTAGCGTATGGGATAGGGTACGGGTGAGGGTATGGCGTAGGGTAGGGGTTAGGGTTAGAGTTAGGGTTAGGGTTGGGGTTAGGGTACGGCTTAGGGTACGGGTGAGGGTACGGGTGAGGGTACTGCGTAGGGTATTGGTTAGGGTTAGGATACGGCTTAGGATACGGGTTAGGGTACGGGTTAGGGTATGGCGTAGGGTATGGGTTAGGGTTAGGGTTAGGGTTAGGGTTAGGGTACGGCTTAGGATACGGGTTAGGGTACGGGTGAGGGTACGGCGTAGCGTATGGGTTAGGGTTAGGGTTAGGGTTAGGGTTAGGGTTAGTTTTAGGGTTAGGGATTGGTTTAGGGTACAGGTTAGGATTAGCGTACGCGTTAGGGTTAGGGTATGGGTTAGGGTTAGGGTACACGTTAGGATTAGGGTATTTATTAAACCTATCCCACTCTCTAGATACCTCTTAGCACGTAAAGGAATATTATTAGGGATCCAGCCATGGAGAAGATTTTAGTCACTAGGATAAGATAAAGAATAAACACATTATAAAAAAATCACATTAGGATTTTCTTTTTAACCTGTTCCTTAAAACACTAGTGCTTAGGAAATCTAATAGAGGCAAAAGCAATCAAGGTTAGTTTAGGGTTAGGGTTAGGGTTAGGGTTAGTGTTAGGGTTAGGGTACGGCTTAGGGTATGGGATAGGGTACGGGTGAGGGTACGGCATAGGGTAGGGGTTAGGGTAAGGGTTAGGGTTGGGGTTAGGGTATGGCTTATGGTACGGGTGAGGGTACGGGTGAGGGTACTGCGTAGGGTATTGGTTAGGGTTAGGGTATGGCTTAGGATACGTGTTAGGGTACGGGTTAGGGTACGGCGTAGAGTGTGGGTTAGGGTTAGGGTTAGTGTTAGGGTTAGGGTTACGGTACGTCTTAGGGTACGTGTTAGGGTACGGGTGAGGGTACGGCGTAGGTTATGGGTTAGGGTTAGGGTTAGGGTTAGGGTTAGGGTACGGCTTAGGATACGGGTTAGGGTACGGGTGAGGGTACAGCATAGGTTATGGGTTAGGGTTAGGGTTAGTGTTAGGCTTATGGTACGGCTTAGGTTATGGGATAGGGTACAGGTGAGGGTATGGCATAGGGTAGGGGTTAGGGTTAGGGTTAGGGTTAGGGTTAGGGTTAGGGTTAGTTTTACGGTTAGGGATTGGTTTAGGGTACGGGTTAGGATTAGCATACGTGTTCGGGTTAGGGTATTGGTTAGGGTTAGGGTACGCGTTAGGGTTAGGGTATGGGTTAGGTTTAGGGTACACTTTAGGATTAGGGTATTTATTAAACCTATCCCACTCTCTAGATACCACTTAGCACGTAAAGGATTATTATTTGGGGTTCAGCCATGGAGAAGATTTTAGTCACTAGGATAAGATAAAGAATAAACACATTATAAAAAAATCACATAAGATTTTCTTTTTAACCTTTTCCTTAAAACACTAGTGTTTAGGAAATCTATAGGAGGCAAAAGCAGTAAAGGGTAGTTTAGGGTTAGGGTTAGGGTTAGGGTTAGGGTAGGGCTTAGGATACGGGTGAGGGTACTGGTGAGGGTACTGCGTAGGTTATTGGTTAGGGTTAGGGTACGGCTTAGGATACGGGTTAGGATATGGGTTAGGTTACGGCGTTGGGTATGGGTGTGGGTTAAGGTTAGGTTTAGGGTAAGGCTTTGGGTACGGGTTAGGGTACGGGTGAGGGTATGGCGTAGGGTAGAGGTTAGGGTTAGGTTTAGGGTTAGGGTACGGCTTAGGATACGGGTTAGGGTATGGGTGAGGGTACGGCGTAGCGTATGGGTTAGGGTTAGGGTTAGGGTTAGGGTTAGTTTTAGGGTTAGGGATTGGTTTAGGGTACGGGTTAGGATTAGCGTACGTGTTAGGGTTAGGGTTTGGGTTAGGGTTAGGGTACGCATTAGGGTTAGGGTGTGGGTTAGGGTTAGGGTACACGTTAGGATTAGGGTATTTATTAAACCTATCCCACTCTCTAGATAACACTTAGCACGTAAAGGATTATTATTTGGGGTCCAGCCATGGAGAAGATTTTCGTCACTAGGATAAGATAAAGAATAAACACATTATAAAAAAATCACATTAGGATTTTCTTTTTAACCTGTTCCTTAAAACACTAGTGCTTAGGAAATCTAATGGAGGCAAAAGCAGTCAAGGGTAGTTTAGGGTTAGGGTTAGGGTTAGTGTTAGGGTTAGGGTACGGCTTAGGGTATGGGATAGGGTATGGGTGAGGGTACGGCATAGGGTAGGGTTTAGGGTTAGGGTTAGTGTTAGGGTTAGGGTTAGGGTATGGCTTAGGGTACGGGTGAGGGTACTGTGTAGGTCATTGGTTAGGGTTAGGTTAAGGCTTAGGATACATGTTATTGTATGGGTTAGGGTACGGCGCAGGGTATGGGTAAGGGTTAGGGTTAGGGTTAGGGTTAGAGTTAGGGTACGGCTTAGGGTACGGGTGAGGGTACGGCGTAGTGTATAGGTTAGGGTTAGGGTTAGGGTACGGCTTAGGGTACGGGTTAGGTTACGGGTGAGGGTACGGCGTAGGGTATGGGTTAGGGTTAGGGTTAGGGTTAGTGTTAGTGTTAGGGTTAGGGTACGGCTTAGCATATGGGATAGGGAACGGGTGAGGGTACGGCATAGGGTAGGGCTTAGGGTTAGGGTTAGTGTTAGGGTTAGGGTATGGCTTAGGGTACGGGTGAGGGTACGGGTGAGGGTACTGCGTAGGGTATTGCTTAGGGTTAGGGTACGGCTTAGGATACGTGTTAGGGTACGGGTTAGGGTACGGCGTAGATTGTGGGTTAGGGTTAGGGTTAGTGTTAGGGTTACGGTTACGGTACGTCTTAGGGTACGTGTTAGGGTACGGGTGAGGGTACGGCGTAGGTTATGGGTTAGGTTTAGGGTTAGGGTTAGGGTTAGGGTTAGGGTTAGGGTACGGCTTAGTGTACGGGTTAGGGTACGGGTGAGGGTACGGCGTAGGTTATGGGTTAGGGTTAGGGTTAGTGTTAGGGTTATGGTACGGCTTAGGTTATGGGATAGGGTACAGGTGAGGGTATGGCATAGGGTAGGGGTTAGGGTTAGGGTTAGGGTTAGGGTTAGGGTTAGGGTACGGCTTAGGGTACGGGTGAGGGTATGGGTGAGGATACTGCGTAGGGTATTGGTTAGGGTTAGGGTACGGCTTAGGATACGGGTTAGGGTACGTGTTAGGGTATGGCGTACGGTATGGGTTAGGGTTAGGGTTAGGGTTAGGGTTAGGGTTAGGGTTAGGGTACGGCTTAGGGTACGGGTTAGGGTACGGGTGAGGTTACGGCGTAGGGTATAGTTTAGGGTTAGGGTTAGGGTTAGGGTACGGCTTAGGGTACGGGTTAGGGTACGGGTGAGGGTATGGCGTAGTGTATAGGTTAGGGTTAGGGTTAGGGTTAGGGTATGGCTTAGGGTACGGGTGAGGGTACGGGTGAGGGTACTGTGTAGGGTATTGGTTATGGTTAGGGTACGGCTTAGAATACGGGTTAGGGTACGGGTTAGGGTACGGCGTAGGGTATGGGTTAGGGTTAGGGTTACGGTTAGGGTTAGGGTTAGGGTATGGCTTAGGGTACGGGTTAGGGTACGGGTGAGGGTACGGCGTAGTGTATAGGTCAGGGTTAGGGTTAGGGTTAGGGTACGGCTTAGGATACGGGGTAGGGTACGGGTGAGGGTACGGCGTAGGTTATGGGTTAGGGTTAGGGTTAGGGTTAGTTTTAGGGTTAGGGATTGGTTTAGGGTACGGGTTAGGATTAGCATACTTGTTCGGGTTAGGGTTTTGGTTAGGCTTAGGGTACGCGTTAGGGTTAGGGTATGGGTTAGGTTTAGGGTACACTTTAGGATTTGGGTATTTATTAAACCTATCCCACTCTCTAGATACCACTTAGCACGTAAAGGATTATTATTTGGGGTTCAGCCATGGAGAAGATTTTAGTCACTAGGATAAGATAAAGAATAAACACATTATAAAAAAATCACATAATTTTTTCTTTTTAACCTGTTCCTTAAAACACTAGTGTTTAGGAAATCTAATGGAGGCAAAAGCAGTAAAGGGTAGTTTAGGGTTAGGGTTAGGGTTAGGGTTAGGGTAGGGCTTAGGATACGGGTGAGGGTACTGGTGAGGGTGCTGCGTAAGTTATTGGTTAGGGTTAGGGTACGGCTTAGGATACGGGTTAGGATATGGGTTAGGTTACGGCGTTGGGTATGGGTGAGGTTTAGGGTTAGGGTTAGGGTAAGGCTTTGGGTACGGGTTAGGGTACGGGTGAGGGTACGGCGTAGGGTAGAGGTTAGGGTTAGGTTTAGGGTTAGGGTACGTCTTAGGATACGGGTTAGGGTACGGGTGAGGGTACGGCGTAGCGTATGGGTTAGGGTTAGGGTTAGGGTACGTCTTAGGGTACGGGTTAGGGTACGGGTGAGGGTACGGCGTAGGGTAAGGGTTAGGGTTAGGGTTAGGGTTAGGGTTAGTTTTAGGGTTAGGGAATGGTTTAGGGTACGGGTTAGGATTAGCGTACGTGTTAGGGTTAGATTTTGGGTTAGGGTTAGGGTACGCGTTAGGGTTAGAGTATGGGTTAGGGTTAGGGTACACGTTAGGATTAGGGTATTTATTAAACCTATCCCACTCTCTAGATACCACTTAGCACGTAAAGGAATATTATTAGGGATCCAGCCATGGAGAAGATTTTAGTCACTAGGATAAGGTAAAGAATAAACACATTATAAAAAAATCACATTAGGATTTTCTTTTTAACCTGTTCCTTAAGACACTAGTGCTTAGGAAATCTAATAAAGGCAAAAGCAATCAAGGGTAGTTTAGGGTTAGGGTTAGGGTTAGGGTTAGTGTTAGGGTTAGGGTACGGCTTAGGGTATGGGATAGGATACGGGTGAGGGTACGGCGTAGGGTAAGGGTTAGGGTTAGGGTTAGGGTTAGGGTTAGGGTATGGCTTAGGGTACGGGTGAGGGTACGGGTGAGGGTACTGCGTAGGGTATTGGTTAGGGTTAGGGTACGGCTTAGGATACGTGTTAGGGTACGGGTTAGGGTACGGCGTAGAGTGTGGGTTAGGGTTAGGGTTAGTGTTAGGGTTAGGGTTACGGTACGTCTTAGGGTACGTGTTAGGGTACGGGTGAGGGTACGGCGTAGGTTATGGGTTAGGGTTAGGGTTAGGGTACGGCTTAGGATACGGGTTAGGGTACGGGTGAGGGTGCGGCGTAGTTTATGGTTTAGGGTTAGGGTTAGTTTTAGGGTTATGGTACGGCTTAGGTTATGGGATAGGGTACAGGTGAGGGTATGGCATAGGGTAGGGGTTAGGGTTAGGTTTAGGGTTAGGGTTAGGGTTAGGGTACGGCTTAGGGTACGGGTGAGGGTATGGGTGAGGATACTGCGTAGGGTATTGGTTAGGGTTAGGGTACGGCTTAGGATACGGTTTAGCGGACGTGTTAGGGTATGGCGTACGGTATGGGTTAGGGTTAGGGTTAGGGTTAGGGTTAGGGTTAGGGTTAGGGTTAGGGTTAGGGTACGGCTTAGTGTATGGGTTAGGGTACGGGTGAGGTTACGGCGTAGGGTATAGTTTAGGGTTAGTGTTAGGGTTAGGGTACGGCTTAGGATACGGGTTAGGGTACGGGTGAGGGTACGGCGTAGCGTATGGTTTAGGGTTAGGGTTAGGGTTAGGGTACGGCTTAGGGTACGGGTTAGGGTACGGGTGAGGGTACGGTGTAGGTTATGGGTTAGGGTTAGGGTTAGGGTTAGTTTTAGGGTTAGGGATTGGTTTAGGGTACGGGTTAGGATTAGCATACGTGTTCGGGTTAGGGTTTTGGTTAGGGTTAGGGTTACGCGTTAGGGTTGGGGTATGGGTTAGGTTTAGGGTACACTTTAGGATTAGGGTATTTATTAAACCTATCCCACTCTCTAGATACCACTTAGCACGTAAAGGAATATTATTTGGGGTTCAGCCATGGAGAAGATTTTAGTCACTAGGATAAGATAAAGAATAAACACATTATAAAAAAATCACATAAGGTTTTCTTTTTAACCTGTTCCTTAAAACACTAGTGTTTAGGAAATCTAATGGAGGCAAAAGCAGTAAAGGTTAGTTTAGGGTTAGGGTTAGGGTTAGTGTTAGGGTAGGGCTTAGGATACGGGTGAGGGTACTGGTGAGGGTACTGCATAGGTTATTGGTTAGGGTTAGGGTACGGCTTAGGATACGGGTTAGGATATGGGTTAGGTTACGGCGTTGGGTATGGGTGAGGGTTAGGGTTAGGGTTAGGGTAAGGCTTTGGGTACGGGTTAGGGTACGGGTGAGGGTACGGCGTAGGGAAGAGGTTAGGGTTAGGTTTAGGGTTAGGGTACGGCTTAGGATACGGGTTAGGGTATGGGTGAGGGTACGGCGTAGCGTATGGGTTAGGGTTAGGGTTAGGGTTAGTTTTAGGGTTAGGGATTGGTTTAGGGTACGAGTTAGGATTAGCGTACGTGTTAGGGTTAGGGTTTGGGTTAGGGTTAGGGTACGCATTAGGGTTAGGGTATGGGTTAGGGTTAGGGTACACGTTAGGATTAGGGTATTTATTAAACCTATCCCACTCTCTAGATACCACTTAGCACGTAAAGGAATATTATTTAGGGTCCAGCCATGGAGAAGATTTTCGTCACTAGGATAAGATAAAGAATAAACACATTATAAAAAAATCACATTAGGATTTTCTTTTTAACCTGTTCCTTAAAACACTAGTGCTTAGGAAATCTAATGGAGGCAAAAGCAATCAAGGGTAGTTTAGGCTTAGGGTTAGGGTTAGTGTTAGGGTTAGGGTACGGCTTAGGGTATGGGATAGGGTATGGGTGAGGATACGGCATAGGGTAGGGTTTAGGGTTAAGGTTAGTGTTAGGGTTAGGGTTAGGGTATGGCTTAGGGTACGGGTGAGGGTACTGTGTAGGTCATTGGTTAGGGTTAGGTTAAGGCTTAGGATACAGGTTATTGTAAGGGTTAGGGTACGGCGCAGGGTATGGGTAAGGGTTAGGTTTAGGGTTAGGGTTAGAGTTAGGGTACGGCTTAGGGTACGGGTTAGGGTACAGGTGAGGGTACGGCGTAGTGTATAGGTTAGGGTTAGGGTTAGGGTACGGCTTAGGGTACGGGTTAGGTTACGGGTGAGGGTACGGATGAGGGTACTGCGTAGGGTATTGGTTAGGGTTAGGGTACGGCTTACGATACGTGTTAGGGTACGGGTTAGGGTATGGCGTAGAGTGTGGGTTAGGGTTAGGGTTAGTGTTAGTGTTAGGGTTACGGTATGTCTTAGGGTACGTGTTAGGGTACAGGTGAGGGTACGGCGTAGGTTATGGGTTAGGGTTAGGGTTAGGGTTAGGGTTAGGGTCCGGCTTAGGATACGGGTTAGGGTACGGGTGAGGGTACGGCGTAGGTTATGGGTTAGGGATAGGGTTAGTGTTAGGATTATGATACGGCTTAGGTTATGGGATAGGGTACAGGTGAGGGTATGGCATAGGGTAGGGGTTAGGGTTAGGGTTAGTGTTAGGTTTAGGGTTAGGGTACGGCTTAGGGTACGGGTGAGGGTATGGGTGAGGATACTGCATAGGGTATTGGTTAGGGTTAGGGTACGGCTTAGGATACGGGTTAGGGTACGTGTTAGGGTATGGTGTACGGTATGGTTTAGGGTTAGGGTTAGGGTTAGGGTTAGGGTTAGGGTACGGCTTAGGGTACGGGTTAGGGAACGGGTGAGGTTACGGCGTAGGGTATAGTTTAGAGTTAGGGTTAGGGTTAGGATACGGGTTAGGGTACGGGTGAGGGTACGGCGTAGCGTATGGTTTAGGGTTAGGGTTAGGGTTAGCGTACGGCTTAGGGTACGGGTTAGAGTACGGGTGAGGGTATGGCGTAGTGTATAGGTTAGGGTTAGGTTTAGGGTTAGGGTACGGCTTAGGGTACGGGTGAGGGTACGGGTGAGGGTACTGTGTAGGGTATTGGTTATGGTTAGGGTACGGCTTAGAATATGGGTTAGGGTACGGGTTAGGGTACGGCGTAGGGTATGGGTTAGGGTTAGGGTTAGGGTTAGTGTTAGGGTTAGGGTACCGCTTAGGGTATGGGATAGGGTACGGCGTAGGGTAGCGGTTAGGGTTAGGGTTAGGGTTAGGGTTAGGGTACGGCTTAGGATACGGGTTAGGGTACGGGTGAGGGTACGGCGTAGCGTATGGGTTAGAGTTAGGTTTAGGGTTAGGGTACGGCTTAGGGTACGGGTTAGGGTACGGGTGAGGGTACGGCGTAGGTTATGGGTTAGGGTTAGGGTTCGGGTTAGGGTTAGTTTTAGGGTTAGGGATTAGGGTTAGGGTTAGGGTTAGGGTTAGGGTTAGGGTTAGGGTTAGGGTAGGGCTTAGGATACGGGTGAGGGTACTGGTGAGGGTACTGCGTAGGTTATTGGTTAGGGTTAGGGTACGGCTTAGGATACGGGTAAGGATATGGGTTAGGTTACGGCGTTGGGTATGGGTGAGGGTTAGGGTTAGGGTTAGGGTAAGGCTTTGGGTACGGGTGAGGGTACGGGTGAGGGTACTGCGTAGGTCATTGGTTAGGGTTAGGTTAAGGCTTAGGATACAGGTTATTGTATGGGTTAGGGTACGGCGCAGGGTATGGGTAAGGGTTAGGGTTAGGGTTAGGGTTAGAGTTAGGGTACGGCTTAGGGTATTTGATAGGGTACGTGTGAGGGTACGGCGTAGGGTAGGGGTTAGGGTTAGGGTTAGGGTATGGCTTAGGGTACGGGTGAGGGTACGGGTGAGGGTACTGAGTAGCGTATTGGTTAGGGTTAGGGTACGGCTTAGGATACGTGTTAGGGTACGGATTAGGGTACGGCGTAGAGTGTGGGTTAGGGTTAGTGTTAGGGTTAGGTTTACGGTACGTCTTAGGGTACGTTTTAGGGTACGGGTGAGGGTACGGCGTAGGTTATGGGTTAGGGTTAGTGTTAGGGTTAGGGTTAGGGTACGGCTTAGGATACGGGTTAGGGTACGGCGTAGGTTATGGGTTAGGGTTAGGGTTAGTGTTAGGGTTATGGTACGGCTTAGGTTATGGGATAGGGTACAGGTGAGGGTATGGCATAGGGTAGGGGTTAGGGTTAGGGTTAGGGTTAGGGTTAGGGTTAGGGTACAGCTTAGGGTACGGGTGAGGGTATGGGTGTGGATACTGCGTAGGGTATTGATTAGGGTTAGGGTACGGCTTAGGATACGGGTTAGGGTACGTGTTAGGGTATGGCGTACGGTATGGGTTAGGGTTAGGGTTAGGGTTAGGGTCAGGGTTAGGGTTAGGGTACGGCTTAGGGTACGGGTTAGGGTACGGGTGAGGGTACGGCGTAGCGTATGGTTTAGGGTTAGGGTTAGGGTTAGGGTACGGCTTAGGGTACGGGTTAGGGTACGGGTGAGGGTACGGCGTAGGTTATGGGTTAGGGTTAGGGTTAGGGTTAGGGTTAGGGTAGGGCTTAGGATACGGGTGAGGGTACTGGTGAGGGTACTGCGTAGGTTATTGGTTAGGGTTAGGGTACGGCTTAGGATACGGGTTAGGGTATGGGTGAGGGTACGGCGTAGCGTATGGGTTAGGGTTAGGGTTAGGGTTAGGTTTAGTTTTAGGGTTAGGGATTGGTTTAGGGTACGGGTTAGGATTAGCGTACGTGTTAGGGTTAGGGTTTGGGTTAGGGTTAGGGTACGCGTTAGGGTTAGGGTATGGGTTAGGGTTAGGGTACACGTTAGGATTAGGGTATTTATTAAACCTATCCCACTCTCTAGATACCACTTAGCACGTAAAGGAATATTATTTAGGGTCCAGCCATGGAGAAGATTTTCGTCACTAGGATAAGATAAAGAATAAACACATTATAAAAAAATCACATTAGGATTTTCTTTTTAACCTGTTCCTTAAAACACTAGTGCTTAGGAAATCTAATGGAGGCAAAAGCAGTCAAGGGTAGTTTAGGGTTAGGGTTAGGGTTAGGGTTAGTGTTAGGGTTAGGGTACAGCTTAGGGTATGGGATAGCGTATGGGTGAGGGTACGGCATAGGGTAGGTTTTAGGGTTAGGGTTAGTGTTAGTGTTAGGGTTAGGGTATGGCTTAGGGTACGGGTGAGGGTACTGTGTAGGTCATTGGTTAGGGTTAGGTTAAGGCTTAGGATACAGGTTATTGTATGTGTTAGGGTACGGCGCAGGGTATGGGTAAGGGTTAGGTTTAGGGTTAGAGTTAGGGTACGGCTTAGGGTACGGGTTAGGGTACGGGTGAGGGTACGGCGTAGTGTATAGGTTAGGGTTAGGGTTAGGGTACGGCTTAGGGTACGGGTTAGGTTACGGGTGAGGGTACGGCGTAGGGTATGGGTTAGGGTTAGGGTTAGGGTTAGTGTTAGTGTTAGGGTTAGGGTACGGCTTAGCGTATGGGATAGGGTACGGGTGAGGGTACGGCGTACGGTAGGGATTAGGGTTAGAGTTAGGGTTAGGGTTGGGGTTAGGGTATGGCTTAGGGTACGGGTGAGGGTACGGGTGAGGGTACTGCGTAGGGTATTGGTTAGGGTTAGGATACGGCTTAGGATACGGGTGTAGGGTACGGGTTAGGGTATCGCGTAGGGTATTGGTTAGGGTTAGGTTTAGGGTTAGGGTTAGGTTTAGGGTACGGGTGAGGGTACGGGTGAGGGTACTGCGTAGGGTATTGGTTAGGGTTAGGATACGGCTTAGGATACGGTTAGGGTACGGGTTAGGGTACGGCATAGGGTATGGGTTAGGGTTAGGGTTAGGGTTAGGGTTAGTGTTAGGGTACGGCTTAGGGTACGGGTTAGGCTACGGGTGAGGGTACGGCGTAGGGTACAGTTTAGGGTTAGGTTTAGGGTTAGGGTTAGGGTACGGCGTAGGGTACGGGTTAGGGAACGGTTGATGGTACGACGTAGGGTATAGGTTAGAGTTAGGGTTAGGGTACGGCTTAGGATACGGTTTAGGGTACGGGTGAGGGTACGGCGTAGCGTATGGGTTAGGGTTAGGGTTAGGGTTAAGGTTGGGGTACGGCTTAGGGTACGGGTGAGGGTACTGGTGAGTGTACTGCGTAGGTTACTGGTTAGGGTTAGAGTACGGCTTAGGATACGGGTTAGGGTATGGGTTAGGTTACGGCGTTGGGTATGGGTGAGGGTTAGGGTTAGGGTTAGGGTAAGGCTTTGGGTATGGGTTAGGGTACGGGTGAGGGTACGGCGTAGGTTATGGGTTAGGGTTAGGGTTAGTGTTAGGGTTAGGGTACGGCTTAGGCTATGGGATAGGGTATGGGTGAGGGTACGGCATAGGGTAGGGTTTAGGGTTAGGGTTAGTGTTAGGGTTAGGGTTAGGGTATGGCTTAGGGTACGGGTGAGGGTACTGTGTAGGTCATTGGTTAGGGTTAGGTTAAGGCTTAGGATACAGGTTATTGTATGGGTTAGGGTACGGCGCAGGGTATGGGTAAGGGTTAGGGTTAGGGTTAGGGTTAGAGTTAGGGTACGGCTTAGGGTACGGGTTAGGGTACGGGTGAGGGTACGGCGTAGTGTATAGGTTAGGGTTAGGGTTAGGGTACGGCTTAGGGTACGGGTTAGGTTACGAGTGAGGGTACGGCATAGGGTATGGGTTAGGGTTAGGGTTAGGGTTAGTGTTAGTGTTAGGGTTAGGGTACGGCTTAGCGTATGGGATAGGGTACGGGTGAGGGTACGGCGTAGGGTAGGGGTTAGGGTTAGAGTTAGGGTTAGGGTTGGTGTTAGGGTACGGCTTAGGGTACGGGTGAGGGTACTGCGTAGGGTATTGGTTAGGGTTAGGATACGGCTTAGGATACGGGTTAGGGTACGGGTTAGGGTATGGCGTAGGGTATGGGTTAGGGTTAGGGTTAGGGTTAGGGTTAGGGTTATGGTACGGCTTAGGATACGGGTTAGGGTACGGGTGAGGGTACGGCGTAGCGTATGGGTTAGAGTTAGGGTTAGGGTACGTCTTAGGGTATGGGTTAGGGTACGGCTGAGGGTACGGCGTAGGGTAAGGGTTAGGGTTAGGGTTAGGGTTAGGGTATGGCTTAGGGTACGGGTGAGGGTACGGGTGAGGGTACTGCGTAGGGTATTGGTTAGGGTTAGGGTACGGCTTAGACTACGTGTTAGGGTACGTGTTAGGGTACGGCGTAGAGTGTGGGTTAGGGTTAGGGTTAGTGTTAGGGTTAGGGTTACGGTACGTCTTAGGGTACGTGTTAGGGTACGGGTGAGGGTACGGCGTAGGTTATGGGTTAGGGTTAGGGTTAGGGTTAGGGTTAGGGTACGGCTTAGGATACGGGTTAGGGTACGGGTGAGGGTACGGCGTAGGTTATGGGTTAGGGGTAGGGTTAGTGTTAGGGTTATGGTACGGCTTAGGTTATGGGATAGGGTACAGGTGAGGGTATGGCATAGGGTAGGGGTTAGGGTTAGGGTTAGGGTTAGGGTTAGGGTACGGCTTCGGGTACGGGTGAGGGTATCGGTGAGGATACTGCGTAGGGTATTGGTTAGGGTTAGTTTTATGGTTAGGGATTGGTTTAGGGTACGGGTTAGGGTATGGCGTACGGTATGGGTTAGGGTTAGGGTTAGGGTTAGGGTTAGGGTTAGGGTACGGCTTAGGGTACGGGTTAGGGTACGGGTGAGGTTACGGCGTAGGGTATAGTTTAGGGTTAGGGTTAGGGTTAGGGTACGGCTTAGGGTACGGGTTAGGGTACGGGTGAGGGTACGGTGTAGGTTATGGGTTAGGGTTAGGGTTAGGGTTAGTTTTAGGGTTAGGGATTGGTTTAGGGTACGGGTTAGGATTAGCATACGTGTTCGGGTTAGGGTTTTGGTTAGGGTTAGGGTACGCGTTAGGGTTAGGGTATGGGTTAGGTTTAGGGTACACTTTAGGATTAGGGTATTTATTAAACCTATCCCACTCTCTAGATACCACTTAGCACGTAAAGGAATATTATTTGGGGTTCAGCCATGGAGAAGATTTTAGTCACTAGGATAAGATAAAGAATAAACACATTATAAAAAAATCACATAAGTTTTTCTTTTTAACCTGTTCCTTAAAACACTAGTGTTTAGGAAATCTAATGGAGGCAAAAGCAGTAAAGGGTAGTTTAGGGTTAGGGTTAGGGTTAGGGTTAGGGTAGGGCTTAGGATACGGGTGAGGGTACTGGTGAGGGTACTGCGTAGGTTATTGGTTAGGGTTAGGGTACGGCTTAGGATACGGGTTAGGATATGGGTTAGGTTACGGCGTTGGGTATGGGTGAGGGTTAGGGTTAGGGTTAGGGTAAGGCTTTGGGTACGGGTTAGGGTACGGGTGAGGGTACGGCGTAGGGTAGAGGTTATGGTTAGGTTTAGGGTTAGGGTACGGCTTAGGATACGGGTTAGGGTATGGGTGAGGGTACGGCGTAGCGTATGGGTTAGGGTTAGGGTTAGGGTTAGGGTTAGTTTTAGGGTTAGGGCTTGGTTTATGGTACAGCTTAGGATTAGCGTACGTGTTAAGGTTAGGGTTTGGGTTAGGGTTAGGGTACGCATTAGGGTTAGGGTATGGGTTAGGGTTAGGGTACACGTTAGGATTAGGGTATTTATTAAACCTATCCCACTCTGTAGATACCACTTAGCACGTAAAGGAATATTATTTAGGGTCCAGCCATGGAGAAGATTTTCGTCACTAGGATAAGATAAAGAATAAACACATTATAAAAAAATCACATTAGGATTTTCTTTTTAACCTGTTCCTTAAAACACTCGTGCTTAGGAAATCTAATGGAGGCAAAAGCAGTCAAGGGTAGTTTAGGGTTAGGGTTAGGGTTAGGGTTAGTGTTAGGGTTAGGGTACGGCTTAGGGTATGGGATAGGGTATGGGTGAGGGTACGGCATAGGGTAGGGTTTAGGGTTAGGGTTAGTGTTAGGGTTAGGGTTAGGGTATGGCTTAGAGTACGGGTGAGGGTACTGTGTAGGTCATTGGTTAGGGTTAGGTTAAGGCTTAGGCTACAGGTTATTGTATGGGTTAGGGTACGGCGCAGGGTATGGGTAACGGTTAGGGTTAGGGTTAGGGTTAGATTTAGGGTACAGCTTAGGGTACGGGTTAGGGTACGGGTGAGGGTACGGCGTAGGGTATGGGTTAGGGTTAGGGTTAGGGTTAGGGTTAGTGTTAGTGTTAGGGTTAGGGTACGGCTTAGCGTATGGGATAGGGTATGGGTGAGGGTACGGCGTAGGGTAGGGGTTAGGGTTAGGGTTAGGGTTAGGGTTAGTTTTAGGGTTAGGGATTGGTTTAGGGTACGGGTTAGGATTAGCGTACGTGTTAGGGTTAGGTTTTGGGTTAGGGTTAGGGTACGCGTTAGGGTTAGGGTATGGGTTAGGGTTAGGGTACACGTTAGGATTAGGGTATTTATTAAACCTATCCCACTCTCTAGATACCACGTAGCACGTAAAGGAATATTATTAGGGATCCAGCCATGGAGAAGATTTTAGTCACTAGGATAAGATAAAGAATAAACACATTATAAAAAAATCACATTAGGATTTTCTTTTTAACCTGTTCCTTAAAACACTAGTGCTTAGAAAATCTAATAGAGGCAAAAGCAATCAAGGGTAGTTTAGGGTTAGGGTTAGGGTTAGGGTTAGTGTTAGGGTTAGGGTACGGCTTAGGGTACGGGTGAGGGTACGGGTGAGGGTACTGCGTAGGGTATTGTTTAGGGTTAGGGTACGGCTTAGGATACGTGTTAGGGTACGGGTTAGGGTACGGCATAGAGTGTGGGTTAGGGTTAGGGTTAGTGTTAGGGTTAGGGTTACGGTACGTCTTAGGGTACGTGTTAGGGTACGGGTGAGGGTACGGCGTAGGTTATGGGTTAGGGTTAGGGTTAGGGTTAGGGTTAGGGTACGGCTTAGGATACGGGTTAGGGTACGGGTTTGGGTACGGCGTAGGTTATGGTTTAGGGTTAGGGTTAGTGTTAGGGTTATGGTACGGCTTAGGTTATGGGATAGGGTACAGGTGAGGGTATGGCATAGGGTAGGGGTTAGGGTTAGGGTTAGGGTTAGGGTTAGGGTTAGGTTACGGCTTAGGGTACGGGTTAGGGTATGGGTGAGGATACTGCGTAGAGTATTGGTTAGGGTTAGGGTACGGCTTAGGATACGGGTTAGGGTACGTGTTAGGGTATGGCGTACGGTATGGGTTAGGGTTAGGGTTAGGGTTAGGGTTAGGGTACGGCTTAGGGTACGGGTTAGGGTACGGGTGAGGTTACGGCGTAGGGTATAGTTTAGAGTTAGGGTTAGGGTTAGGGTACGGCTTAGGATACGGGTTAGGGTACGGGTGAGGGTACGGCGTAGCGTATGGTTTAGGGTTAGGGTTAGGGTTAGGGTACGGCTTAGGGTACGGGTTAGGGTACGGGTGAGGGTACGGCGTAGGTATGGGTTAGGGTTAGGGTTAGGGTTAGGTTTAGTTTTAGGGTTAGGGATTGGTTTAGGGTACGGGTTAGGATTAGCATACTTGTTCGGGTTAGGGTTTTGGTTAGGGTTAGGGTACGCGTTAGGGTTAGGGTATGGGTTAGGTTTAGGGTACACTTTAGGATTAGGGTATTTATTAAATCTATCCCACTCTCTAGATACCACTTAGCACGTAAAGGAATATTATTTGGGGTTCAGCCATGGAGAAGATTTTAGTCACTAGGATAAGATAAAGAATAAACACATTATAAAAAAATCACATAAGGTTTTCTTTTCAACCTGTTCCTTACAACACTAGTGTTTAGGAAATCTAATGGAGGCAAAAGCAGTAAAGGGTAGTTTAGGGTTAGGGTTAGGGTTAGGGTTAGGGTAGGGCTTAGGATACGGGTGAGGGTACTGGTTAGGGTACTGCGTAGGTTATTGGTTAGGGTTAGGGTACGGCTTAGGATACGGGTTAGGATATGGGTTAGGTTATGGCGTTGGGTATGGGTGAGGGTTAGGGTTAGGGTTAGGGTAAGGCTTTGGGTACGGGTTAGGGTACGGGTGAGGGTATGGCGTAGGGTAGAGGTTAGGGTTAGGTTTAGTGTTAGGGTACGGCGTAGGATACGGGTTAGGGTATGGGTGAGGGTACGACGTAGCGTATGGGTTAGGGTTAGGGTTAGGGTTAGGGTTAGTTTTAGGGTTAGGGCTTGGTTTAGGGTACAGGTTAGGATTAGCGTACGTGTTAGGGTTAGGGTTTGGGTTAGGGTTAGGGTACGCATTAGGGTTAGGGTATGGGTTAGGGTACTCGTTAGGATTAGGGTATTTATTAAACCTATCCCACTCTCTAGATACCGCTTAGCACGTAAAGGAATATTATTTAGGGTCCAGCCATGGAGAAGATTTTCGTCACTAGGATAAGATAAAGAATAAACACATTATAAAAAAATCACATTAGGATTTTCTTTTTAACCTGTTCCTTAAAACACTCGTGCTTAGGAAATCTAATGGAGGCAAAAGCAGTCAAGGGTAGTTTAGTGTTAGGGTTAGGGTTAGGGTTAGTGTTAGGGTTAGGGTACGGCTTAGGGTATGGGATAGGGTATGGGTGAGGGTACGGCATAGGGTAGGGTTTAGGGTTAGGGTTAGTGTTAGGGTTAGGGTTAGAGTATGGCTTCGGGTACGGTTGAGGGTACTGTGTAGGTCATTGGTTAGGGTTAGGTTAAGGCTTAGGATACAGGTTATTGTATGGGTTAGGGTACGGCGCAGGGTATGGGTAAGGGTTAGGGTTAGGGTTATGGTTAGAGTTAGGGTACGGCTTAGGGTACGGGTTAGGGTACGGGTGAGGGTACGGCATAGTGTATAGGTTAGGGTTAGGGTTAGGGTACGGCTTAGGGTACGGGTTAGGTTACGGGTGAGGGTACGGCATAGGGTATGGGTTAGGGTTAGGGTAAGGGTTAGGTTTAGTGTTAGTGTTAGGGTTAGGGTACGGCTTAGCGTATGGGATAGGGTACGGGTGAGGGTACGGCGTAGGGTAGGGGTTAGGGTTAGAGTTAGGGTTAGGGTTGGGGTTAGGGTACGGCTTAGTGTACGGGTGAGGGTACGGGTGAGGGTACTGCGTAGGGTATTGTTTAGGGTTAGGATACGGCTTAGGATACGGGTTAGGGTACGGGTTAGGGTATGGCGTAGAGTATGGGTTAGGGTTAGGGTTAGGGTTTGGGTTAGGGTTAGGGTACGGCTTAGGATACGGGTTAGGGTACGGGTGAAGGTACGGCGTAGCATATGGGTTAGGGTTAGGGTTAGGGTTAGGGTTAGGGTACGGCTTAGGTTATGGGATAGGGTACAGGTGAGGGTATGGCATAGGGTATGGGTTAGGGTTAGGGTTAGGGTTAGGGTTAGTGTACGGCTTAGGGTACGGGTGAGGGTATGGGTGAGGATATTGCGTAGGGTATTGGTTAGGGTTACGGTACGTCTTAGGATACGGGCTAGGGTACGGGTGAGGGTACGGCGTAGGTTATGGGTTAGGGTTAGGGTTAGTGTTAGGGTTATGGTACGGCTTAGGTTATGGGATAGGGTACAGGTGAGGGTATGGCATAGGGTAGGGTTTAGGGTTAGGGTTAGGGTTAGGGTTAGGGTTAGGGTACGGCTTAGGGTACGGGTGAGGGTATGGGTGAGGATACTGCATAGGGTATTGGTTAGGGTTAGGGTACGGCTTAGGATATGGGTTAGGGTACATGTTAGGGTATGGCGTACGGTATGGGTTAGTGTTAGGGTTAGGGTTAGGTTTAGGGTACGGCTTAGGGTACGGGTTAGGGTACGAGTGAGGGTATGGCGTAGTGTATAGGTTAGGGTTAGGGTTAGGGTTAGGGTACGGCTTAGGGTACGGGTTAGGGTACGGGTGAGGTTACGGCGTAGGGTATAGTTTAGGGTTAGGGTTAGGGTTAGGGTACGGCTTAGGATACGGGTTAGGGTACGGGTGAGGGTACGGCGTAGCGTATGGTTTAAGGTTAGGGTTAGGGTTAGGGTAAGGCTTAGGGTACGGGTTAGGGTACGGGTGAGGGTACGGTGTAGGTTATGGGTTAGGGTAGGGTTAGGGTTAGGGTTAGTTTTAGGGTTAGGGATTGGTTTAGGGTACGGGTTAGGATTAGCATACGTGTTCGGTTAGGGTTTTGGTTAGGGTTAGGGTACGCGTTAGGGTTAGGGTATGGGTTAGGTTTAGGGTACACTTTAGGATTAGGGTATTTATTAAACCTATCCCACTCTCTAGATACCACTTAGCACGTAAAGGAATAATATTTGGTGTTCAGCCATGGAGAAGATTTTAGTCACTAGGATAAGATAAAGAATAAACACATTATAAAAAAATCACATAAGGTTTTCTTTTTAACCTGTTCCTTAAAACACTAGTGTTTAGGAAATCTAATGGAGGCAAAAGCAGTAAAGGGTAGTTTAGGGTTAGGGTTAGGGTTAGGGTTAGGGTAGGGCTTAGGATAGGGGTGAGGGTACTGGTGAGGGTACTGCGTAGGTTATTGGTTAGGGTTAGGGTACGGCTTAGGATACGGGTTAGGATATGGGTTAGGTTATGGCGTTGGGTATGGGTGAGGGTTAGGGTTAGGGTTAGGGTAAGGCTTTCGGTACGGGTTAGGGTACGGGTGAGGGTACGGCGTAGGGTAGAGGTTAGGGTTAGGTTTAGGGTTAGGGTACAGCTTAGGATACGGGTTAGGGTATGGGTGAGGGTACGGCGTAGCGTATGGGTTAGGGTTAGGGTTAGGGTTAGGGTTAGTTTTAGGGTTAGGGCTTGGTTTAGGGTACAGGTTAGCATTAGCGTACGTGTTAGGGTTAGGGTTTGGGTTAGGGTTAGGGTACGCATTAGGGTTAGGGTATGGGTTAGGGTTAGGGTACACGTTAGGATTAGGGTATTTATTAAACCTATCCCACTCTCTAGATACCACTTAGCACGTAAAGGAATATTATTTAGGGTCCAGCCATGGAGAAGATTTTCGTCACTAGGATAAGATAAAGAATAAACACATTATAAAAAAATCACATTAGGATTTTCTTTTTAACCTGTTCCTTAAAACACTCGTGCTTAGGAAATCTAATGGAGGCAAAAGCAGTCAAGGGTAGTTTAGTGTTAGGGTTAGGGTTAGGGTTAGTGTTAGGGTTAGGGTACGGCTTAAGGTATGGGATAGGGTATGGGTGAGGGTACGGCATAGGGTAGGGTTTAGGGTTAGGGTTAGTGTTAGGGTTAGGGTTAGAGTATGGCTTCGGGTACGGGTGAGGGTACTGTGTAGGTCATTGGTTAGGGTTAGGTTAAGGCTTAGGATACAGGTTATTGTATGGGTTAGGGTACGGCGCAGGATATGGGTAAGGGTTAGGGTTAGGGTTAGGGTTAGATTTAGGGTACGGCTTAGGGTACGGGTTAGGGTACGGGTGAGGGTACGGCATAGTGTATAGGTTAGGGTTAGGGTTAGGGTACGGCTTAGGGTACGGGTTAGGTTACGGGTGAGGGTACGGCATAGGGTATGGGTTAGGGTTAGGGTTAGGGTTAGGGTTAGTGTTAGTGTTAGGGTTAGGGTACGGCTTAGCGTATGGGATAGGGTACGGGTGAGGGTACGGCATACGGTAGGGGTTAGGGTTAGAGTTAGGGTTAGGGTTGGGGTTAGGGTACGGCTTAGTGTACGGGTGAGGGTACGGGTGAGGGTACTGCGTAGGGTATTGGTTAGGGTTAGGATACGGCTGAGGATACGGGTTAGGGTACGGGTTAGGGTATGGTGTAGGGTATGGGTTAGGGTTAGGGTTAGGGTTAGGGTTAGGGTTAGGGTACGGCTTAGGATACGGGTTAGGGTATGGGTGAAGGTACGGCGTAGCGTATGGGTTAGGGTTAGTGTTAGGGTTAGTGTTAGGGTACGACTTAGGTTATGGGATAGGGTACAGGTGAGGGTATGGCATAGGGTATGGGTTAGGGTTAGGGTTAGGGTTAGGGTTAGGGTACGGCTTAGGGTACGGGTGAGGGTATGGGTGAGGATACTGCGTAGGGTATTGGTTAGGGTTACGGTACGTCTTAGGATACGGGCTAGGGTACGGGTGAGGGTACGGCGTAGGTTATGGGTTAGGGTTAGGGTTAGTGTTAGGGTTATGGTACGGCTTAGGTTATGGGATAGGGTACAGGTGAGGGTATGGCATAGGGTAGGGTTTAGGGTTAGGGTTAGGGTTAGGTTTAGGGTTAGGGTACGGCTTAGGTACGGGTGAGGGTATGTGTGAGGATACTGCATAGGGTATTGTTTAGGGTTAGGGTACGGCTTAGGATATGGGTTAGGTTACATGTTAGGGTATGGCGTACGGTATGGGTTAGGGTTAGGGTTAGGGTTAGGTTTAGGGTACGGCTTAGGGTACGGGTTAGGGTACGAGTGAGGGTATGGCGTAGTGTATAGGTTAGGGTTAGGGTTAGGGTTAGGGTACGGCTTAGGGTACGGGTTAGGGTACGGGTGAGGTTACGGCGTAGGGTATAGTTTAGGGTTAGGGTTAGGGTTAGGGTACGGCTTAGGATACGGGTTAGGGTACGGGTGAGGGTACGGCGTAGCGTATGGTTTAGGGTTAGGGTTAGGGTTAGGGTACGGCTTAGGGTACGGGTTAGGGTACGGGTGAGGGTACGGTGTAGGTTATGGGTTAGGTTTAGGGTTAGGGTTAGGGTTAGTTTTAGGGTTAGGGATTGGTTTAGGGTACGGGTTAGGATTAGCATACGTGTTCGGGTTAGGGTTTTGGTTAGGGTTAGGGTACGCGTTAGGGTTAGGGTATGGGTTAGGTTTAGGGTACACTTTAGGATTAGGGTATTTATTAAACCTATCCCACTCTCTAGATACCACTTAGCACGTAAAGGAATATTATTTGGGGTTCAGCCATGGAGAAGATTTTAGTCACTAGGATAAGATAAAGAATAAACACATTATAAAAAAATCACATAAGGTTTTCTTTTTAACCTGTTCCTTAAAACACTAGTGTTTAGGAAATCTAATGGAGGCAAAAGCAGTAAAGGGTAGTTTAGGGTTAGGGTTAGGGTTAGGGTTAGGGTAGGGCTTAGGATACGGGTGAGGGTACTGGTGAGGGTACTGCGTAGGTTATTGGTTAGGGTTAGGGTACGGCTTAGGATACGGGTTAGGATATGGGTTAGGTTACGGCGTTGGGTATGGGTGGGGGTTAGGGTTAGGGTTAGGGTAAGGCTTTGGGTACGGGTGAGGGTACGGGTGAGGGTACGGCGTAGGGTAGAGGTTAGGGTTAGGTTTAGGATTAGGGTACGGCTTAGGATACGGGTTAGGGTATGGGTGAGGGTACGGCGTAGCGTATGGGTTAGGGTTAGGGTTAGGTTTAGGGTTAGTTTTAGGGTTAGGGATTGGTTTAGGGTACGGGTTAGGATTAGCGTACGTGTTAGGGTTAGGGTTTGGGTTAGGGTTAGGGTACGCATTAGGGTTAGGGTATGGGTTAGGGTTAGGGTACACGTTAGGATTAGGGTATTTATTAAACCTATCCCACTCTCTAGATACCACTTAGCACGTAAAGGAATATTATTTAGGGTCCAGCCATGGAGAAGATTTTCGTCACTAGGATAAGATAAAGAATAAACACATTATAAAAAAATCACATTAGGATTTTCTTTTTAACCTGTTCCTTAAAACACTAGTGCTTAGGAAATCTAATGGAGGCAAGAGCAGTCAAGGGAAGTTTAGGGTTAGGGTTAGGGTTAGGGTTAGTGTTAGGGTTAGGGTACGGCTTAGGGTATGGGATAGGGTATGGGTGAGGGTACGGCATAGGGTAGGGTTTAGGGTTAGGGTTAGGGTTAGGGTGTGGCTTAGGGTACGGGTGAGGGTACTGTGTAGGTCATTGGTTAGGGTTAGGTTAAGGCTTAGGATACAGGTTATTGTATTGATTAGGGTACGCAGGGTATGGGTAAGGGTTAGGGTTAGGGTTAGGGTTAGAGTTAGGGTACGGCTTAGGGTACGAGTTAGGGAACGGGTGAGGGTACGGCGTAGTGTATAGGTTAGGGTTAGGTTTAGGGTACGGCTTAGGCTACGGATTAGGTTATGGGCGAGGGTACGGCGTAGGGTATGGGTTAAGGTTAGGGTTAGGGTTAGTGTTACTGTTACGGTTAGGGTACGGCTTAGCGTATGGTATAGGGTACGGGTGAGGGTACGGCGTAGGGTAGGGATTAGGGTTAGGGTTAGGGTTAGGGTTAGGGTATGGCTTAGGGTACGGGTGAGGGTACGGGTGAGGGTACTGCGTAGGGTATTGGTTAGGGTTATGGTACGGCTTAGGATACGTGTTAGGGTACGGGTTAGGGTACGGCGTAGAGTGTGGGTTAGGGTTAGGGTTAGTGTTAGGGTTAGGGTTACGGTACGTCTTAGGGTACGTGTTAGGGTACGGGTGAGGGTACGGCGTAGGTTATGGGTTAGGGTTAGGGTTAGGGTTAGGGTTAGGGTACGGCTTAGGATACGGGTTAGGGTACGGGTGAGGGTACGGCGTAGGTTATGGGTTAGGGTTAGGGTTAGTGTTAGGGTTATGGTACGGCTTAGGTTATGGGATAGGGTACAGGTGAGGGTATGGGATAGGGTAGGGGTTAGGGTTAGGGTTAGGGTTAGGGTTAGGTTTAGGGTACGGCTTAGGGTACGGGTGAGGGTATGGGTGAGGATACTGCGTAGGGTATTGGTTAGGGTTAGGGTACGGCTTAGGATATGGGTTAGGGTACGTGTTAGGGTATGGCGTACGGTATGGGTTAGGGTTAGGGTTAGGGTTAGGGTTACGGTTAGGGTTAGGGTACGGCTTAGGGTTCGGGTTAGGGTACGGGTGAGGTTACGGCGTAGGGTATAGTTTAGGGTTAGGGTTAGGGTTAGGGTACGGCTTAGGATACGGGTTAGGGTACGGGTGAGGGTACGGCGTAGCGTATGGTTTAGGGTTAGGGTTAGGGTTAGGGTACGGCTTAGGGTACGGGTTAGGGTACGGGTGAGGGTATGGTGTAGTGTATAGGTTAGGGTTAGGGTTAGGGTTAGGGTATGGCTTAGGGTACGGGTGAGGGTACGGGTGAGGGTACTGTGTAGGGTATTGGTTATGGTTAGGGTACGGCTTAGAATACGGGTTAGGGTACGGGTTAGGGTACAGCGTAGGGTATGTGTTAGGGTTAGGGTTAGGGTTAGGGTTAGGGTTAGGGTACGGCTTAGGGTACGGGTTAGGGTACGGGTGAGGGTACGGCGTAGTGTATAGGTTAGGGTTAGGGTTAGGTTTAGGGTACGGCTTAGGGTACGGGTTAGGGTACGGGTGAGGGTATGGCGTAGTGTATAGGTTAGGGTTAGGGTTAGGGTTAGGGTACGGCTTAGGGTATGGGATAGGGTACGGGTGAGGGTACGACGTAGGGTAGGGGTTAGGTTTAGGGTTAGGGTTAGTGTTAGGGTTAGGGTACGGCTTAGGGTATGGGATAGGTTATGGGTGAGGGTACGGCGTAGGGTAGGGGTTAGGGTTAGGTTTAGGGTTAGTGTTAGGTTTAGGGTACCGCTTAGGGTATGGGATAGGGTACGGCGTAGGGTAGCGGTTAGGGTTAGGGTAAGGGTTAGGGTTAGGGTACGGCTTAGGATACGGGTTAGGGTACGGGTGAGGGTACGGCGTAGGTTATGGGTTAGGGTTAGGGTTAGGGTTAGGGTTAGTTTTAGGGTTAGGGATTGGTTTAGGGTAGGGTTTAGGATTAGCATACTTGTTCGGGTTAGGGTTTTGGTTAGGGTTAGGGTACGCGTTAGGGTTAGGGTATGGGTTAGGTTAAGGGTACACGTTAGGATTAGGGTATTTATTAAACCTATCCCACTCTCTAGATACCACTTAGCACGTAAAGGAATATTATTTGGGGTTCAGCCATGGAGAAGATTTTCGTCACTAGGATAAGATAAAGAATAAACACATTATAAAAAAATCACATAAGGTTTTCTTTTTAACCTGTTCCTTAAAACACTAGTGTTTAGGAAATCTAATGGAGGCAAAAGCAGTCAAGGGTAGTTTAGGGTTAGGGTTAGGGTTAGGGTTAGGGTAGGGCTTAGGATACGGGTGAGGTTACTGGTGAGGGTACTGCGTAGGTTATTGGTTAGGGTTAGGGTACGGCTTAGGATACGGGTTAGGATATGGGTTAGGTTACGGCGTTGGATATGGGTGAGGGTTAGGGTTAGGGTTAGGGTAAGGCTTTGGGTACGGGTTAGGGTACGGGTGAGGGTACGGCGTAGGGTAGAGGTTAGGGTTAGGTTTAGGGTTAGGGTACGGCTTAGGATACAGGTTAGGGTATCGGTGAGTGTACGGCGTAGCGTATGGGTTAGGGTTAGGGTTAGGGTTAGTTTTAGGGTTAGGGATTGGTTTAGGGTATGGGTTAGGATTAGCGTACGTGTTAGGGTTAGGGTTTGGGTTAGGGTTAGGGTACGCGTTAGGGTTAGGGTATGGGTTAGGGTTAGGGTACGCGTTAGGATTAGGGTATTTATTAAACCTATCCCACTCTGTAGATACCACTTAGCACGTAAAGGAATATTATTTAGGGTACAGCCATTGAGAATATTTTCGTCACTAGGATAAGATAAAGAATAAACACATTATAAAAAAATCACATTAGGATTTTCTTTTTAACCTGTTTCTTAAAACACTAGTGCTTAGGAAATCTAATGGAGGCAAAAGCAGTCAAGGGTAGTTTAGGGTTAGGGTTAGGGTTAGGGTTAGTGTTAGGGTTAGGGTACGGCTTAGGGTATGGGATAGGGTATGGGTGAGGGTACGGCATAGGGTAGGGTTTAGGGTTAGGGTTAGTGTTAGGGTTAGGGTTAGCGTATGGCTTAGGTTACGGGTGAGGGTACTGTGTAGGTCATTGGTTAGGGTTAGGTTAAGGCTTAGGATATAGTTTATTGTATGGGTTAGGGTACGGCGCAGAGTATGGCTAAGGGTTAGGGTTAGGGTTAGGGTTAGAGTTAGGGTACGGCTTAGGATACGGGTTAGGGTATGGGTGAGGGTACGGCGTAGCGTATGGGTTAGGGTTAGGGTTAGGTTTAGGGTTAGTTTTAGGGTTAGGGATTGGTTTAGGGTACGGGTTAGGATTAGCGTACGTGTTAGGGTTAGGGTTTGGGTTAGGGTTAGGGTACGCATTAGGGTTAGGGTATGGGTTAGGGTTAGGGTACACGTTAGGATTAGGGTATTTATTAAACCTATCCCACTCTCTAGATACCACTTAGCACGTAAAGGAATATTATTTAGACTCCAGCCATGGAGAAGATTTTCGTCACTAGGATAAGATAAAGAATAAACACTTTATAAAAAAATCACATTAGGATTTTCTTTTTAACCTGTTCCTTAAAACACTAGTGCTTAGGAAATCTAATGGAGGCAAGAGCAGTCAAGGGAAGTTTAGGGTTAGGGTTAGGGTTAGGGTTAGTGTTAGGGTTAGGGTACGGCTTAGGGTATGGGATAGGGTATGGGTGAGGGTACGGCATAGGGTAGGGTTTAGGGTTAGGGTTAGGGTTAGGGTATGGCTTAGGGTACGGGTGAGGGTACTGTGTAGGTCATTGGTTAGGGTTAGGTTAAGGCTTAGGATACAGGTTATTGTATTGATTAGGGTACGCAGGGTATGGGTAAGGGTTAGGGTTAGGGTTAGGGTTAGAGTTAGGGTACGGCTTAGGGTACGAGTTAGGGAACGGGTGAGGGTACGGCGTAGTGTATAGGTTAGGGTTAGGGTTAGGGTACGGCTTAGGCTACGGATTAGGTTATGGGCGAGGGTACGGCGTAGGGTATGGATTAGGGTTAGGGTTAGGGTTAGTGTTACTGTTACGGTTAGGGTACGGCTTAGCGTATGGGATAGGGTACGGGTGAGGGTACGGCGTAGGGTAGGGGTTAGGGTTAGGGTTAGGGTTAGGGTTAGGGTATGGCTTAGGGTACGGGTGAGGGTACGGGTGAGGGTACTGCGTAGGGTATTGGTTAGGGTTAGGGTACGGCTTAGGATACATGTTAGGGTACGGGTTAGGGTACGGCGTAGAGTGTGGGTTAGGGTTAGGGTTAGTGTTAGCGTTAGGGTTACGGTACGTCTTAGGGTACGTGTTAGGGTACGGGTGAGGGTACGGCGTAGGTTATGGGTTAGGGTTAGGGTTAGGGTTAGGGTTAGGGTATGGCTTAGGATACGGGTTAGGGTACGGGTGAGGGTACGGCGTAGGTTATGGGTTAGGGTTAGGGTTAGTGTTAGGGTTATGGTACGGCTTAGGTTATGGGATAGGGTACAGGTGAGGGTATGGCATAGGGTAGGGGTTAGGGTTAGGGTTAGGGTTAGGGTTAGGTTTAGGGTACGGCTTAGGGTACGGGTGAGGGTATGGGTGAGGATACTGCGTAGGGTATTGGTTAGGGTTAGGGTACGGCTTAGGATATGGGTTAGGGTACGTGTTAGGGTATGGCGTACGGTATGGGTTAGGGTTAGGGTTAGGGTTAGGTTTAGGGTACGGCTTAGGGTACGGGTTAGGGTACGAGTGAGGTTACGGCGTAGGGTATAGTTTAGGGTTAGGGTTAGGGTTAGGGTACGGCTTAGGATACGGGTTAGGGTACGGGTGAGGGTACGGCGTAGCGTATGGTTTAGGGTTAGGCTTAGGGTTAGGGTACGGCTTAGGGTACGGGTTAGGGTACGGGTGAGGGTATGGTGTAGTGTATAGGTTAGGGTTAGGGTTAGGGTTAGGGTATGGCTTAGGGTACGGGTGAGGGTACGGGTGAGGGTACTGTGTAGGGTATTGGTTATGGTTAGGGTACGGCTTAGAATACGGGTTAGGGTACGGGTTAGGGTACAGCGTAGGGTATGTGTTAGGGTTAGGGTTAGGGTTAGGGTTAGGGTTAGGGTACGGCTTAGGGTACGGGTTAGGGTACGGGTGAGGGTACGGCGTAGTGTATAGGTTAGGGTTAGGGTTAGGGTTAGGGTACGGCTTAGGGTACGGGTTAGGGTACGGGTGAGGGTATGGCGTAGTGTATAGGTTAGGGTTAGGGTTAGGGTTAGGGTACGGCTTAGGGTATGGGATAGGGTACGGGTGAGGGTACGACGTAGGGTAGGGGTTAGGTTTAGGGTTAGGGTTAGTGTTAGGGTTAGGGTACGGCTTAGGGTATGGGATAGGTTACGGGTGAGGGTACGGCGTAGGGTAGGGGTTAGGGTTAGGTTTAGGGTTAGTGTTAGGTTTAGGGTACCGCTTAGGGTATGGGATAGGGTACGGCGTAGGGTAGCGGTTAGGGTTAGGGTAAGGGTTAGGGTTAGGGTACGGCTTAGGATACGGTTTAGGGTACGGGTGAGGGTACAGCGTAGGTTATGGGTTAGGGTTAGGGTTAGGGTTAGGGTTAGTTTTAGGGTTAGGGATTGGTTTAGGGTAGGGGTTAGGATTAGCATACTTGTTCGGGTTAGGGTTTTGGTTAGGGTTAGGGTACGCGTTAGGGTTAGGGTATGGGTTAGGTTAAGGGTACACGTTAGGATTAGGGTATTTATTAAACCTATCCCACTCTCTAGATACCACTTAGCACGTAAAGGAATATTATTTGGGGTTCAGCCATGGAGAAGATTTTCGTCACTAGGATAAGATAAAGAATAAACACATTATAAAAAAATCACATAAGGTTTTCTTTTTAACCTGTTCCTTAAAACACTAGTGTTTAGGAAATCTAATGGAGGCAAAAGCAGTCAAGGGTAGTTTAGGGTTAGGGTTAGGGTTAGGGTTAGGGTAGGGCTTAGGATACGGGTGAGGTTACTGGTGAGGGTACTGCGTAAGTTATTGGTTAGGGTTAGGGTACGGCTTAGGATACGGGTTAGGATATGGGTTAGGTTACGGCGTTGGATATGGGTGAGGGTTAGGGTTAGGGTTAGGGTAAGGCTTTGGGTACGGGTTAGGGTACGGGTGAGGGTACGGCGTAGGGTAGAGGTTAGGGTTAGGTTTAGGGTTAGGGTACGGCTTAGGATACAGGTTAGGGTATGGGTGAGTGTACGGCGTAGCGTATGGGTTAGGGATAGGGTTAGGGTTAGTTTTAGGGTTAGGGATTGGTTTAGGGTATGGGTTAGGATTAGCGTACGTGTTAGGGTTAGGGTTTGGGTTAGGGGTAGGGTACGCGTTAGGGTTAGGGTATGGGTTAGGGTTAGGGTACGCGTTAGGATTAGGGTATTTATTAAACCTATCCCACTCTCTAGATACCACTTAGCACGTAAAGGAATATTATTAGGGATCCAGCCATGGAGAAGATTTTAGTCACTAGGATAAGATAAAGAATAAAAACATTATAAAAAAATCACATTAGGATTTTCTTTTTAACCTGTTTCTTAAAAGACTAGTGCTTAGGAAATCTAATGGAGGCAAAAGCAGTCAAGGGTAGTTTAGGGTTAGGGTTAGGGTTAGGGTTAGTGTTAGGGTTAGGGTACGGCTTAGGGTATGGGATAGGGAATGGGTGAGGGTACGGCATAGGGTAGGGTTTAGGGTTAGGGTTAGTGTTAGGGTTAGGGTTAGGGTATGGCTTAGGGTACGGGTGAGGGTACTGTGTAGGTCATTGGTTAGGGTTAGGTTAAGGCTTAGGATATAGTTTATTGTATGGGTTAGGGTACGGCGCAGAGTATGGCTAAGGGTTAGGGTTAGGGTTAGGGTTAGAGTTAGGGTACGGCTTAGGATACGGGTTAGGGTATGGGTGAGGGTACGGCGTAGCGTATGGGTTAGGGTTAGGGTTAGGTTTAGGGTTAGTTTTAGGGTTAGGGATTGGTTTAGGGTACGGGTTAGGATTAGCGTACGTGTTAGGGTTAGGGTTTGGGTTAGGGTTAGGGTACGCATTAGGGTTAGGGTATGGGTTATGGTTAGGGTACACGTTAGGATTAGGGTATTTATTAAACCTATCCCACTCTCTAGATACCACTTAGCACGTAAAGGAATATTATTTAGGGTCCAGCCATGGAGAAGATTTTCGTCACTAGGATAAGATAAAGAATAAACACATTATAAAAAAATCACATTAGGATTTTCTTTTTAACCTGTTCCTTAAAACACTAGTGCTTAGGAAATCTAATACAGGCAAAAGCAATCAAGGGTAGTTTAGGATTAGGGTTAGGGTTAGGGTTAGTGTTAGGGTTAGGGTACGGCTTAGGGTATGGGATAGGGTACGGGTGAGGGTACGGCGTAGTGTATAGGTTAGGGTTAGGATTAGGGTACGGCTTAGGGTACGGGTTAGGTTACGGGTGAGGGTACGGTGTAGGGTATGGGTTAGGGTTAGGGTTAGGGTTAGTGTTAGAGTTAGCGTTAGGGTACGGCTTAGCGTATGGGATAGGGTACGGGTGAGGGTACGGCGTAGGGTAGGGGTTAGGGTTAGAGTTAGGGTTAGGGTTGGGGTTAGGGTACGGCTTAGGGTTCGGGTGAGGGTACGGGTGAGGGTACTGCGTAGGGTATTGGTTAGGGTTAGGATATGACTTAGGATACGGGTTAGGGTACGGGTTAGGGTATGGCTTAGGGTATGGGTTAGGGTTAGGGTTAGGGTTAGGGTACGGCTTAGTATACGGGTTAGGGTACGGGTGAGGGTACGGCGTAGCGTATGGGTTAGGGTTAGGTTTAGGGTACGTCTTAGGCTACGGGTTAGGGTACGGGTGAGGGTACGGCGTAGGGTAAGGGTTAGGGTTAGGTTTAGGGTTAGGGTTAGTTTTAGGGTTAGGGATTGGTTTAGGGTACGGGTTAGGATTAGCGTAAGTGTTAGGGTTAGGTTTTGGGATAGGGTTCGGGTACGCGTTAGGGTTAGGGTACACGTTAGGATTAGGGTATTTATTAAACCTATCCCACTCTCTAGATACCACTTAGCACGTAAAGGAATATTATTAGGGATCCAGCCACGGAGAAGATTTTAGTCACTAGGATAAGATAAAGAATAAACACATTATAAAAAAATCACATTAGGATTTTCTTTTTAACCTGTTCCTTAAAACACTAGTGCTTAGGAAATCTAATAGAGGCAAAAGCAATCAAGGGTAGTTTAGGGTTAGGGTTAGGGTTAGGGTTAGTGTTAGGGTTAGGGTACGGCTTAGGGTATGGGATAGGGTACGGGTGAGGGTACGGCGTAGGGTAGGGGTTAGGGTTAGGGTTAGGGTTATGGTTAGGGTATGGCTTAGGGTACGGGTGAGGGTACTGCGTAGGGTATTAGTTAGGGTTAGGGTACGGCTTAGGATACGTGTTAGGGTACGGGTTAGGGTACGGCGTAGAGTGTGGGTTAGGGTTAGGGTTAGTGTTAGGGTTAGGGTTACGGTACGTCTTAGGGTACGTGTTAGGGTACGGGTGAGGGTACGGCGTAGGTATTGGGTTAGGGTTAGGGTTAGGGTTAGGGTACGGCTTAGGATACGGGTTAGGGTATGGGTGAGGGTACGGCGTAGGTTATGGATTAGGGTTAGGGTTAGTGTTAGGGTTATGGTACGGCTTAGGTTATGGGATAGGGTACAGGTGAGGGTATGGCATAGGGTAGGGGTTAGGGTTAGGTTTAGGGTTAGGGTTAGGGTTAGGGTACGCCTTAGGGTACGGGTGAGGGTATGGGTGAGGATACTGCGTAGGGTATTGGTTAGGGTTAGGGTACGGCTTAGGATACGGGTTAGGGTACGTGTTAGGGTATGGCGTACGATATGGGTTAGGGTTAGGGTTAGGGTTAGGGTTAGGGTTAGGGTTAGGGTACGGCTTAGGGTACGGGTTAGGGTACGGGTGAGGTTACGGCGTAGGGTATAGTTTAGGGTTAGGGTTAGGGTTAGGGTACGGCTTAGGGTACGGGTTAGGGTACGGGTGAGGGTATGGCGTAGTGTATAGGTTAGGGTTAGGGTTAGGGTTAGGGTATGGCTTAGGGTACGGGTGAGGGTACGGGTGAGGGTACTGTGTAGGGTATTGGTTATGGTTAGGGTACGGCTTAGAATACGGGTTAGGGTACGGTTTAGGGTACGGCGTAGGGTATGGGTTAGGGTTAGGGTTAGGGTTAGGGTTAAGGTTAGGGTACGGCTTAGGGTATGGGATAGGGTACGGGTGAGGGTACGGCGTAGGGTAGGGGTTAAGTTTAGGGTTAGGGTTAGTGTTAGGGTTAGGGTATGGCTTAGGGTATGGGATAGGTTATGGGTGAGGGTACGGCGTAGGGTAGGGGTTAGGGTTAGGTTTAGGGTTAGTGTTAGGTTTAGGGTACCACTTAGGGTATGGGATAGTGTACGGCATAGGGTAGCGGTTAGGGTTAGGGTTAGGGTTATGGTAGGGCTTAGGATACGGGTGAGGTTACTGGTGAGGCTACTGCGTAGGTTATTGGTTAGGGTTAGGGTGCGGCTTAGGATACGGGTTAGGATATGGGTTAGGTTACGGCGTTGGGTATGGGTGAGGGTTAGGGTTAGGGTTAGGGTAAGGCTTTGGGTACGGGTTAGGGTACGGGTGAGGGTACGGCGTAAGGTAGAGGTTAGGGTTAGGTTTAGGGTTAGGGTACGGCTTAGGATACGGGTTAGGGTATGGGTGAGGGTACGGCTTAGCGTATGGGTTAGGGTTAGGGTTAGGATTAGGGTTAGTTTTAGGGTTAGGGATTGGTTTAGGGTACGGGTTAGGATTAGCGTACGTGTTAGGGTTAGGGTTTGGGTTAGGGTTAGGGTACGCGTTAGGGTTAGGGTATGGGTTAGGGTTAGGGTACGCGTTAGGATTAGGTTATTTATTAAACCTATCCCACTCTCTAGATACCACTTAGCACGTAAAGGAATATTATTTAGGGTCCAGCCATGGAGAATATTTTCGTCACTAGGATAAGATAAAGAATAATCACATTATAAAAAAATCACATTAGGATTTTCTTTTTAACCTGTTCCTTAAAACACTACTGCTTAGGAAATCTAATGGAGGCAAAAGCAGTCAAGGGTAGTTTAGGGTTAGGGTTAGGGTTAGGGTTAGTGTTAGGGTTAGGGTACGGCTTAGGGCATGGGATAGGGTATGGGTGAGGGTACGGCATAGGGTAGGGTTTAGGGTTAGGGTTAGGGTTAGGGTATGGCTTAAGGTACGGGTGAGGGTACTGTGTAGGTCATTGGTTAGGGTTAGGTTAAGGCTTAGGATACAGGTTATTGTATTGATTAGGGTACGCAGGGTATGGGTAAGGGTTAGGGTTAGGGTTAGGGTTAGAGTTAGGGTACGGCTTAGGGTACGGGTTAGGGAACGGGTGAGGGTACGGCGTAGTGTATAGGTTAGGGTTAGGGTTAGGGTACGGCTTAGGCTACGGATTAGGTTATGGGCGAGGGTACGGCGTAGGGTATGGGTTAGGGTGAGGGTTAGGGTTAGTGTTACTGTTACGGTTAGGGTACGGCTTAGCGTATGGGATAGGGTACGGGTGAGGGTACGGCGTAGGGTAGGGGTTAGGGTTAGGGTTAGGGTTAGGGTTAGGGTATGGCTTAGGGTACGGGTGAGGGTACGGGTGAGGGTACTGCGTAGGGTATTGGTTAGGGTTAGGGTACGGCTTAGGATACGTGTTAGGGTACGGGTTAGGGTACGGCGTAGAGTGTGGGTTAGGGTTAGGGTTAGTGTTAGGGTTAGGGTTACGGTACGTCTTAGGGTACGTGTTAGGGTACGGGTGAGGGTACGGCGTAGGTTATGGGTTAGGGTTAGGGTTAGGGTTAGGGTTAGGGTACGGCTTAGGATACGGGTTAGGGTACGGGTGAGGGTACGGCGTAGGTTATGGGTTAGGGTTAGGGTTAGTGTTAGGGTTATGGTACGGCTTAGGTTATGGGATAGGGTACAGGTGAGGGTATTGCATAGGGTAGGGGTTAGGGTTAGGGTTAGGGTTAGGGTTAGGTTTAGGGTACGGCTTAGGGTACGGGTGAGAGTATGGGTGAGGATACTGCGTAGGGTATTGGTTAGGGTTAGGGTACGGCTTAGGATATGGGTTACGGTACGTGTTAGGGTATGGCGTACGGTATGGGTTAGGGTTAGGGTTAGGGTTAGGGTTACGGTTAGGGTTAGGGTACGGCTTAGGGTTCGGGTTAGGGTACGGGTTAGGTTACGGCGTAGGGTATAGTTTAGGGTTAGGGTTAGGGTTAGGGTACGGCTTAGGATACGGGTTAGGGTACGGGTGAGGGTACGGCGTAGCGTATGGTTTAGGGTTAGGGTTAGGGTTAGGGTACGGCTTAGGGTACGGGTTAGGGTACGGGTGAGGGTATGGTGTAGTGTATAGGTTAGGGTTAGGGTTAGGGTTAGGGTATGGCTTAGGGTACGGGTGAGGGTACGGGTGAGGGTACTGTGTAGGGTATTGGTTATGGTTAGGGTACGGCTTAGAATACGGGTTAGGGTACGGTTTAGGGTACGGTGTAGGGTATGGGTTAGGGTTAGGGTTAGGGTTAGGGTTAGGGTTAGGGTACGGCTTAGGGTACGGGTTAGGGTACGGGTGAGGGTACGGCGTAGTGTATAGGTTAGGGTTAGGGTTAGGGTTAGGGTACGGCTTAGGGTATGGGATAGGGTACGGGTGAGGGTACGGCGTTGGGTAGGGGTTAGGTTTAGGGTTAGGGTTAGTGTTAGGGTTAGGGTACGGCTTAGGGTATGGGATAGGTTACGGGTGAGGGTACGGCGTAGGGTAGGGGTTAGGGTTAGGTTTAGGGTTAGTGTTAGGTTTAGGGTACCGCTTAGGGTATGGGATAGGGTACGGCGTACGGTAGTGGTTAGGGTTAGGGTTAGGGTTAGGGTACGGCTTAGGATACGGGTTAGGGTACGGGTGAGGGTGCGGCGTAGCGTATGGGTTAGGGTTAGGGTTAGGGTTAGGGTACGGCTTAGGTTATGGGATAGTGTACAGGTGAGGGTATGGCATAGGGTATGGGTTAGGGTTAGGGTTAGGGTTAGGGTACGGCTTAGGGTACGGGTGAGGGTATGGGTGAGGATACTGCGTAGGGTATTGGTTAGGGTTACGGTACATCTTAGGATACGGGTTAGGGTACGGGTGAGTGTACGGCGTAGGTTATGGGTTAGGGTTAGGGTTAGTGTTACTGTTAGGGTTAGGGTACGGCTTAGCGTATGGGATAGGGTACGGGTGAGGGTACGGCATAGGGTAGGGGTTAGGGTTAGGGTTAGGGTTAGGGTATGGCTTAGGGTACGGGTGAGGGTACGGGTGAGGGTACTGCGTAGGGTATTGGTTAGGGTTAGGGTACGGCTTAGGATACGTGTTAGGGTACGGGTTAGGGTACGGCGTAGAGTGTGGGTTAGGGTTAGGGTTAGTGTTAGGGTTAGGGTTACGGTACGTCTTAGGGTACGTGTTAGGGTACGGGTGAGGGTACGGCGTAGGTTATGGGTTAGGGTTAGGGTTAGTGTTAGGGTTATGGTACGGCTTAGGTTATGGGATAGGGTACAGGTGAGGGTATGGCATAGGGTAGGGGTTAGGGTTAGGGTTAGGGTTAGGGTTAGGGTTAGGGTACGGCTTAGGGTACGGGTGAGGGTATGGGTGTGGATACTGCGTAGGGTATTGGTTAGGGTTAGGGTACGGCTTAGGATACGGGTTAGGGTACGTGTTAGGGTATGGCGTACGGTATGGGTTAGGGTTAGGGTTAGGGTTAGGGTTAGGGTTAGGGTTAGGGTACGGCTTAGGGTACGGGTTAGGGTACGGGTGAGGTTACGGCGTAGGGTATAGTTTAGGGTTAGGGTTAGGGTTAGGGTACGGCTTAGGATACGGGTTAGGGTACGGGTGAGGGTACGGCGTAGCGTATGGTTTAGGGTTAGGGTTAGGGTTAGGGTACGGCTTAGGGTACGGGTTAGGGTACGGGTGAGGGTATGGTGTAGTGTATAGGTTAGGGTTAGGGTTAGGGTTAGGGTATGGCTTAGGGTACGTGTGAGGGTACGGGTGAGGGTACTGTGTAGGGTATTGGTTATGGTTAGGGTACGGCTTAGAATACGGGTTAGGGTACGGGTTAGGGTACGGCGTAGGGTATAGTTTAGGGTTAGGGTTAGGGTTAGCGTACGGCTTAGGATACGTGTTAGGGTACGGGTGAGGGTACGGCGTAGTGTATAGGTTAGGGTTAGGGTTAGGGATAGGGTACGGCTTAGGGTAAGGGTTAGGGTACGGGTGAGGGTATGGCGTAGTGTATAGGTTAGGGTTAGGGTTAGGGTTAGGGTACGGCTTAGGGTATGGGATAGGGTACGGGTGAGGGTACGGCGTAGGGTAGGGGTTAGGTTTAGGGTTAGGGTTAGTGTTAGGGTTAGGGTACGGCTTAGGGTATGGGATAGGTTACGGGTGAGGGTACGGCGTAGGGTAGGGGTTAGGGTTAGGTTTAGGGTTAGTGTTAGGTTTAGGGTACCGCTTAGGGTATGGGATAGGGTACGGCGTAGGGTAGCGGTTAGGGTTAGGGTTAGGGTTAGGGTTAGGGTACGGCTTAGGATACGGTTTAGGGTACGGGTGAGGGTACGGCGTAGGTTATGGGTTAGGGTTAGGGTTAGGGTTAGGGTTAGGGTTAGGGTTAGTTTTAGGGTTAGGGATTGGTTTAGGGTACGGGTTAGGATTAGCATACTTATTCGGGTTAGGGTTTTGGTTAGGGTTAGGGTACGCGTTAGGGTTAGGGTATGGGTTAGGTTTAGGGTACACGTTAGGATTAGGGTATTTATTAAACCTATCCCACTCTCTAGATACCACTTAGCACGTAAAGGAATATTATTTGGAGTTCAGCCATGGAGAAAATTTTAGTCACTAGGATAAGATAAAGAATAAACACATTATAAAAAAATCACATAAGGTTTTCTTTTTAACCTGTTCCTTAAAACACTAGTGTTTAGGAAATCTAATGGAGGCAAAAGCAGTAAAGGGTAGTTTAGGGTTAGGGTTAGGGTTAGGGTTAGGGTAAGGCTTTGGGTACGGGTTAGGGTACGGGTGAGGGTACGGCGTAGGGTAGGGGTTAGGGTTAGGTTTAGGGTTAGGGTATGGCTTAGGATACGGGTTAGGATATGGGTTAGGTTACGGCGTTGGGTATGGGTGAGGGTTAGGGTTAGGGTTAGGGTAAGGCTTTGGGTACGGGTTAGGGTACGGGTGAGGGTACGGCGTAGGGTAGAGGTTAGGGTTAGGTTTAGGGTTAGGGTACGGCTTAGGATACGGGTTAGGGTATGGGTGAGGGTACGGCGTAGCGTATGGGTTAGGGTTAGGGTTAGGGTTAGGGTTAGTTTTAGGGTTAGGGATTGGTTTAGGGTACGGGTTAGGATTAGTGTACGTGTTAGGGTTAGGGTTTGGGTTAGGGTTAGGGTACGCAATAGGGTTAGGGTGTGGGTTAGGGTTAGGGTACACGTTAGGATTAGGGTATTTATTAAACCTATCCCACTCTCTAGATACCATTTAACACGTAAAGGAATATTATTTAGGGTCCAGCCATGGAGAAGATTTTCGTTACTAGGATAAGATAAAGAATAAACACATTATAAAAAAATCACATTAGGATTTTCTTTTTAACCTGTTCCTTAAAACACTAGTGCTTAGGAAATCTAATGGAGGCAAAAGCAGTCAAGGGTAGTTTAGGGTTAGGGTTAGGGTTAGGGTTAGTGTTAGGGTTAGGGTACGGCTTAGGGTATGGGATAGGGTACGGGTGAGGGTACGGCGTAGGTTAGGGGTTAGGGTTAGGGTTAGTGTTAGGGTTAGGGTTAGGGTATGGCTTAGGGTACGGGTGAGGGTACTGTGTAGGTCATTGGTTAGGGTTAGGTTAAGGCTTAGGATACAGGTTATTGTATGGGTTAGGGTACGGTGCAGGGTATGGGTAAGGGTTAGGGTTAGGGTTAGGGTTAGAGTTAGGGTACGGCTTAGGGTACGGGTTAGGGTACGGGTGAGGGTACGGCGTAGTGTATAGGTTAGGGTTAGGGTTAGGGTACGGCTTAGGGTACGGGTTAGGTTACGGGTGAGGGTACGGCGTAGGGTATGGGTTAGGGTTAGGGTTAGGGTTAGTGTTAGTGTTAGGGTTAGGGTACGGCTTAGCGTATGGGATAGGGTACGGGTGAGGGTACGGCGTAGGGTAGGGGTTAGGGTTAGAGTTAGGTTTAGGGTTGGGGTTAGGGTACGGCTTAGGGTACGGGTGAGGGTACGGGTGAGGGTACTGCGTAGGGTATTGGTTAGGGTTAGGATATGGCTTAGGTTACGGGTTAGTGTACGGGTTAGGGTATGGCGTAGGGTATGGGTTAGGGTTAGGGTTAGGGTTAGGGTTAGGGTTAGGGTACGGCTTAGGATACGGGTTAGGGTACGGGTGAGGTACGGCGTAGTGTATGGGTTAGGGTTAGTGTTAGGGTACGTCTTAGGGTACGGGTTAGGGTACGGGTGAGGGTACGGTGTAGGGTAAGGGTTAGGGTTAGGGTTAGGGTTAGGGTTAGTTTTAGGGTTAGGGTTTGGTTTAGGGTACGGTTTAGGATTAGCGTACGTGTTAGGGTTAGCTTTTGGGTTAGGGTTAGGGTACGCGTTAGGGTTAGGGTATGGGTTAGGGTTAGGGTACACGTTAGGATTAGGGTATTTATTAAACCTATCCCACTCTCTAGATACCACTTAGCACGTAACGAATATTATTAGGGATATAGCCATGGAGAAGATTTTAGTCACTAGGATAAGATAAAGAATAAACACATTATAAAAAAATCACATTAGGATTTTCTTTTTAACCTGTTCCTTAAAACACTCATGCTTAGGAATTCTAATGGAGGCAAAAGCAGTCAAGGGTAGTTTAGGGTTAGGGTTAGGGTTAGGGTTAGTGTTAGGGTTAGGGTACGGCTTAGGGTATGGGATAGGGTATGGGTGAGGGTACGGCATAGGGTAGGGTTTAGGATTAGGGTTAGTGTTAGGGTTAGGGTTAGAGTATGGCTTAGGGTACGGGTGAGGGTACTGTGTAGGTCATTGGTTAGGGTTAGCTTAAGGCTTAGGATACAGGTTATTGTATGGGTTAGGGTACGGCGCAGGGTATGGGTAAGGGTTAGGGTTAGGGTTAGGGTTAGAGTTAGGGTACGGCTTAGGGTACGGGTTAGGGTACGGGTGAGGGTACGGCATAGTGTACAGGTTAGGGTTAGGGTTAGGGTACGGCTTAGGGTACGGGTTAGGTTATGGGTGAGTGTACGGCATAGGGTATGGTTTAGGGTTAGGGTTAGGGTTAGGGTTAGTGTTAGTGTTAGGGTTAGGGTACGGCTTAGCGTATGGGATAGGGTACGGGTGAGGGTACGGCGTAGGGTAGGGGTTAGGGTTAGAGTTAGGGTTAGGGTTGGGGTTAGGGTACGGCTTAGGGTACGGGTGAGGGTACGGGTGAGGGTACTGCGTAGGGTATTGGTTAGGTTTAGGATACGGCTTAGGATACGGGTTAGGGTACGGGTTAGGGTATGGCGTAGGGTATGGGTTAGGGTTAGTGTTAGGGTTAGTGTTAGGGTTAGGGTTAGGGTTAGGGTACGGCTTAGGATACGGGTTAGGGTACGGGTGAAGGTACGGCGTAGCGTATGGTTTACGGTTAGGGTTAGGGTTAGGGTTAGGGTACGGCTTAGGTTATGGAATAGGGTACAGGTGAGGGTATGGCATAGGGTATGGGTTAGGGTTAGGGTTAGGGTTAGGGTTAGGGTACGGCTTAGGGTACGGGTGAGGGTATGGGTAAGGATACTGCGTAGGGTATTGCTTAGGGTTAGGGTACGGCTTAGGATACGTGTTAGGGTACGGGTTAGGTTACGGCGTAGAGTGTGGGTTAGGGTTAGGGTTAGTGTTAGGGTTAGGGTTACGGTACGTCTTAGGGTACGTGTTAGGGTACGGGTGAGGGTACGGCGTAGGTTATGGGTTAGGGTTAGGGTTAGGGTTAGGGTTAGGGTACGGCTTAGGATACGGGTTAGGGTACGGGTGAGGGTACGGCGTAGGTTATGGGTTAGGGTTAGGATTAGTGTTAGGGTTATGGTACGGCTTAGATTATGGGATAGGGTACAGGTGAGGGTATGGCATAGGGTAGGGGTTAGGGTTCGGGTTAGGGTTAGGGTTAGGGTTAGGGTACGGCTTAGGGTACGGGTGAGGGTATGGGTGAGGATACTGCGTAGGGTATTGGTTAGGGTTAGGGTACGGCTTAGGATACGGGTTAGGGTACGTGTTAGGGTATGGCGTACGGTATGGGTTAGGGTTAGGGTTAGGGTTAGGGTTAGGGTTAGGGTTAGGGTACGGCTTAGGGTACGGGTTAGGGTACGGGTGAGGTTACGGCGTAGGGTATAGTTTAGGGTTAGGGTTAGGGTTAGGGTACGGCTTAGGATACGGGTTAGGGTACGGGTGAGGGTACGGCGTAGCGTATGGTTTAGGGTTAGGGTTAGGGTTAGGGTACGGCTTAGGGTACGGGTTAGGGTACGGGTGAGGGTATGGTGTAGTGTATAGGTTAGGGTTAGGGTTAGGGTTAGGGTATGGCTTAGGGTACGGGTGAGGGTACGGGTGAGGGTACTGTGTAGGGTATTGGTTATGGTTAGGGTACGGCTTAGAATACGGGTTAGGGTACGGGTTAGGGTACGGCGTAGGGTATAGTTTAGGGTTAGGGTTAGGGTTAGGGTACGGCTTAGGATACGGGTTAGGGTACGGGTGAGGGTACGGCGTAGTGTATAGGTTAGGGTTAGGGTTAGGGTTAGGGTACGGCTTAGGGTAAGGGTTAGGGTACGGGTCAGGGTATGGCGTAGTGTATAGGTTAGGGTTAGGGTTAGGGTTAGGGTACGGCTTAGGGTATGGGATAGGGTACGGGTGAGGGTACGGCGTAGGGTAGGGGTTAGGTTTAGGGTTAGGGTTAGTGTTAGGGTTAGGGTACGGCTTAGGGTATGGGATAGGTTACGGGTGAGGGTACGGCGTAGGGTAGGGGTTAGGGTTAGGTTTAGGGTTAGTGTTAGGTTTAGGGTACCGCTTAGGGTATGGGATAGGGTACGGCGTAGGGTAGCGGTTAGGGTTAGGTTTAGGGTTAGGGTTAGGGTACGGCTTAGGATACGGTTTAGGGTACGGGTGAGAGTACGGCGTAGGTTATGGGTTAGGGTTAGGGTTAGGGTTAGGGTTAGGGTTAGTTTTAGGGTTAGGGATTGGTTTAGGGTACGGGTTAGGATTAGCATACTTGTTCGGGTTAGGGTTTTGGTTAGGGTTAGGGTACGCGTTAGGGTTAGGGTATGGGTTAGGTTTAGGGTACACGTTAGGATTAGGGTATTTATTAAACCTATCCCACTCTCTAGATACCACTTAGCACGTAAAGGAATATTATTTGGGGTTCAGCCATGGAGAAAATTTTAGTCACTAGGATAAGATAAAGAATAAACACATTATAAAAAAATCACATAAGGTTTTCTTTTTAACCTGTTCCTTAAAACACTAGTGTTTAGGAAATCTAATGGAGGCAAAAGCAGTAAAGGGTAGTTTAGGGTTAGGGTTAGGGTTAGGGTTAGGGTAGGGCTTAGGATACGGGTGAGGTTACTGGTGAGGGTACTGCGTAGGTTATTGGTTAGGGTTAGGGTACGGCTTAGGATACGGGTTAGGATATGGGTTAGGTTACGGCGTTGGGTATGGGTGAGGGTTAGGGTTAGGGTTAGGGTAAGGCTTTGGGTACGGGTTAGGGTACGGGTGAGGGTACGGCGTAGGGTAGGGGTTAGGGTTAGGTTTAGGGTTAGGGTATGGCTTAGGATACGGGTTAGGGTATGGGTGAGGGTACGGCGTAGCGTATGGGTTAGGGTTAGGGTTAGGGTTAGGGTTAGTTTTAGGGTTAGGGATTGGTTTAGGGTACGGGTTAGGATTAGCGTACGTGTTAGGGTTAGGGTTTTGGTTAGGGTTAGGGTACGCGTTAGGGTTAGGGTATGGGTTAGGTTTAGGGTACACTTTAGGATTAGGGTATTTATTAAACCTATCCCACTCTCTAGATACCACTTAGCACGTAAAGGAATATTATTTAGGGTCCAGCCATGGAGAAGATTTTCGTTACTAGGATAAAATAAAGAATAAACACATTATAAAAAAATCACATTAGGATTTTCTTTTTAACCTGTTCCTTAAAACACTAGTGCTTAGGAAATCTAATGGAGGCAAAAGCAGTCAAGGGTAGTTTAGGGTTAGGGTTAGGGTTAGGGTTAGTGTTAGGGTTAGGGTACGGCTTAGGGTATGGGATAGGGTATGGGTGAGGGTACGGCATAGGGTAGGGTTTAGGGTTAGGGTTAGTGTTAGGGTTAGGGTTAGGGTATGGCTTAGGGTACGGGTGAGGGTACTGTGTAGGTCATTGGTTAGGGTTAGGTTAAGGCTTAGGATACAGGTTATTGTATGGATTAGGGTACGGCGCAGGGTATGGGTAAGGGTTAGGGTTAGGGTTAGGGTTAGAGTTAGGGTACGGCTTAGGGTACGGGTTAGGGTACGGGTGAGGGTACGGCGTAGTGTATAGGTTAGGGTTAGGGTTAGGGTACGGCTTAGGGTACGGGTTAGGTTACGGGTGAGGGTACGGCGTAGGGTATGGGTTAGGGTTAGGGTTAGGGTTAGTGTTAGTGTTAGGGTTAGGGTACGGCTTAGCGTATGGGATAGGGTACGGGTGAGGGTACGGCGTAGGGTAGGGGTTAGGGTTAGAGTCAGGGTTAGGGTTGGGGTTAGGGTACGGCTTAGGGTACGGGTGAGGGTACGGGTGAGGGTACTGCGTAGGGTATTGGTTAGGGTTAGGATATGGCTTAGGATACGGGTTAGGGTACGTGTTAGGGTATGGCGTACGCTATGGGTTAGGGTTAGGGTTAGGGTTAGGGTTAGGGTTAGGGTACGGCTTAGGGTACGGGTTAGGGTACGGGTGAGGTTACGGCGTAGGGTATAGTTTAGGGTTAGGGTTAGGGTTAGGGTACGGCTTAGGGTACGGGTTAGGGTACGGGTGAGGGTATGGCGTAGTGTATAGGTTAGGGTTAGGGTTAGGGTATGGCTTAGGGTACGGGTGAGGGTACGAGTGAGGGTACTGTGTAGGGTGTTGGTTATGGTTAGGGTACGGCTTAGGGTAAGGGTTAGGGTACGGGTGAGGGTATGGCGTAGTGTATAGGTTAGGGTTAGGGTTAGGGTTAGGGTACGGCTTAGGGTATGGGATAGGGTACGGGTGAGGGTACGGCGTAGGGTAGGGGTTAGGTTTAGGGTTAGGGTTAGTGTTAGGGTTAGGGTACGGCTTAGGGTATGGGATAGGTTACGGGTGAGGGTACGGCGTAGGGTAGGGGTTAGGGTTAGGGTTAGGGTTATGTTTAGGGTTAGTGTTAGGTTTAGGGTACCGCTTAGGGTATGGGATAGGGTACGGCGTAGGGTAGCGGTTATGGTTAGGGTTAGGGTTAGGGTTAGGGTACGGCTTAGGATACGGTTTAGGGTACGGGTGAGGGTACGGCGTAGGTTATGGGTTAGGGTTAGGGTTAGGGTTAGGGTTAGGGTTAGGGTTAGTTTTAGGGTTAGGGATTGGTTTAGGGTACGGGTTAGGATTAGCATACTTGTTCGGGTTAGGGTTTTGGTTAGGGTTAGGGTACGCGTTAGGGTTAGGGTATGGGTTAGGTTTAGGGTACACGTTAGGATTAGGGTATTTATTAAACCTATCCCACTCTCTAGATACCACTTAGCACGTAAAGGAATATTATTTGGAGTTCAGCCATGGAGAAAATTTTAGTCACTAGGATAAGATAAAGAATAAACACATTATAAAAAAATCACATAAGGTTTTCTTTTTAACCTGTTCCTTAAAACACTAGTGTATAGGAAATCTAATGGAGGCAAAAGCAGTAAAGGGTAGTTTAGGGTTAGGGTTAGGGTTAGGGTTAGGGTAGGGCTTAGGATACGGGTGAGGTTACTGGTGAGGGTACTGCGTAGGTTATTGGTTAGGGTTAGGGTACGGCTTAGGATACGGGTTAGGATATGGGTTAGGTTACGGCGTTGGGTATGGGTGAGGGTTAGGGTTAGGGTTAGGGTAAGGCTTTGGGTACGGGTTAGGGTACGGGTGAGGGTACGGCGTAGGGTAGGGATTAGGGTTAGGTTTATGGTTAGGGTACGGCTTAGGATACGGGTTAGGGTATGGGTGAGGGTACGGCGTAGCGTATGGGTTAGGGTTAGGGTTAGGGTTAGTTTTAGGGTTAGGGATTGGTTTAGGGTACGGGTTAGGATTAGCGTACGTGTTAGGGTTAGGGTTTGGGTTAGGGTTAGGGTACGCGTTAGGGTTAGGGTATGGGTTAGGGTTAGGGTACGCGTTAGGATTAGGGTATTTATTAAACCTATCCCACTCTCTAGATACCACTTAGCACGTAAAGGAATATTATTTAGGGTCCAGCCATGGAGAAGATTTTAGTCACTAGGATAAGATAAAGAATAAACACATTATAAAAAAATCACATTAGGATTTTCTTTTTAACCTGTTCCTTAAAACACTAGTGCTTAGGAAATCTAATGGAGGCAAAAGCAGTCAAGGGTAGTTTAGGGTTAGGGTTAGGGTTAGGGTTAGTGTTAGGGTTAGGGTACGGCTTAGGGTATGGGATAGGGTATGGGTGAGGGTACGGCATAGGGTAGGGTTTAGGGTTAGGGTTAGTGTTAGGGTTAGGGTTAGGGTATGGCTTAGGGTACGGGTGAGGGTACTGTGTAGGTCATTGGTTAGGGTTAGGTTAAGGCTTAGGATACAGGTTATTGTATGGGTTAGGGTACGGCGCAGGGTATGGGTAAGGGTTAGGGTTAGGGTTAGGGTTAGAGTTAGGGTACGGCTTAGGGTACGGGTTAGGGTACGGGTGAGGTTACGGCGTAGTGTATAGGTTAGGGTTAGGGTTAGGGTACGGCTTAGGGTACGGGTTAGGTTACGGGTGAGGGTAAGGCGTAGGGTATGGGTTAGGGTTAGGGTTAGGGTTAGTGTTAGTGTTAGGGTTAGGGTACGGCTTAGCGTATGGGATAGGGTACGGGTGAGGGTACGGCATAGGGTAGGGGTTAGGGTTAGAGTCAGGGTTAGGGTTGGGGTTAGGGTACGGCTTAGGGTACGGGTGAGGGTACGGGTGAGGGTACTGCGTAGGGTATTGGTTAGGGTTAGGATATGGCTTAGGATACGGGTTAGGGTACGGGTTAGGGTATGGCGTAGGGTATGGGTTAGGGTTAGGGTTAGGGTACGTCTTAGAGTACGGGTTAGGGTACGGGTGAGGGTACGGCGTAGGGTAAGGGTTAAGGTTAGGGTTAGGGTTAGGGTTAGTTTTAGGGTTAGCGATTGGTTTAGGGTACGGGTTAGGATTAGCGTACGTGTTAGGGTTAGGTTTTGGGTTAGGGTTAGGGTACGCGTTAGGGTTAGGGTATGGGGTAGGGTTAGGGTACACGTTAGGATTAGGGTATTTATTAATCCTATCCCACTCTCTAGATACCACTTAGCACGTAAAGGAATATTATTAGGGATCCAGCCATGGAGAAGATTTTAGTCACTAGGATAAGATAAAGAATAAACACATTATAAAAAAATCACATTAGGATTTTCTTTTTAACCTGTTCCTTAAAACACTAGTGCTTAGGAAATCTAATAGAGGCAAAAGCAATCAAGGGTAGTTTAGGGTTAGGGTTAGGGTTAGGGTTAGTGTTAGGGTTAGGGTATGGCTTAGGGTACGGCTGAGGGTACGGGTGAAGGTACTGGGTAGGGTATTGGTTAGGGTTAGGGTACGGCTTAGGATACGTGTTAGGGTACGGGTTAGGGTACGGCGTAGAGTGTGGGTTAGGGTTAGGGTTAGTGTTAGGGTTAGGGTTACCGTACGTTTTAGGGTACGTGTTAGGGTACGGGTGAGGGTACGGCGTAGGTTATGGGTTAGGGTTAGGGTTAGGGTATGTCTTAGGATACGGGTTAGGGTATGGGTGAGGGTACGGCGTAGGTTATGGGTTAGGGTTATGGTTAGTGTTAGGGTTATGGTACGTCTTAGGTTATGGGATAGGGTACAGGTGAGGGTATGGCATAGGGTAGGGGTTAGGGTTAGGTTTAGGGTTAGGGTTAGGGTTAGGGTACGCCTTAGGGTACGGGTGAGGGTATGGGTGAGGATACTGCGTAGGGTATTGGTTAGGGTTAGGGTACGGCTTAGGATACGGGTTAGGGTACGTTTTAGGGTATGGCGTACGCTATGGGTTAGGGGTAGGGTTAGGGTTAGGGTTAGGGTTAGGGTACGGCTTAGGGTACGGGTTAGGGTACGGGTGAGGTTACGGCGTAGGGTATAGTTTAGGGTTATGTTTAGGGTTAGGGTACGGCTTAGGGTACGGGTTAGGGTACGGGTGAGGGTATGGCGTAGTGTATAGGTTAGGGTTAGGGTTAGGGTATGGCTTAGGGTACGGGTGAGGGTACGGGTGAGGGTACTGTGTAGGGTGTTGGTTATGGTTAGGGTACGGCTTAGAATACGGGTTAGGGTACGGTTTAGGGTACGGCGTAGGGTATGGGTTAGGGTTAGGGTTAGGGTTAGGGTTAGGGTACGGCTTAGGGTACGGGTTAGGGTACGGGTGAGGGTACGGCGTAGTGTATGGGTTAGGGTTAGGGTTAGGGTTAGGGTTAGTTTTAGGGTTAGGGATTGGTTTAGGGTACGGGTTAGGATTAGCGTACGTGTTAGGGTTAGGGTTTGGGTTAGGGTTAGGGTACGTGTTAGGGTTAGGGTATGGGTTAGGGTTAGGGTACACGTTATGATTAGGGTATTTATTAAACCTATCCCACTCTCTAGATACCACTTAGCACGTAAAGGAATATTATTTGGGGTCCAGCCATGGAGAAGATTTTAGTCACTAGGATCAGATAAAGAATAAACACATTATAAAAAAATCACATTAGGATTTTCTTTTTAACCTGTTCTTTAAAACACTAGTGTTTAGGAAATCTAAAGGAGGCAAAAGCAGTAAAGGGTAGTTTAGGGTTAGGGTTAGGGTTAGGGTTAGTGTTAGGTTTAGGGTACGGCTTAGGGTATGGGATAGGGTACGGGTGAGGGTACGGCGTAGGGTAGGGGTTAGGGTTAGGGTTAGGGTTAGGGTACGGCTTAGGGTACGGGTGAGGGTACGGGTGAGGGTACTGTTTAGGGTTTTGGTTATGGTTAGGGTACAGCTTAGAATACGGGTTAGGGTACGGTTTAGGGTACGGCGTAGGGTATGGGTTAGGGTTAGGGTTAGGGTTAGGGTACGGCTTAGGGTACGGGTTAGGGTACGGGTGAGGGTACGGCGTAGGTTATGGGTTAGGGTTAGGGTTAGGGTTAGGGTTAGTTTTAGGGTTAGGGATTGGTTTAGGGTAAGGTTTAGGATTAGCATACTTGTTCGGGTTAGGGTTTTGGTTAGGGTTAGGGTACGCGTTAGGGTTAGGGTATGGGTTAGGTTTAGGGTACACGTTAGGATTAGGGTATTTATTAAACCTATCCCACTCTCTAGATACCACTTAGCACGTAAAGGAATATTATTTAGGGTCCAGCCATGGAGAAGATTTTCGTCACTAGGATAAGATAAAGAATAAACACATTATAAAAAAATCACATTAGGATTTTCTTTTTAACCTGTTCCTTAAAACACTCGTGCTTAGGAATTCTAATGGAGGCAAAAGCAGTCAAGGGTAGTTTAGGGTTAGGGTTAGGGTTAGGGTTAGTGTTAGGGTTAGGGTACGGCTTAGGGTATGGGATAGGGTATGGGTGAGGGTACGGCATAGGGTAGGGTTTAGGGTTAGGGTTAGTGTTAGGGTTAGGGTCAGGGTATGGCTTAGGGTACGGGTGAGGGTACTGTGTAGGTCATTGGTTAGGGTTAGGTTAAGGCTTAGGATACAGGTTATTGTATGGGTTAGGGTACGGCGCAGGGTATGGGTAAGGGTTAGGGTTAGGGTTAGGGTTAGAGTTAGGGTACGGCTTAGGGTACGGGTTAGTGTACGGGTGAGGGTACGGCGTAGTGTATAGGTTAGGGTTAGGGTTAGGGTACGGCTTAGGGTACGGGTTAGGTTACGGGTGAGGGTACGGCGTAGGTTATGGGTTAGGGTTAGGGTTAGGGTTAGTGTTAGTGTTAGGGTTAGGGTACGGCTTAGCGTATGGGATAGGGTACGGGTGAGGGTACGGCGTAGGGTAGGGGTTAGGGTTAGAGTCAGGGTTAGGGTTGGGGTTAGGGTACGGCTTAGGGTACGGGTGAGGGTACGGGTGAGGGTACTGCGTAGGGTATTGGTTAGGGTTAGGATATGGCTTAGGATACGGGTTAGGGTACGGGTTAGGGTATGGCGTAGGGTATGGGTTAGGGTTAGGGTTAGGGTTAGGGTTAGGGTTAGGGTACGGCTTAGGATACGGGTTAGAGTACGGGTGAGGGTACGGCGTAGCGTATGGGTTAGGGTTAGGGTTAGGGTACGTCTTACAGTACGGGTTAGGGTACGGGTGAGGGTATGGCGTAGGGTAAGGGTTAAGGTTAGGGTTAGGGTTAGGGTTAGTTTTAGGGTTAGCGATTGGTTTAGGGTACGGGTTAGGATTAGCGTACGTGTTAGGGTTATGTTTTGGGTTAGGGTTAGGGTACGCGTTAGGGTTAGGGTATGGGGTAGGGTTAGGGTACACGTTAGGATTAGGGTATTTATTAAACCTATCCCACTTTCTAGATACCACTTAGCACGTAAAGGAATATTATTAGGGATCCAGCCATGGAGAAGATTTTAGTCACTAGGATAAGATAAAGAATAAACACATTATAAAAAAATCACATTAGGATTTTCTTTTTAACCTGTTCCTTAAAACACTAGTGCTTAGGAAATCTAATAGAGGCAAAAGCAATCAAGGGTAGTTTAGGGTTAGGGTTAGGGTTAGGGTTAGTGTTAGGGTTAGGGTATGGCTTAGGGTACGGGTGAGGGTACGGGTGAGGGTACTGGGTAGGGTATTGGTTAGGGTTAGGGTACGGCTTAGGATACGTGTTAGGGTACGGGTTAGGGTACGGCGTAGAGTGTGGGTTAGGGTTAGCGTTAGTGTTAGGGTTAGGGTTACCGTACGTCTTAGGGTACGTGTTAGGGTACGGGTGAGGGTACGGCGTAGGTTATGGGTTAGGGTTAGGGTTAGGGTTAGGGTTAGGGTACGTCTTAGGATACGGGTTAGGGTATGGGTGAGGGTACGGCGTAGGTTATGGGTTAGGGTTATGGTTAGTGTTAGGGTTATGGTACGGCTTAGGTTATGGGATAGGGTACAGGTGAGGGTATGGCATAGGGTAGGGGTTAGGGGTAGGTTTAGGGTTAGGGTTAGGGTTAGGGTACGCCTTAGGGTACGGGTGAGGGTATGGGTGAGGATACTGCGTAGGGTATTGGTTAGGGTTAGGGTACGGCTTAGGATACGGGTTAGGGTACGTGTTAGGGTATGGCGTACGCTATGGGTTAGGGTTAGGGTTAGGGTTAGGGTTAGGGTTAGGGTACGGCTTAGGGTACGGGTTAGGGTACGGGTGAGGTTACGGCGTAGGGTATACTTTAGGGTTAGGGTTAGGGTTAGGGTACGGCTTAGGGTACGGGTTAGGGTACGGGTGAGGGTATGGCGTAGTGTATAGGTTAGGGTTAGGGTTAGGGTATGGCTTAGGGTACGGGTGAGGGTACGGGTGAGGGTACTGTGTAGGGTGTTGGTTATGGTTAGGGTACGGCTTAGAATACGGGTTAGGGTACGGTTTAGGGTACGGCGTAGGGTATGGGTTAGGGTTAGGGTTAGGGTTAGGGTTAGGGTACGGCTTAGGGTACGGGTTAGGGTACGGGTGAGGGTACGGCGTAGTGTATAGGTTAGGGTTAAGGTTAGGGTTAGGGTACGGCTTAGGGTACGGGTTAGGGTACGGGTGAGGGTACGGCGTAGTGTATGGGTTAGGGTTAGGGTTAGGGTTAGGGTTAGTTTTAGGGTTAGCGATTGGTTTAGGGTACGGGTTAGGATTAGCGTACGTGTTAGGGTTAGGGTTTGGGTTAGGGTTAGGGTACGTGTTAGGGTTAGGGTATGGGTTAGGGTTAGGGTACACGTTATGATTAGGGTATTTATTAAACCTATCCCACTCTCTAGATACCACTTAGCACGTAACGAATATTATTAGGGATACAGCCATGGAGAAGATTTTAGTCACTAGGATAAGATAAAGAATAAACACATTATAAAAAAATCACATTAGTATTTTCTTTTTAACCTGTTCCTTAAAACACTAGTGCTTAGGAAATCTAATAGAGGCAAAAGTAATCAAGGGTAGTTTAGGGTTACGGTTAGGGTTAGGGTTAGTGTTAGGTTTAGGGTACGGCTTAGGGTATGGGATAGGGTACGGGTGAGGGTACGGCGTAGGGTAGGGGTTAGGGTTAGGGTTAGGGTTAGGGTACGGCTTAGGGTACGGGTGAGGGTACTGTTTAGGGTATTGGTTATGGTTAGGGTACGGCTTAGAATACGGGTTAGGGTACGGTTTAGGGTACGGCGTAGGGTATGGGTTAGGGTTAGGGTTAGGGTTAGGGTTAGGGTTAGGGTACGGCTTAGGGTACGGGTTAGGGTACGGGTGAGGGTACGGCGTAGGTTATGGGTTAGGGTTAGGGTTAGGGTTAGGGTTAGTTTTAGGGTTAGGGATTGGTTTAGGGTAAGTTTTAGGAATAGCATACTTGTTCGGGTTAGGGTTTTGGTTAGGGTTAGGGTACGCGTTAGGGTTAGGGTATGGGTTAGGTTTAGGGTACACGTTAGGATTAGGGTATTTATTAAACCTATCCCACTCTCTAGATACCACTTAGCACGTAAAGGAATATTATTTAGGGTCCAGCCATGGAGAAGATTTTCGTCACTAGGATAAGATAAAGAATAAACACATTATAAAAAAATCACATTAGGATTTTCTTTTTAACCTGTTCCTTAAAACACTCGTGCTTAGGAATTCTAATGGAGGCAAAAGCAGTCAAAGGTAGTTTAGGGTTAGGGTTAGGGTTAGGGTTAGTGTTAGGGTTAGGGTACGGCTTAGGGTATTGAATAGGGTATGGGTGAGGGTACGGCATAGGGTAGGGTTTAGGATTAGGGTTAGTGTTAGGGTTAGGGTTAGAGTATGGCTTAGGGTACGGGTGAGGGTACTGTGTAGGTCATTGGTTAGGGTTAGCTTAAGGCTTAGGATACAGGTTATTGTATGGGTTAGGGTACGGCGCAGGGTATGGGTAAGGGTTAGGGTTAGGGTTAGGGTTAGAGTTATGGTACGGCTTAGGGTACGGGTTAGGGTACGGGTGAGGGTACGGCATAGTGTACAGGTTAGGGTTAGGGTTAGGGTACGGCTTAGGGTACTGGTTAGGTTATGGGTGAGTGTACGGCATAGGGTATGGTTTAGGGTTAGGGTTAGGGTTAGGGTTAGTGTTAGTGTTAGGGTTAGGGTACGGCTTAGCGTATGGGATAGGGTACGGGTGAGGGTACGGCGTAGGGTAGGGGTTAGGGTTAGAGTTAGGGTTAGGGTTGGGGTTAGGGTACGGCTTAGGGTACGGGTGAGGGTACGGGTGAGGGTACTGCGTAGGGTATTGGTTAGGTTTAGGATACGGCTTAGGATACGGGTTGGGGTACGGGTTAGGTTATGGCGTAGGGTATGGGTTAGGGTTAGGGTTAGGGTTAGTGTTAGGGTTAGGGTTAGGGTTAGGGTACGGCTTAGGATACGGGTTAGGGTACGGGTGAAGGTACGGCGTAGCGTATGGTTTACGGTTAGGGTTAGGGTTAGGGTTAGGGTACGGCTTAGGTTATGGAATAGGGTACAGGTGAGGGTATGGCATAGGGTATGGGTTAGGGTTAGGGTTAGGGTTAGGGTAAGGGTACGGCTTAGGGTACGGGTGAGGGTATGGGTAAGGATACTGCGTAGGGTATTGGTTAGGGTTACGGTACGTCTTAGGATACGGGTTAGGGTACGGGTGAGGGTATGGCGTAGGTTATGGGTTAGGGTTAGGGTTAGTGTTACTGTTAGGGTTAGGGTACGGCTTAGCGTATGGGATAGGGTACGGGTGAGGGTACGGCGTAGGGTAGGGGTTAGGGTTAGGGTTAGGGTTAGGGTTAGGGTATGGCTTAGGGTACGGGTGAGGGTACGGGTGAGGGTACTGCGTAGGGTATTGGTTAGGGTTAGGGTACAGCTTAGGATACGTGTTAGGGTACGGGTTAGGTTACGGCGTAGAGTGTGGGTTAGGGTTAGGGTTAGTGTTAGGGTTAGGGTTACGGTACGTCTTAGGGTACGTGTTAGGGTACGGGTGAGGGTAGGGCGTAGGTTATGGGTTAGGGTTAGGGTTAGGGTTAGGGTTAGAGTACGGCTTAGGATACGGGTTAGGGTACGGGTGAGGGTACGGCGTAGGTTATGGGTTAGGGTTAGGATTAGTGTTAGGGTTATGGTACGGCTTAGGTTATGGGATAGGGTACAGGTGAGGGTATGGCATAGGGTAGGGGTTAGGGTTCGGGTTAGGGTTAGGGTTAGGGTTAGGGTACGGCTTAGGGTACGGGTGAGGGTATGGGTGAGGATACTGCGTAGGGTATTGGTTAGGGTTAGGGTACGGCTTAGGATACGGGTTAGGGTACGTGTTAGGGTATGGCGTACGGTATGGGTTAGGGTTAGGGTTAGGGTTAGGGTTAGGGTTAGGGTTAGGGTTAGGGTACGGCTTAGGGTACGGGTTAGGGTACGGGTGAGGTTACGGCGTAGGGTATAGTTTAGGGTTAGGGTTAGGGTTAGGGTACGGCTTAGGATACGGGTTAGGGTACGGGTGAGGGTACGGCGTAGCGTATGGTTTAGGGTTAGGGTTAGGGTTAGGGTACGGCTTAGGGTACGGGTTAGGGTACGGGTGAGGGTATGGTGTAGTGTATAGGTTAGGGTTAGGGTTAGGGTTAGGGTATGGCTTAGGGTACGGGTGAGGGTACGGGTGAGGGTACAGTGTAGGGTATTGGTTATGGTTAGGGTACGGCTTAGAATACGGGTTAGGGTACGGGTTAGGGTACGGCGTAGGGTATAGTTTAGGGTTAGGGTTAGGGTTAGGGTACGGCTTAGGATACGGGTTAGGGTACGGGTGAGGGTACGGCGTAGTGTATAGGTTAGGGTTAGGTTTAGGGTTAGGGTACGGCTTAGGGTAAGGGTTAGGGTACGGGTCAGGGTATGGCGTAGTGTATAGGTTAGGGTTAGGGTTAGGGTTAGGGTACGGCTTAGGGTATGGGATAGGGTACGGGTGAGGGTACGGCGTAGGGTAGGGGTTAGGTTTAGGGTTAGGGTTAGTGTTAGGGTTAGGGTACGGCTTAGGGTATGGGATAGGTTACGGGTGAGGGTACGGCGTAGGGTAGGGGTTAGGGTTAGGTTTAGGGTTAGTGTTAGGTTTAGGGTACCGCTTAGGGTATGGGATAGGGTACTGCGTAGGGTAGCGGTTAGGGTTAGGTTTAGGGTTAGGGTTAGGGTACGGCTTAGGATACGGTTTAGGGTACGGGTGAGAGTACGGCGTAGGTTATGGGTTAGGGTTAGGGTTAGGGTTAGGGTTAGGGTTAGTTTTAGGGTTAGGGATTGGTTTAGGGTACGGGTTAGGATTAGCATACTTGTTCGGGTTAGGGTTTTGGTTAGGGTTAGGGTACGCGTTAGGGTTAGGGTATGGGTTAGGTTTAGGGTACACGTTAGGATTAGGGTATTTATTAAACCTATCCCACTCTCTAGATACCACTTAGCACGTAAAGGAATATTATTTGGGGTTCAGCCATGGAGAAAATTTTAGTCACTAGGATAAGATAAAGAATAAACACATTATAAAAAAATCACATAAGGTTTTCTTTTTAACCTGTTCCTTAAAACACTAGTGTTTAGGAAATCTAATGGAGGCAAAAGCAGTAAAGGGTAGTTTAGGGTTAGGGTTAGGGTTAGGGTTAGGGTAGGGCTTAGGATACGGGTGAGGTTACTGGTGATGGTACTGCGTAGGTTATTGGTTAGGGTTAGGGTACGGCTTAGGATACGGGTTAGGATATGGGTTAGGTTACGGCGTTGGGTATGGGTGAGGGTTAGGGTTAGGGTTAGGGTAAGGCTTTGGGTACGGGTTAGGGTACGGGTGAGGGTACGGCGTAGGGTAGGGGTTAGGGTTAGGTTTAGGGTTAGGGTACGGCTTAGGATACGGGTTAGGGTATGGGTGAGGGTACGGCGTAGCGTATGGGTTAGGGTTAGGGTTAGGGTTAGGGTTAGTTTTAGGGTTAGGGATTGGTTTAGGGTACGGGTTAGGATTAGCGTACGTGTTAGGGTTAGGGTTTTGGTTAGGGTTAGGGTACGCGTTAGGGTTAGGGTATGGGTTAGGTTTAGGGTACACTTTAGGATTAGGGTATTTATTAAACCTATCCCACTCTCTAGATACCACTTAGCACGTAAAGGAATATTATTTAGGGTCCAGCCATGGAGAAGATTTTCGTTACTAGGATAAAATAAAGAATAAACACATTATAAAAAAATCACATTAGGATTTTCTTTTTAACCTGTTCCTTAAAACACTAGTGCTTAGGAAATCTAATGGAGGCAAAAGCAGTCAAGGGTAGTTTAGGGTTAGGGTTAGGGTTAGGGTTAGTGTTAGGGTTAGGGTACGGCTTAGGGTATGGGATAGGGTATGGGTGAGGGTACGGCATAGGGTAGGGTTTAGGGTTAGGGTTAGTGTTAGGGTTAGGGTTAGGGTATGGCTTAGGGTACGGGTGAGGGTACTGTGTAGGTCATTGGTTAGGGTTAGGTTAAGGCTTAGGATACAGGTTATTGTATGGGTTAGGGTACGGCGCAGGGTATGGGTAAGGGTTAGGGTTAGGGTTAGGGTTAGAGTTAGGGTACGGCTTAGGGTACGGGTTAGGGTACGGGTGAGGGTACGGCGTAGTGTATAGGTTAGGGTTAGGGGTAGGGTACGGCTTAGGGTACGGGTTAGGTTACGGGTGAGGGTACGGCGTAGGGTATGGGTTAGGGTTAGGGTTAGGGTTAGTGTTAGTGTTAGGGTTAGGGTACGGCTTAGCGTATGGGATAGGGTACGGGTGAGGGTACGGCGTAGGGTAGGGGTTAGGGTTAGAGTTAGGGTTAGGGTTGGGGTTAGGGTACGGCTTAGGGTACGGGTGAGGGTACGGGTGAGGGTACTGCGTAGGGTATTGGTTAGGTTTAGGATACGGCTTAGGATACGGGTTAGGGTACGGGTTAGGTTATGGCGTAGGGTATGGGTTAGGGTTAGGGTTAGGGTTAGTGTTAGGGTTAGGGTTAGGGTTAGGGTACGGCTTAGGATACGGGTTAGGGTACGGGTGAAGGTACGGCGTAGCGTATGGTTTACGGTTAGGGTTAGGGTTAGGGTTAGGGTACGGCTTAGGTTATGGAATAGGGTACAGGTGAGGGTATGGCATAGGGTATGGGTTAGGGTTAGGGTTAGGGTTAGGGTTAGGGTACGGCTTAGGATACGGGTGAGGGTATGGGTAAGGATACTGCGTAGGGTATTGGTTAGGGTTACGGTACGTCTTAGGATACGGGTTAGGGTACGGGTGAGGGTATGGCGTAGGTTATGGGTTAGGGTTAGGGTTAGTGTTACTGTTAGGGTTAGGGTACGGCTTAGCGTATGGGATAGGGTACGGGTGAGGGTACGGCGTAGGGTAGGGGTTAGGGTTAGGGTTAGGGTTAGGGTTAGGGTATGGCTTAGGGTACGGGTGAGGGTACGGGTGAGGGTACTGCGTAGGGTATTGGTTAGGGTTAGGGTACAGCTTAGGATACGTGTTAGGGTACGGGTTAGGTTACGGCGTAGAGTGTGGGTTAGGGTTAGGGTTAGTGTTAGGGTTAGGGTTACGGTACGTCTTAGGGTACGTGTTAGGGTACGGGTGAGGGTAGGGCGTAGGTTATGGGTTAGGGTTAGGGTTAGGGTTAGGGTTAGGGTACGGCTTAGGATACGGGTTAGGGTACGGGTGAGGGTACGGCGTAGGTTATGGGTTAGGGTTAGGATTAGTGTTAGGGTTATGGTACGGCTTAGGTTATGGGATAGGGTACAGGTGAGGGTATGGCATAGGGTAGGGGTTAGGGTTCGGGTTAGGGTTAGGGTTAGGGTTAGGGTACGGCTTAGGGTACGGGTGAGGGTATGGGTGAGGATACTGCGTAGGGTATTGGTTAGGGTTAGGGTACGGCTTAGGATACGGGTTAGGGTACGTGTTAGGGTATGGCGTACGGTATGGGTTAGGGTTAGGGTTAGGGTTAGGGTTAGGGTTAGGGTTAGGGTTAGGGTACGGCTTAGGGTACGGGTTAGGGTACGGGTGAGTTTACGGCGTAGGGTATAGTTTAGGGTTAGGGTTAGGGTTAGGGTACGGCTTAGGATACGGGTTAGGGTACGGGTGAGGGTACGGCGTAGCGTATGGTTTAGGGTTAGGGTTAGGGTTAGGGTACGGCTTAGGGTACGGGTTAGGGTACGGGTGAGGGTATGGTGTAGTGTATAGGTTAGGGTTAGGGTTAGGGTTAGGGTATGGCTTAGGGTACGGGTGAGGGTACGGGTGAGGGTACTGTGTAGGGTATTGGTTATGGTTAGGGTACGGCTTAGAATACGGGTTAGGGTACGGGTTAGGGTACGGCGTAGGGTATAGTTTAGGGTTAGGGTTAGGGTTAGGGTACGGCTTAGGATACGGGTTAGGGTACGGGTGAGGGTACGGCGTAGTGTATAGGTTAGGGTTAGGTTTAGGGTTAGGGTACGGCTTAGGGTAAGGGTTAGGGTACGGGTCAGGGTATGGCGTAGTGTATAGGTTAGGGTTAGGGTTAGGGTTAGGGTACGGCTTAGGGTATGGGATAGGGTACGGGTGAGGGTACGGCGTAGGGTAGGGGTTAGGTTTAGGGTTAGGGTTAGTGTTAGGGTTAGGGTACGGCTTAGGGTATGGGATAGGTTACGGGTGAGGGTACGGCGTAGGGTAGGGGTTAGGGTTAGGTTTAGGGTTAGTGTTAGGTTTAGGGTACCGCTTAGGGTATGGGATAGGGTACGGCGTAGGGTAGCGGTTAGGGTTAGGTTTAGGGTTAGGGTTAGGGTACGGCTTAGGATACGGTTTAGGGTACGGGTGAGAGTACGGCGTAGGTTATGGGTTAGGGTTAGGGTTAGGGTTAGGGTTAGGGTTAGTTTTAGGGTTAGGGATTGGTTTAGGGTACGGGTTAGGATTAGCATACTTGTTCGGGTTAGGGTTTTGGTTAGGGTTAGGGTACGCGTTAGGGTTAGGGTATGGGTTAGGTTTAGGGTACACGTTAGGATTAGGGTATTTATTAAACCTATCCCACTCTCTAGATACCACTTAGCACGTAAAGGAATATTATTTGGGGTTCACCCATGGAGAAAATTTTAGTCACTAGGATAAGATAAAGAATAAACACATTATAAAAAAATCACATAAGGTTTTCTTTTTAACCTGTTCCTTAAAACACTAGTGTTTAGGAAATCTAATGGAGGCAAAAGCAGTAAAGGGTAGTTTAGGGTTAGGGTTAGGGTTAGGGTTAGGGTAGGGCTTAGGATACGGGTGAGGTTACTGGTGATGGTACTGCGTAGGTTATTGGTTAGGGTTAGGGTACGGCTTAGGATACGGGTTAGGATATGGGTTAGGTTATGGCGTTGGGTATGGGTGAGGGTTAGGGTTAGGGTTAGGGTAAGGCTTTGGGTACGGGTTAGGGTACGGGTGAGGGTACGGCGTAGGGTAGGGGTTAGGGTTAGGTTTAGGGTTAGGGTACGGCTTAGGATACGGGTTAGGGTATGGGTGAGGGTACGGCGTAGCGTATGGGTTAGGGTTAGGGTTAGGGTTAGGGTTAGTTTTAGGGTTAGGGATTGGTTTAGGGTACGGGTTAGGATTAGCGTACGTGTTAGGGTTAGGGTTTTGGTTAGGGTTAGGGTACGCGTTAGGGTTAGGGTATGGGTTAGGTTTAGGGTACACTTTAGGATTAGGGTATTTATTAAACCTATCCCACTCTCTAGATACCACTTAGCACGTAAAGGAATATTATTTAGGGTCCAGCCATGGAGAAGATTTTCGTTACTAGGATAAAATAAAGAATAAACACATTATAAAAAAATCACATTAGGATTTTCTTTTTAACCTGTTCCTTAAAACACTAGTGCTTAGGAAATCTAATGGAGGCAAAAGCAGTCAAGGGTAGTTTAGGGTTAGGGTTAGGGTTAGGGTTAGTGTTAGGGTTAGGGTACGGCTTAGGGTATGGGATAGGGTATGGGTGAGGGTACGGCATAGGGTAGGGTTTAGGGTTAGGGTTAGTGTTAGGGTTAGGGTTAGGGTATGGCTTAGGGTACGGGTGAGGGTACTGTGTAGGTCATTGGTTAGGGTTAGGTTAAGGCTTAGGATACAGGTTATTGTATGGGTTAGGGTACGGCGCAGGGTATGGGTAAGGGTTAGGGTTAGGGTTAGGGTTAGAGTTAGGGTACGGCTTAGGGTACGGGTTAGGGTACGGGTGAGGGTACGGCGTAGTGTATAGGTTAGGGTTAGGGTTAGGGTACGGCTTAGGGTACGGGTTAGGTTACGGGTGAGGGTACGGCGTAGGGTATGGGTTAGGGTTAGGGTTAGGGTTAGTGTTAGTGTTAGGGTTAGGGTACGGCTTAGCGTATGGGATAGGGTACGGGTGAGGGTATGGCGTAGGGTAGGGGTTAGGGTTAGAGTCAGGGTTAGGGTTGGGGTTAGGGTACGGCTTAGGGTACGGGTGAGGGTACGGGTGAGGGTACTGCGTAGGGTATTGGTTAGGGTTAGGATATGGCTTAGGATACGGGTTAGGGTACGTGTTAGGGTATGGCGTACGCTATGGGTTAGGGTTAGGGTTAGGGTTAGGGTTAGGGTTAGGGTACGGCTTAGGGTACGGGTTAGGGTACGGGTGAGGTTACGGCGTAGGGTATAGTTTAGGGTTAGGGTTAGGGTTAGGGTACGGCTTAGGGTACGGGTTAGGGTACGGGTGAGGGTATGGCGTAGTGTATAGGTTAGGGTTAGGGTTAGGGTATGGCTTAGGGTACGGGTGAGGGTACGAGTGAGGGTACTGTGTAGGGTGTTGGTTATGGTTAGGGTACGGCTTAGGGTAAGGGTTAGGGTACGGGTGAGGGTATGGCGTAGTGTATAGGTTAGGGTTAGGGTTAGGGTTAGGGTACGGCTTAGGCTATGGGATAGGTTACGGGTGAGGGTACGGCGTAGGGTAGGGGTTAGGTTTAGGGTTAGGGTTAGTGTTAGGGTTAGGGTACGGCTTAGGGTATGGGATAGGTTACGGGTGAGGGTACGGCGTAGGGTAGGGGTTAGGGTTAGGTTTAGGGTTAGTGTAAGGTTTAGGGTACCGCTTAGGGTATGGGATAGGGTACGGCGTAGGGTAGCGGTTATGGTTAGGGTTAGGGTTAGGGTTAGGGTACGGCTTAGGATATGGTTTAGGGTACGGGTGAGGGTACGGCGTAGGTTATGGGTTAGGGTTAGGGTTAGGGTTAGGGTTAGGGTTAGGGTTAGTTTTAGGGTTAGGGATTGGTTTAGGGTACGGGTTAGGATTAGCATACTTGTTCGGGTTAGGGTTTTGGTTAGGGTTAGGGTACGCGTTAGGGTTAGGGTATGGGTTAGGTTTAGGGTACACGTTAGGATTAGGGTATTTATTAAACCTATCCCACTCTCTAGATACCACTTAGCACGTAAAGGAATATTATTTGGAGTTCAGCCATGGAGAAAATTTTAGTCACTAGGATAAGATAAAGAATAAACACATTATAAAAAAATCACATAAGGTTTTCTTTTTAACCTGTTCCTTAAAACACTAGTGTTTAGGAAATCTAATGGAGGCAAAAGCAGTAAAGGGTAGTTTAGGGTTAGGGTTAGGGTTAGGGTTAGGGTAGGGCTTAGGATACGGGTGAGGTTACTGGTGAGGGTACTGCGTAGGTTATTGGTTAGGGTTAGGGTACGGCTTAGGATACGGGTTAGGATATGGGTTAGGTTACGGCGTTGGGTATGGGTGAGGGTTAGGGTTAGGGTTAGGGTAAGGCTTTGGGTACGGGTTAGGGTACGGGTGAGGGTACGGCGTAGGGTAGGGATTAGGGTTAGGTTTAGGGTTAGGGTACGGCTTAGGATACGGGTTAGGGTATGGGTGAGGGTACGGCGTAGCGTATGGGTTAGGGTTAGGGTTAGGGTTAGGGTTAGTTTTAGGGTTAGGGATTGGTTTAGGGTACGGGTTAGGATTAGCGTACGTGTTAGGGTTAGGGTTTGGGTTAGGGTTAGGGTACGCGTTAGGGTTAGGGTATGGGTTAGGGTTAGGGTACGCGTTAGGATTAGGGTATTTATTAAACCTATCCCACTCTCTAGATACCACTTAGCACGTAAAGGAATATTATTTAGGGTCCAGCCATGGAGAAGATTTTAGTCACTAGGATAAGATAAAGAATAAACACATTATAAAAAAATCACATTAGGATTTTCTTTTTAACCTGTTCCTTAAAACACTAGTGCTTAGGAAATCTAATGGAGGCAAAAGCAGTCAAGGGTAGTTTAGGGTTAGGGTTAGGGTTAGGGTTAGTGTTAGGGTTAGGGTACGGCTTAGGGTATGGGATAGGGTATGGGTGAGGGTACGGCATAGGGTAGGGTTTAGGGTTAGGGTTAGTGTTAGGGTTAGGGTTAGGGTATGGCTTAGGGTACGGGTGAGGGTACTGTGTAGGTCATTGGTTAGGGTTAGGTTAAGGCTTAGGATACAGGTTATTGTATGGGTTAGGGTACGGCGCAGGGTATGGGTAAGGATTAGGGTTAGGGTTAGGGTTAGAGTTAGGGTACGGCTTAGGGTACGGGTTAGGGTACGGGTGAGGGTACGGCGTAGTGTATAGGTTAGGGTTAGGGTTAGGGTACGGCTTAGGGTACGGGTTAGGTTACGGGTGAGGGTAAGGCGTAGGGTATGGGTTAGGGTTAGGGTTAGGGTTAGTGTTAGTGTTAGGGTTAGGGTACGGCTTAGCGTATGGGATAGGGTACGGGTGAGGGTACGGCGTAGGGTAGGGGTTAGGGTTAGAGTCAGGGTTAGGGTTGGGGTTAGGGTACGGCTTAGGGTACGGGTGAGGGTACGGGTGAGGGTACTGCGTAGGGTATTGGTTAGGGTTAGGATATGGCTTAGGATACGGGTTAGGGTACGGGTTAGGGTATGGCGTAGGGTATGGGTTAGGGTTAGGGTTAGGGTACGTCTTAGAGTACGGGTTAGGGTACGGGTGAGGGTACGGCGTAGGGTAAGGGTTAAGGTTAGGTTTAGGGTTAGGGTTAGTTTTAGGGTTAGCGATTGGTTTAGGGTACGGGTTAGGATTAGCGTACGTGTTAGGGTTAGGTTTTGGGTTAGGGTTAGGGTACGCGTTAGGGTTAGGGTATGGGGTAGGGTTAGGGTACACGTTAGGATTAGGGTATTTATTAATCCTATCCCACTCTCTAGATACCACTTAGCACGTAAAGGAATATTATTAGGGATCCAGCCATGGAGAAGATTTTAGTCACTAGGATAAGATAAAGAATAAACACATTATAAAAAAATCACATTAGGATTTTCTTTTTAACCTGTTCCTTAAAACACTAGTGCTTAGGAAATCTAATAGAGGCAAAAGCAATCAAGGGTAGTTTAGGGTTAGGGTTAGGGTTAGGGTTAGGGTTAGGGTTAGGGTATGGCTTAGGGTACGGCTGAGGGTACGGGTGAGGGTACTGGGTAGGGTATTGGTTAGGGTTAGGGTACGGCTTAGGATACGTGTTAGGGTACGGGTTAGGGTACGGCGTAGAGTGTGGGTTAGGGTTAGGGTTAGTGTTAGGGTTAGGGTTACCGTACGTCTTAGGGTACGTGTTAGGGTACGGGTGAGGGTACGGCGTAGGTTATGGGTTAGGGTTAGGGTTAGGGTACGTCTTAGGATACGGGTTAGGGTATGGGTGAGGGTACGGCGTAGGTTATGGGTTAGGGTTATGGTTAGTGTTAGGGTTATGGTACGGCTTAGGTTATGGGATAGGGTACAGGTGAGGGTATGGCATAGGGTAGGGGTTAGGGTTAGGTTTAGGGTTAGGGTTAGGGTTAGGGTACGCCTTAGGGTACGGGTGAGGGTATGGGTGAGGATACTGCGTAGGGTATTGGTTAGGGTTAGGGTACGGCTTAGGATACGGGTTAGGGTACGTGTTAGGGTATGGCGTACGCTATGGGTTAGGGTTAGGGTTAGGGTTAGGGTACGGGTTAGGGTACGGCTTAGGGTACGGGTTAGGGTACGGGTGAGGTTACGGCGTAGGGTATAGTTTAGGGTTAGGTTTAGGGTTAGGGTACGGCTTAGGGTACGGGTTAGGGTACGGGTGAGGGTATGGCGTAGTGTATAGGTTAGGGTTAGGGTTAGGGTATGGCTTAGGGTACGGGTGAGGGTACGGGTGAGGGTACTGTGTAGGGTGTTCGTTATGGTTAGGGTACGGCTTAGAATACGGGTTAGGGTACGGTTTAGGGTACGGCGTAGGGTATGGGTTAGGGTTAGGGTTAGGGTTAGGGTTAGGGTACGGCTTAGGGTACGGGTTAGGGTACGGGTGAGGGTACGGCGTAGTGTATAGGTTAGGGTTAGGGTTAGGGTTAGGGTACGGCTTAGGGTACGGGTTAGGGTACGGGTGAGGGTACGGCGTAGTGTATGGGTTAGGGTTAGGGTTAGGGTTAGGGTTAGTTTTAGGGTTAGGGATTGGTTTAGGGTACGGGTTAGGATTAGCGTACGTGTTAGGGTTAGGGTATGGGTTAGGGTTAGGGTACACGTTATGATTAGGGTATTTATTAAACCTATCCCACTCTCTAGATACCACTTAGCACGTAAAGGAATATTATTTGGGGTCCAGCCATGGAGAAGATTTTAGTCACTAGGATCAGATAAAGAATAAACACATTATAAAAAAATCACATTAGGATTTTCTTTTTAACCTGTTCTTTAAAACACTAGTGTTTAGGAAATCTAAAGGAGGCAAAAGCAGTAAAGGGTAGTTTAGGGTTAGGGTTAGGGTTTAGGGTTAGGGTAGGGCTTAGGATACGGGTGAGGGTACTGGTGAGGGTACTGCGTAGGTTATTGGTTAGGGTTAGGGTACGGCTTAGGATACGGGTTAGGATATGGGTTAGGTTACGGCGTTGGGTATGGGTGAGGGTTAGGGTTAGGGTTAGGGTAAGGCTTTGGGTACGGGTTAGGGTACGGGTGAGGGTACGGCGTAGGGTAGAGGTTAGGGTTAGGTTTAGGGTTATGGTACGGCTTAGGATACGGTTTAGGGTATGGGTGAGGGTACGGCGTAGCGTATGGGTTAGGGTTAGGGTTAGGGTTAGGGTTAGTTTTAGGGTTAGGGATTGGTTTAGGGTACGGGTTAGGATTAGTGTACGTGTTAGGGTTAGGGTTTGGGTTAGGGTTAGGGTACGCAATAGGGTTAGGGTGTGGGTTAGGGTTAGGGTACACGTTAGGATTAGGGTATTTATTAAACCTATCCCACTCTCTAGATACCATTTAGCACGTAAAGGAATATTATTTAGGGTCCAGCCATGGAGAAGATTTTCGTTACTAGGATAAGAAAAAGAATAAACACATTATAAAAAAATCACATTAGGATTTTCTTTTTAACCTGATCCTTAAAACACTAGTGCTTAGGAAATCTAATGGAGGCAAAAGCAGTCAAGGGTAGTTTAGGGTTAGGGTTAGGGTTAGGGTTAGTGTTAGGGTTAGGGTACGGCTTAGGGTATGGGATAGGGTACGGGTGAGGGTACGGCGTAGGGTAGGGGTTAGGGTTAGGGTTAGTGTTAGGGTTAGGGTTAGGGTATGGCTTAGGGTACGGGTGAGGGTACTGTGTAGGTCATTGGTTAGGGTTAGGTTAAGGCTTAGGATACAGGTTATTGTATGGGTTAGGGTACGGTGCAGGGTATGGGTAAGGGTTAGGGTTAGGGTTAGGGTTAGAGTTAGGGTACGGCTTAGGGTACGGGTTAGGGTACGGGTGAGGGTACGGCGTAGTGTATAGGTTAGGGTTAGGGTTAGGGTACGGCTTAGGGTACGGGTTAGGTTACGGGTGAGGGTACGGCGTAGGGTATGGGTTAGTGTTAGGGTTAGGGTACGGCTTAGCGTATGGGATAGGGTACGGGTGAGGGTACGGCGTAGGGTAGGGGTTAGGGTTAGAGTTAGGGTTAGGGTTGGGGTTAGGGTACGGCTTAGGGTACGGGTGAGGGTACGGGTGAGGGTACTGCGTAGGGTATTGGTTAGGGTTAGGATATGGCTTAGGATACGGGTTAGTGTACGGGTTAGGGTATGGCGTAGGGTATGGGTTAGGGTTAGGGTTAGGGTTAGGGTTAGGGTTAGGGTACGGCTTAGGATACGGGTTAGGGTACGGGTGAGGGTACGGCGTAGTGTATGGGTTAGGGTTAGTGTTAGGGTACGTCTTAGGGTACGGGTTAGGGTACGGGTGAGGGTACGGTGTAGGGTAAGGGTTAGGGTTAGGGTTAGGGTTAGGGTTAGTTTTAGGGTTAGGGTTTGGTTTAGGGTACGGGTTAGGATTAGCGTACGTGTTAGGGTTAGCTTTTGGGTTAGGGTTAGGGTACGCGTTAGGGTTAGGGTATGGGTTAGGGTTAGGGTACACGTTAGGATTAGGGTATTTATTAAACCTATCCCACTCTCTAGATACCACTTAGCACGTAACGAATATTATTAGGGATACAGCCATGGAGAAGATTTTAGTCACTAGGATAAGATAAAGAATAAACACATTATAAAAAAATCACATTAGTATTTTCTTTTTAACCTGTTTCTTAAAACACTAGTGCTTAGGAAATCTAATAGAGGCAAAAGCAATCAAGGGTAGTTTAGGGTTAGGGTTAGGGTTAGGGTTAGTGTTAGGTTTAGGGTACGGCTTAGGGTATGGGATAGGGTACGGGTGAGGGTACGGCGTAGGGTAGGGGTTAGCGTTAGGGTTAGGGTTAGGGTACGGCTTAGGGTACGGGTGAGGGTACGGGTGAGGGTACTGTTTAGGGTTTTGGTTATGGTTAGGGTACAGCTTAGAATACGGGTTAGGGTACGGTTTAGGGTACGGCGTAGGGTATGGGTTAGGGTTAGGGTTAGGGTTAGTGTTAGGGTTAGGGTACGGCTTAGGGTACGGGTTAGGGTACGGGTGAGGGTACGGCGTAGGTTATGGGTTAGGGTTAGGGTTAGGGTTAGGGTTAGTTTTAGGGTTAGGGATTGGTTTAGGGTAAGGTTTAGGATTAGCATACTTGTTCGGGTTAGGGTTTTGGTTAGGGTTAGGGTACGCGTTAGGGTTAGGGTATGGGTTAGGTTTAGGGTACACGTTAGGATTAGGGTATTTATTAAACCTATCCCACTCTCTAGATACCACTTAGCACGTAAAGGAATATTATTTAGGGTCCAGCCATGGAGAAGATTTTCGTCACTAGGATAAGATAAAGAATAAACACATTATAAAAAAATCACATTAGGATTTTCTTTTTAACCTGTTCCTTAAAACACTCGTGCTTAGGAATTCTAATGGAGGCAAAAGCAGTCAAGGGTAGTTTAGGGTTAGGGTTAGGGTTAGGGTTAGTGTTAGGGTTAGGGTACGGCTTAGGGTATGGGATAGGGTATGGGTGAGGGTACGGCATAGGGTAGGGTTTAGGGTTAGGGTAAGTGTTAGGGTTAGGGTCAGGGTATGGCTTAGGGTACGGGTGAGGGTACTGTGTAGGTCATTGGTTAGGGTTAGGTTAAGGCTTAGGATACAGGTTATTGTATGGGTTAGGGTACGGCGCAGGGTATGGGTAAGGGTTAGGGTTAGGGTTAGGGTTAGAGTTAGGGTACGGCTTAGGGTACGGGTTAGGGTACGGGTGAGGGTACGGCGTAGTGTATAGGTTAGGGTTAGGGTTAGGGTACGGCTTAGGGTACGGGTTAGGTTACGGGTGAGGGTACGGCGTAGGTAATGGGTTAGGGTTAGGGTTAGGGTTAGTGTTAGTGTTAGGGTTAGGGTACGGCTTAGCGTATGGGATAGGGTACGGGTGAGGGTACGGCGTAGGGTAGGGGTTAGGGTTAGAGTCAGGGTTAGGGTTGGGGTTAGGGTACGGCTTAGGGTACGGGTGAGGGTACGGGTGAGGGTACTGCGTAGGGTATTGGTTAGGGTTAGGATATGGCTTAGGATACGGGTTAGGGTACGGGTTAGGGTATGGCGTAGGGTATGGGTTAGGGTTAGGGTTAGGGTTAGGGTTAGGGTTAGGGTACGGCTTAGGATACGGGTTAGAGTACGGGTGAGGGTACGGCGTAGCGTATGGGTTAGGGTTAGGGTTAGGGTACGTCTTACAGTACGGGTTAGGGTACGGGTGAGGGTACGGCATAGGGTAAGGGTTAAGGTTAGGGTTAGGGTTAGGGTTAGTTTTAGGGTTAGCGATTGGTTTAGGGTACGGGTTAGGATTAGCGTACGTGTTAGGGTTAGGTTTTGGGTTAGGGTTAGGGTACGCGTTAGGGTTAGGGTATGGGGTAGGGTTAGGGTACACGTTAGGATTAGGGTATTTATTAAACCTATCCCACTCTCTAGATACCACTTAGCACGTAAAGGAATATTATTAGGGATCCAGCCATGGAGAAGATTTTAGTCACTAGGATAAGATAAAGAATAAACACATTATAAAAAAATCACATTAGGATTTTCTTTTTAACCTGTTCCTTAAAACACTAGTGCTTAGGAAATCTAATAGAGGCAAAAGCAATCAAGGGTAGTTTAGGGTTAGGGTTAGGGTTAGGGTTAGTGTTAGGGTTAGGGTATGGCTTAGGGTACGGGTGAGGGTACGGGTGAGGGTACTGGGTAGGGTATTGGTTAGGGTTAGGGTACGGCTTAGGATACGTGTTAGGGTACGGGTTAGGGTACGGCGTAGAGTGTGGGTTAGGGTTAGGGTTAGTGTTAGGGTTAGGGTTACCGTACGTCTTAGGGTACGTGTTAGGGTACGGGTGAGGGTACGGCGTAGGTTATGGGTTAGGGTTAGGGTTAGGGTTAGGGTTAGGGTACGTCTTAGGATACGGGTTAGGGTATGGGTGAGGGTACGGCGTAGGTTATGGGTTAGGGTTATGGTTAGTGTTAGGGTTATGGTACGGCTTAGGTTATGGGATAGGGTACAGGTGAGGGTATGGCATAGGGTAGGGGTTAGGGTTAGGTTTAGGGTTAGGGTTAGGGTTAGGGTACGCCTTAGGGTACGGGTGAGGGTATGGGTGAGGATACTGCGTAGGGTATTGGTTAGGGTTAGGGTACGGCTTAGGATACGGGTTAGGGTACGTGTTAGGGTATGGCGTACGCTATGGGTTAGGGTTAGGGTTAGGGTTAGGGTTAGGGTTAGGGTACGGCTTAGGGTACGGGTTAGGGTACGGGTGAGGTTACGGCGTAGGGTATACTTTAGGGTTAGGGTTAGGGTTAGGGTACGGCTTAGGGTACGGGTTAGGGTACGGGTGAGGGTATGGCGTAGTGTATAGGTTAGGGTTAGGGTTAGGGTATGGCTTAGGGTACGGGTGAGGGTACGGGTGAGGGTACTGTGTAGGGTGTTGGTTATGGTTAGGGTACGGCTTAGAATACGGGTTAGGGTACGGTTTAGGGTACGGCGTAGGGTATGGGTTAGGGTTAGGGTTAGGGTTAGGGTTAGGGTACGGCTTAGGGTACGGGTTAGGGTACGGGTGAGGGTACGGCGTAGTGTATAGGTTAGGGTTAAGGTTAGGGTTAGGGTACGGCTTAGGGTACGGGTTAGGGTACGGGTGAGGGTACGGCGTAGTGTATGGGTTAGGGTTAGGGTTAGGGTTAGGGTTAGTTTTAGGGTTAGGGATTGGTTTAGGGTACGGGTTAGGATTAGCGTACGTGTTAGGGTTAGGGTTTGGGTTAGGGTTAGGGTACGTGTTAGGGTTAGGGTATGGGTTAGGGTTAGGGTACACGTTATGATTAGGGTATTTATTAAACCTATCCCACTCTCTAGATACCACTTAGCACGTAAAGGAATATTATTTGGGGTCCAGCCATGGAGAAGATTTTAGTCACTAGGATAAGATAAAGAATAAACACATTATAAAAAAATCACATTAGGATTTTCTTTTTAACCTGTTCTTTAAAACACTAGTGTTTAGGAAATCTAAAGGAGGCAAAAGCAGTAAAGGGTAGTTTAGGGTTAGGGTTAGGGTTAGGGTTAGGGTAGGGCTTAGGATACGGGGAAGGGTACTGGTGAGGGTACTGCGTAGGTTATTGGTTAGGGTTAGGGTACGGCTTAGGATACGGGTTAGGATATGGGTTAGGTTACGGCGTTGGGTATGGGTGAGGGTTAGGGTTAGGGTTAGGGTAAGGCTTTGGGTACGGGTTAGGGTACGGGTGAGGGTACGGCGTAGGGTAGAGGTTAGGGTTAGGTTTAGGGTTAGGGTACGGCTTAGGATACGGGTTAGGGTATGGGTGAGGGTACGGCGTAGCGTATGGGTTAGGGTTAGGGTTAGGGTTAGGGTTAGTTTTAGGGTTAGGGATTGGTTTAGGGTACGGGTTAGGATTAGTGTACGTGTTAGGGTTAGGGTTTGGGTTAGGGTTAGGGTACGCAATAGGGTTAGGGTGTGGGTTAGGGTTAGGGTACACGTTAGGATTAGGGTATTTATTAAACCTATCCCACTCTCTAGATACCATTTAGCACGTAAAGGAATATTATTTAGGGTCCAGCCATGGAGAAGATTTTCGTTACTAGGATAAGATAAAGAATAAACACATTATAAAAAAATCACATTAGGATTTTCTTTTTAACCTGTTCCTTAAAACACTAGTGCTTAGGAAATCTAATGGAGGCAAAAGCAGTCAAGGGTAGTTTAGGGTTAGGGTTAGGGTTAGGGTTAGTGTTAGGGTTAGGGTACGGCTTAGGGTATGGGATAGGGTACGGGTGAGGGTACGGCGTAGGGTAGGGGTTAGGGTTAGGGTTAGTGTTAGGGTTAGGGTTAGGGTATGGCTTAGGGTACGGGTGAGGGTACTGTGTAGGTCATTGGTTAGGGTTAGGTTAAGGCTTAGGATACAGGTTATTGTATGGGTTAGGGTACGGTGCAGGGTATGGGTAAGGGTTAGGGTTAGGGTTAGGGTTAGAGTTAGGGTACGGCTTAGGGTACGGGTTAGGGTACGGGTGAGGGTACGGCGTAGTGTATAGGTTAGGGTTAGGGTTAGGGTACGGCTTTGGGTACGGGTTAGGTTACGGGTGAGGGTACGGCGTAGGGTATGGGTTAGGGTTAGGGTTAGGGTTAGTGTTAGTGTTAGGGTTAGGGTACGGCTTAGCGTATGGGATAGGGTACGGGTGAGGGTACGGCCTAGGGTAGGGGTTAGGGTTAGAGTTAGGGTTAGGGTTGGGGTTAGGGTACGGCTTAGGGTACGGGTGAGGGTACGGGTGAGGGTACTGCGTAGGGTATTGGTTAGGGTTAGGATATGGCTTAGGATACGGGTTAGTGTACGGGTTAGGGTATGGCGTAGGGTATGGGATAGGGTTAGGGTTAGGGTTAGGGTTAGGGTTAGGGTACGGCTTAGGATACGGGTTAGGGTACGGGTGAGGGTACGGCGTAGTGTATGGGTTAGGGTTAGTGTTAGGGTACGTCTTAGGGTACGGGTTAGGGTACGGGTGAGGTTACGGCGTAGGGTATAGTTTAGGGTTAGGGTTAGGGTTAGGGTACGGCTTAGGATACGGGTTAGGGTACGGGTGAGGGTACGGCGTAGCGTATGGTTTAGGGTTAGGGTTAGGGTTAGGGTACGGCTTAGGGTACGGGTTAGGGTACGGGTGAGGGCATGCTGTAGTGTATAGGTTAGGGTTAGGGTTAGGGTTAGGGTATGGCTTAGGGTACGGGTGAGGGTACGGGTGAGGGTACTGTGTAGGGTATTGGTTATGGTTAGGGTACGGCTTAGAATACGGGTTAGGGTACGGGTTAGGGTACGGCGTAGGGTATAGTTTAGGGTTAGGGTTAGGGTTAGGGTACGGCTTAGGATACGGGTTAGGGTACGGGTGAGGGTACGGCGTAGTGTATAGGTTAGGGTTAGGGTTAGGGTACGGCTTAGGGTAAGGGTTAGGGTACGGGTTAGGGTATGGCGTAGTGTATAGGTTAGGGTTAGGGTTAGGGTTAGGGTACGGCTTAGGGTATGGGATAGGGTACGGGTGAGGGTACGGCGTAGGGTAGGGGTTAGGTTTAGGGTTAGGGTTAGTGTTAGGGTTAGGGTACGGCTTAGGGTATGGGATAGGTTACGGGTGAGGGTACGGCGTAGGGTAGGGGTTAGGGTTAGGTTTAGGGTTAGTGTTAGGTTTAGGGTACCGCTTAGGGTATGGGATAGGGTACGGCGTAGGGTAGCGGTTAGGGTTAAGTTTAGGGTTAGGGTTAGGGTACGGCTTAGGATACGGTTTAGGGTACGGGTGAGAGTACGGCGTAGGTTATGGGTTAGGGTTAGGGTTAGGGTTAGGGTTAGGGTTAGTTTTAGGGTTAGGGATTGGTTTAGGGTACGGGTTAGGATTAGCATACTTGTTCGGGTTAGGGTTTTGGTTAGGGTTAGGGTACGCGTTAGGGTTAGGGTATGGGTTAGGTTTAGGGTACACGTTAGGATTAGGGTATTTATTAAACCTATCCCACTCTCTAGATACCACTTAGCACGTAAAGGAATATTATTTGGGGTTCAGCCATGGAGAAAATTTTAGTCACTAGGATAAGATAAAGAATAAACACATTATAAAAAAATCACATAAGGTTTTCTTTTTAACCTGTTCCTTAAAACACTAGTGTTTAGGAAATCTAATGGAGGCAAAAGCAGTAAAGGGTAGTTTAGGGTTAGGGTTAGGGTTAGGGTTAGGGTAGGGCTTAGGATACGGGTGAGGTTACTGGTGAGGGTACTGCGTAGGTTATTGGTTAGGGTTAGGGTACGGCTTAGGATACGGGTTAGGATATGGGTTAGGTTACGGCGTTGGGTATGGGTGAGGGTTAGGGTTAGGGTTAGGGTAAGGCTTTGGGTACGGGTTAGGGTACGGGTGAGGGTACAGCGTACGGTAGGGGTTAGGGTTAGGTTTAGGGTTAGGGTACGGCTTAGGATACGGGTTAGGGTATGGGTGAGGGTACGGCGTAGCGTATGGGTTAGGGTTAGGGTTAGGGTTAGGGTTAGTTTTAGGGTTAGGGATTGGTTTAGGGTACGGGTTAGGATTAGCGTACGTGTTAGGGTTAGGGTTTGGGTTAGGGTTAGGGTACGCGTTAGGGTTAGGGTATGGGTTAGGGTTAGGGTACGCGTTAGGATTAGGGTATGGGGTAGGGTTAGGGTACACGTTAGGATTAGGGTATTTATTAAACCTATCCCACTCTCTAGATACCACTTAGCACGTAAAGGAATATTATTAGGGATCCAGCCATGGAGAAGATTTTAGTCACTAGGATAAGATAAAGAATAAACACATTATAAAAAAATCACATTAGGATTTTCTTTTTAACCTATTCCTTAAAACACTAGTGCTTAGGAAATCTAATAGAGGCAAAAGCAATCAAGGGTAGTTTAGGGTTAGGGTTAGGGTTAGGGTTAGTGTTAGGGTTAGGGTATGGCTTAGGGTACGGGTGAGGGTACGGGTGAGGGTACTGCGTAGGGTATTGGTTAGGTTAGGGTACGGCTTAGGATACGTGTTAGGGTACGGGTTAGGGTATGGCGTAGTGTGTGGGTTAGGGTTAGGGTTAGTGTTAGGGTTAGGGTTACGGTACGTTTTAGGGTACGTGTTAGGGTACGGGTGAGGGTACGGCGTAGGTTATGGGTTAGGGTTAGGGTTAGGGTTAGGGTTAGGGTACGGCTTAGGTTATGGGATAGGGTACAGGTGAGGGTATGGCATAGGGTAGGGGTTAGGGTTAGGTTTAGGGTTAGGGTTAGGGTTAGGGTACGGCTTAGGGTACGGGTGAGGGTACCTGTTAGGGTATGGCGTACGCTATGGGTTAGGGTTAGGGTTAGGGTTAGGGTTAGGGTTAGGGTACGGCTTAGGGTACGGGTTAGGGTATGGGTGAGGTTACGGCGTAGGGTATAGTTTAGGGTTAGGGTTAGGGTTAGGGTACGGCTTAGGGTACGGGTTAGGGTACGGGTGAGGGTACGGCGTAGGTTATGGGTTAGGGTTAGGGTTAGGGTTAGGGTTAGTTTTAGGGTTAGGGATTGGTTTAGGGTAAGGTTTAGGATTAGCATACTTGTTCGGGTTAGGGTTTTGGTTAGGGTTAGGGTACGCGTTAGGGTTAGGGTATGGGTTAGGTTTAGGGTACACGTTAGGATTAGGGTATTTATTAAACCTATCCCACTCTCTAGATACCACTTAGCACGTAAAGGAATATTATTTAGGGTCCAGCCATGGAGAAGATTTTCGTCACTAGGATAAGATAAAGAATAAACACATTATAAAAAAATCACATTAGGATTTTCTTTTTAACCTGTTCCTTAAAACACTCGTGCTTAGGAATTCTAATGGAGGCAAAAGCAGTCAAGGGTAGTTTAGGGTTAGGGTTAGGGTTAGGGTTAGTGTTAGGGTTAGGGTACGGCTTAGGGTATGGGATAGGGTATGGGTGAGGGTACGGCATAGGGTAGGGTTTAGGGTTAGGGTAAGTGTTAGGGTTAGGGTCAGGGTATGGCTTAGGGTACGGGTGAGGGTACTGTGTAGGTCATTGGTTAGGGTTAGGTTAAGGCTTAGGATACAGGTTATTGTATGGGTTAGGGTACGGCGCAGGGTATGGGTAAGTGTTAGGGTTAGGGTTAGGGTTAGAGTTAGGGTACGGCTTAGGGTACGGGTTAGGGTACGGGTGAGGGTACGGCGTAGTGTATAGGTTAGGGTTAGGGTTAGGGTACGGCTTAGGGTACGGGTTAGGTTACGGGTGAGGGTACGGCGTAGGTAATGGGTTAGGGTTAGGGTTAGGGTTAGTGTTAGTGTTAGGGTTAGGGTACGGCTTAGCGTATGGGATAGGGTACGGGTGAGGGTACGGCGTAGGGTAGGGGTTAGGGTTAGAGTCAGGGTTAGGGTTGGGGTTAGGGTACGGCTTAGGGTACGGGTGAGGGTACGGGTGAGGGTACTGCGTAGGGTATTGGTTAGGGTTAGGATATGGCTTAGGATACGGGTTAGGGTACGGGTTAGGGTATGGCGTAGGGTATGGGTTAGGGTTAGGGTTAGGGTTAGGGTTAGGGTTAGGGTACGGCTTAGGATACGGGTTAGAGTACGGGTGAGGGTACGGCGTAGCGTATGGGTTAGGGTTAGGGTTAGGGTACGTCTTACAGTACGGGTTAGGGTACGGGTGAGGGTACGGCATAGGGTAAGGGTTAAGGTTAGGGTTAGGGTTAGGGTTAGTTTTAGGGTTAGCGATTGGTTTAGGGTACGGGTTAGGATTAGCGTACGTGTTAGGGTTAGGTTTTGGGTTAGGGTTAGGGTACGCGTTAGGGTTAGGGTATGGGGTAGGGTTAGGGTACACGTTAGGATTAGGGTATTTATTAAACCTATCCCACTCTCTAGATACCACTTAGCACGTAAAGGAATATTATTAGGGATCCAGCCATGGAGAAGATTTTAGTCACTAGGATAAGATAAAGAATAAACACATTATAAAAAAATCACATTAGGATTTTCTTTTTAACCTGTTCCTTAAAACACTAGTGCTTAGGAAATCTAATAGAGGCAAAAGCAATCAAGGGTAGTTTAGGGTTAGGGTTAGGGTTAGGGTTAGTGTTAGGGTTAGGGTATGGCTTAGGGTACGGGTGAGGGTACGGGTGAGGGTACTGGGTAGGGTATTGGTTAGGGTTAGGGTACGGCTTAGGATACGTGTTAGGGTACGGGTTAGGGTACGGCGTAGAGTGTGGGTTAGGGTTAGGGTTAGTGTTAGGGTTAGGGTTACCGTACGTCTTAGGGTACGTGTTAGGGTACGGGTGAGGGTACGGCGTAGGTTATGGGTTAGGGTTAGGGTTAGGGTTAGGGTTAGGGTACGTCTTAGGATACGGGTTAGGGTATGGGTGAGGGTACGGCGTAGGTTATGGGTTAGGGTTATGGTTAGTGTTAGGGTTATGGTACGGCTTAGGTTATGGGATAGGGTACAGGTGAGGGTATGGCATAGGGTAGGGGTTAGGGTTAGGTTTAGGGTTAGGGTTAGGGTTAGGGTACGCCTTAGGGTACGGGTGAGGGTATGGGTGAGGATACTGCGTAGGGTATTGGTTAGGGTTAGGGTACGGCTTAGGATACGGGTTAGGGTACGTGTTAGGGTATGGCGTACGCTATGGGTTAGGGTTAGGGTTAGGGTTAGGGTTAGGGTTAGGGTACGGCTTAGGGTACGGGTTAGGGTACGGGTGAGGTTACGGCGTAGGGTATACTTTAGGGTTAGGGTTAGGGTTAGGGTACGGCTTAGGGTACGGGTTAGGGTACGGGTGAGGGTATGGCGTAGTGTATAGGTTAGGGTTAGGGTTAGGGTATGGCTTAGGGTACGGGTGAGGGTACGGGTGAGGGTACTGTGTAGGGTGTTGGTTATGGTTAGGGTACGGCTTAGAATACGGGTTAGGGTACGGTTTAGGGTACGGCGTAGGGTATGGGTTAGGGTTAGGGTTAGGGTTAGGGTTAGGGTACGGCTTAGGGTACGGGTTAGGGTACGGGTGAGGGTACGGCGTAGTGTATAGGTTAGGGTTAAGGTTAGGGTTAGGGTACGGCTTAGGGTACGGGTTAGGGTACGGGTGAGGGTACGGCGTAGTGTATGGGTTAGGGTTAGGGTTAGGGTTAGGGTTAGTTTTAGGGTTAGGGATTGGTTTAGGGTACGGGTTAGGATTAGCGTACGTGTTAGGGTTAGGGTTTGGGTTAGGGTTAGGGTACGTGTTAGGGTTAGGGTTTGGGTTAGGGTTAGGGTACGCAATAGGGTTAGGGTGTGGGTTAGGGTTAGGGTACACGTTAGGATTAGGGTATTTATTAAACCTATCCCACTCTCTAGATACCATTTAGCACGTAAAGGAATATTATTTAGGGTCCAGCCATGGAGAAGATTTTCGTTACTAGGATAAGATAAAGAATAAACACATTATAAAAAAATCACATTAGGATTTTCTTTTTAACCTGTTCCTTAAAACACTAGTGCTTAGGAAATCTAATGGAGGCAAAAGCAGTCAAGGGTAGTTTAGGGTTAGGGTTAGGGTTAGGGTTAGTGTTAGGGTTAGGGTACGGCTTAGGGTATGGGATAGGGTACGGGTGAGGGTACGGCGTAGGGTAGGGGTTAGGGTTAGGGTTAGTGTTAGGGTTAGGGTTAGGGTATGGCTTAGGGTACGGGTGAGGGTACTGTGTAGGTCATTGGTTAGGGTTAGGTTAAGGCTTAGGATACAGGTTATTGTATGGGTTAGGGTACGGTGCAGGGTATGGGTAAGGGTTAGGGTTAGGGTTAGGGTTAGAGTTAGGGTACGGCTTAGGGTACGGGTTAGGGTACGGGTGAGGGTACGGCGTAGTGTATAGGTTAGGGTTAGGGTTAGGGTACGGCTTTGGGTACGGGTTAGGTTACGGGTGAGGGTACGGCGTAGGGTATGGGTTAGGGTTAGGGTTAGGGTTAGTGTTAGTGTTAGGGTTAGGGTACGGCTTAGCGTATGGGATAGGGTACGGGTGAGGGTACGGCCTAGGGTAGGGGTTAGGGTTAGAGTTAGGGTTAGGGTTGGGGTTAGGGTACGGCTTAGGGTACGGGTGAGGGTACGGGTGAGGGTACTGCGTAGGGTATTGGTTAGGGTTAGGATATGGCTTAGGATACGGGTTAGTGTACGGGTTAGGGTATGGCGTAGGGTATGGGATAGGGTTAGGGTTAGGGTTAGGGTTAGGGTTAGGGTACGGCTTAGGATACGGGTTAGGGTACGGGTGAGGGTACGGCGTAGTGTATGGGTTAGGGTTAGTGTTAGGGTACGTCTTAGGGTACGGGTTAGGGTACGGGTGAGGTTACGGCGTAGGGTATAGTTTAGGGTTAGGGTTAGGGTTAGGGTACGGCTTAGGATACGGGTTAGGGTACGGGTGAGGGTACGGCGTAGCGTATGGTTTAGGGTTAGGGTTAGGGTTAGGGTACGGCTTAGGGTACGGGTTAGGGTACGGGTGAGGGCATGCTGTAGTGTATAGGTTAGGGTTAGGGTTAGGGTTAGGGTATGGCTTAGGGTACGGGTGAGGGTACGGGTGAGGGTACTGTGTAGGGTATTGGTTATGGTTAGGGTACGGCTTAGAATACGGGTTAGGGTACGGGTTAGGGTACGGCGTAGGGTATAGTTTAGGGTTAGGGTTAGGGTTAGGGTACGGCTTAGGATACGGGTTAGGGTACGGGTGAGGGTACGGCGTAGTGTATAGGTTAGGGTTAGGGTTAGGGTACGGCTTAGGGTAAGGGTTAGGGTACGGGTCAGGGTATGGCGTAGTGTATAGGTTAGGGTTAGGGTTAGGGTTAGGGTACGGCTTAGGGTATGGGATAGGGTACGGGTGAGGGTACGGCGTAGGGTAGGGGTTAGGTTTAGGGTTAGGGTTAGTGTTAGGGTTAGGGTACGGCTTAGGGTATGGGATAGGTTACGGGTGAGGGTACGGCGTAGGGTAGGGGTTAGGGTTAGGTTTAGGGTTAGTGTTAGGTTTAGGGTACCGCTTAGGGTATGGGATAGGGTACGGCGTAGGGTAGCGGTTAGGGTTAAGTTTAGGGTTAGGGTTAGGGTACGGCTTAGGATACGGTTTAGGGTACGGGTGAGAGTACGGCGTAGGTTATGGGTTAGGGTTAGGGTTAGGGTTAGGGTTAGGGTTAGTTTTAGGGTTAGGGATTGGTTTAGGGTACGGGTTAGGATTAGCATACTTGTTCGGGTTAGGGTTTTGGTTAGGGTTAGGGTACGCGTTAGGGTTAGGGTATGGGTTAGGTTTAGGGTACACGTTAGGATTAGGGTATTTATTAAACCTATCCCACTCTCTAGATACCACTTAACACGTAAAGGAATATTATTTGGGGTTCAGCCATGGAGAAAATTTTAGTCACTAGGATAAGATAAAGAATAAACACATTATAAAAAAATCACATAAGGTTTTCTTTTTAACCTGTTCCTTAAAACACTAGTGTTTAGGAAATCTAATGGAGGCAAAAGCAGTAAAGGGTAGTTTAGGGTTAGGGTTAGGGTTAGGGTTAGGGTAGGGCTTAGGATACGGGTGAGGTTACTGGTGAGGGTACTGCGTAGGTTATTGGTTAGGGTTAGGGTACGGCTTAGGATACGGGTTAGGATATGGGTTAGGTTACGGCGTTGGGTATGGGTGAGGGTTAGGGTTAGGGTTAGGGTAAGGCTTTGGGTACGGGTTAGGGTACGGGTGAGGGTACAGCGTACGGTAGGGGTTAGGGTTAGGTTTAGGGTTAGGGTACGGCTTAGGATACGGGTTAGGGTATGGGTGAGGGTACGGCGTAGCGTATGGGTTAGGGTTAGGGTTAGGGTTAGGGTTAGTTTTAGGGTTAGGGATTGGTTTAGGGTACGGGTTAGGATTAGCGTACGTGTTAGGGTTAGGGTTTGGGTTAGGGTTAGGGTACGCGTTAGGGTTAGGGTATGGGTTAGGGTTAGGGTACGCGTTAGGATTAGGGTATGGGGTAGGGTTAGGGTACACGTTAGGATTAGGGTATTTATTAAACCTATCCCACTCTCTAGATACCACTTAGCACGTAAAGGAATATTATTAGGGATCCAGCCATGGAGAAGATTTTAGTCACTAGGATAAGATAAAGAATAAACACATTATAAAAAAATCACATTAGGATTTTCTTTTTAACCTATTCCTTAAAACACTAGTGCTTAGGAAATCTAATAGAGGCAAAAGCAATCAAGGGTAGTTTAGGGTTAGGGTTAGGGTTAGGGTTAGTGTTAGGGTTAGGGTATGGCTTAGGGTACGGGTGAGGGTACGGGTGAGGGTACTGCGTAGGGTATTGGTTAGGTTAGGGTACGGCTTAGGATACGTGTTAGGGTACGGGTTAGGGTATGGCGTAGTGTGTGGGTTAGGGTTAGGGTTAGTGTTAGGGTTAGGGTTACGGTACGTTTTAGGGTACGTGTTAGGGTACGGGTGAGGGTACGGCGTAGGTTATGGGTTAGGGTTAGGGTTAGGGTTAGGGTTAGGGTACGGCTTAGGTTATGGGATAGGGTACAGGTGAGGGTATGGCATAGGGTAGGGGTTAGGGTTAGGTTTAGGGTTAGGGTTAGGGTTAGGGTACGGCTTAGGGTACGGGTGAGGGTACCTGTTAGGGTATGGCGTACGCTATGGGTTAGGGTTAGGGTTAGGGTTAGGGTTAGGGTTAGGGTACGGCTTAGGGTACGGGTTAGGGTATGGGTGAGGTTACGGCGTAGGGTATAGTTTAGGGTTAGGGTTAGGGTTAGGGTACGGCTTAGGGTACGGGTTAGGGTACGGGTGAGGGTATGGCGTAGTGTATAGGTTAGGGTTAGGTTTAGGGTTAGGGTATGGCTTAGGGTACGGGTGAGGGTACGGGTGAGGGTACTGTGTAGGGTATTGGTTATGTTTAGGGTACGGCTTAGAATACGGGTTAGGGTACGGTTTAGGTTACGGCGTAGGGTATGGGTTAGGGTTAGGGTTAGGGTTAGGGTTAGGGTTAGGGTACGGCTTAGGGTACGGGTTAGGGTACGGGTGAGGGTACGGCGTAGTGTATAGGTTAGGGTTAGGGTTAGGGTTAGGGTACGGCTTAGGGTATGGGATAGGGTACGGGTGAGGGTACGGCGTAGGGTAGGGGTTAGGTTTAGGGTTAGGGTTAGTGTTAGGGTTAGGGTACGGCTTAGGGTATGGGATAGGTTACGGTGAGGGTACGGCGTAGGGTAGGTGTTAGGGTTAGGTTTACGGTTAGTGTTAGGTTTAGGGTACCGCTTAGGGTATGGGATAGGGTACGGCGTAGGGTAGCGGTTAGGATTAGGGTTAGGGTTAGGGTACGGCTTAGGATACGGGTTAGGGTATGGGTGAGGGTGCGGCATAGCGTATGGGTTAGGGTTAGGGTTAGGGTTAGGGTACGGCTTAGGGTACGGGTTAGGGTACGGGTGAGGGTACGGCGTAGGGTAGAGGTTAGGGTAAGGTTTAGGGTTAGGGTACGTCTTAGGCTACGGGTTAGGGTACGGGTGAGGGTACGGCGTAGGGTAAGGTTTAGGGTTAGGGTTAGGTTTAGGGTTAGTTTTAGGGTTAGGGTTTGGTTTAGGGTACGGGTTAGGATTAGCGTACGTGTTAGGGTTAGGTTTTGGGTTAGGGTTAGGGTACGCGTTAGGGTTAGGGTATGGGTTAGGGTTAGGGTACACGTTAGGATTAGGGTATTTATTAAACCTATCCCACTCTCTAGATACCAATTAGCACGTAAAGGAATATTATTAGGGATCCAGCCATGGAGAAGATTTTAGTCACTAGGATAAGATAAAGAATAAACACATTATAAAAAAATCACATTAGGATTTTCTTTTTAACCTGTTCCTTAAAACACTAGTGCTTAGGAAATCTAATAGAGGCAAAAGACATCAAGGGTAGTTTAGGTTTAGGGTTAGGGTTAGGGTTAGTGTTAGGGTTAGGGTACGGCTTAGGGTATGGGATAGGGTACGGGTGAGGGTACGGCGTAGGGTAGGTGTTAGGGTTAGGGTTAGGGTTATGGTTAGGGTATGGCTTAGGGTACGGGTGAGGGTACGGGTGAGGGTACTGCGTAGGGTATTGGTTAGGGTTAGGGTACGGCTTAGGATACGTGTTAGGGTACGGGTTAGGGTACGGCGTAGAGTGTGGGTTAGGGTTAGGGTTAGTGTTAGGGTTAGGGTTACGGTACGTCTTAGGGTACGTGTTAGGGTACGGGTGAGTGTACGGCGTAGGTTATGGGTTAGGGTTAGGGTTAGGGTTAGGGTTAGGGTATGGCTTAGGATACGGGTTAGGGTACGGGTGAGGGTACGGCGTAGGTTATGGGTTAGGGTTAGGGTTAGTGTTAGGGTTATGGTACGGCTTAGGTTATGGGATAGCGTACAGCTGAGGGTATGGCATAGGGTAGGGGTTAGGGTTAGGGTTAGGGTTAGTGTATGGCTTAGGGTACGGGTGAGGGTATGGGTGAGGATACTGCGTAGGATATTGGTTAGGGTTAGGGTACGGCTTAGGATACGGGTTAGGGTACGTGTTAGGGTATGGCGTACGGTATGGTTAGGGTTAGGGTCAGGGTTAGGGTTAGGGTTAGGGTTAGGGTACGGCTTAGGGTACGGGTTAGGGTACGGGTGAGGTTACGGCGTAGGGTATAGTTTAGGGTTAGGGTTAGGGTTAGGGTACGGCTTAGGGTACGGCTTAGGGTACGGGTTAGGGTACGGGTGAGGGTACGGTGTAGGTTATGGGTTAGGGTTAGGGTTAGGGTTAGTTTTAGGGTTAGGGATTGGTTTAGGGTACGGGTTAGGATTAGCATACGTGTTCGGGTTAGGGTTTTGGTTAGGGTTAGGGTACGCGTTAGGGTTAGGGTATGGGTTAGGTTTAGGGTACACTTTAGGATTAGGGTATTTATTAAACCTATCCCACTCTCTAGATACCACTTAGCACGTAAAGGAATATTATTTGGGGTTCAGCCATGGAGAAGATTTTAGTCACTAGGATAAGATAAAGAATAAACACATTATAAAAAAATCACATAAGATTTTCTTTTTAACCTGTTCCTTAAAACACTAGTGTTTAGGAAATCTAATGGAGGCAAAAGCAGTAAAGGGTAGTTTAGGGTTAGGGTTAGGGTTAGGGTTAGGGGAGGGCTTAGGATACCGGTGAGGGTACTGGTGAGGGTACTGCGTAGGTTATTGGTTAGGGTTAGGGTACGGCTTAGGATACGGGTTAGGATATGGGTTAGGTTACGGCATTGGGTATGGGTGAGGGTTAGGGGTAGGGTTAGGGTAAGGCTTTGGGTACGGGTTAGGGTACGGGGGAGGGTACGGCGTAGGGTAGAGGTTAGGGTTAGGTTTAGGATTAGGGTACGGCTTAGGATACAGGTTAGGGTATGGGTGAGGGTACGGCGTAGCGTATGGGTTAGGGTTAGGGTTAGGGTTAGGGTTAGTTTTAGGGTTAGGGATTGGTTTAGGGTACGGGTTAGGATTAGCGTACGTGTTAGGGTTAGGGTTTGGGTTAGAGTTAGGGTATGCATTAGGGTTAGGGTATGGGTTAGGGTTAGGGTACACGTTAGGATTAGGGTATTTATTAAACCTATCCCACTCTCTAGATACCACTTAGCACGTAAAGGAATATTATTTAGGGTCCAGCCATGGAGAATATTTTCGTCACTAGGATAAGATAAAGAATAAACACATTATAAAAAAATCACATTAGGATTTTCTTTTTAACCTGTTCCTTAAAACACTAGTGCTTAGGAAATCTAATGGAGGCAAAAGCAGTCAAGGGTAGTTTAGGGTTAGGGTTAGGGTTAGGGTTAGTGTTAGGGTTAGGTTACGGCTTAGGGTATGGGATAGGGTATGGGTGAGGATACGGCATAGGGTAGGGTTTAGGGTTAGGGTTAGTGTTAGGGTTAGGGTTAGGGTATGGCTTAGGGTACGGGTGAGGGTACTGTGTAGGTCATTGGTTAGGGTTAGGTTAAGGCTTAGGATACAGGTTATTGTATGGGTTAGGGTACGGCGCAGGGTATGGGTAAGGGTTAGGGTTAGGGTTAGGGTTAGAGTTAGGGTACGGCTTAGGGTACGGGTTAGGGTACGGGTGAGGGTACGGCGTAGTGTATAGGTTAGGGTTAGGGTTAGGGTACGGCTTAGGGTACGGGTTAGGTTACGGGTGAGGGTACGGCGTAAGGTATGGGTTAGGGTTAGGGTTAGGGTTAATGTTAGTGTTAGGGTTAGGGTACGGCTTAGCGTATGGGATAGGGTACGGGTGAGGGTACGGCGTAGGGTAGGGGTTAGGGTTAGAGTTAGGGTTAGGGTTGGGGTTAGGGTACGGCTTAGGGTACGGGTGAGGGTACGGGTGAGGGTACTGCGTAGGGTATTGGTTAGGGTTAGGATATGGCTTAGGATACGGGTTAGGGTATGGGTTAGGGTATGGCGTAGGGTATGGGTTAGGCTTAGGGTTAGGGTTAGGGTTAGGGTTAGGGTACGGCTTAGGATACGGGTTAGGGTACGGGTGAGGGTACGGCGTAGCATATGGGTTAGGGTTAGGGTTAGGGTACGTCTTAGGGTACGGGTTAGGGTACGGGTGAGGGTACAGCATAGGGTAAGGGTTAGGGTTAGGGTTAGGGTTAGGGTTAGTTTTAGGGTTGGGGATTGGTTTAGGGTACGGGTTAGGATTAGCGTACGTGTTAGGGTTAGGTTTTGGTATAGGGTTAGGGTACGCGTTAGGGTTAGGGTATGGGTTAGGGTTAGGGTACACGTTAGGATTAGGGTATTTATTAAACCTATCCCACTCTCTAGATACCACTTAGCACGTAAAGGAATATTATTAGGGATCCAGCCATGGAGAAGATTTTAGTCACTAGGATAAGATAAAGAATAAACACATTATAAAAAAATCACATTGGGATTTTCTTTTTAACCTGTTCCTTAAAACACTAGTGCTTAGGAAATCTAATAGAGGCAAAAGCCATCAAGGGTAGTTTAGGGTTAGGGTTAGGGTTAGGGTTAGTGTTAGGGTTAGGGTACGGCTTAGGGTATGGGATAGGGTACTGGTGAGGGTACGGCGTAGGGTAGGGGTTAGGGTTAGGGTTAGGTTTATGGTTAGGGTATGGCTTAGGGTAGGTGTTAGGGTACGGGTTAGGGTACGGCGTAGAGTTTGGGTTAGGGTTAGGGTTAGTGTTAGGGTTAGGGTTACGGTACGTCATAGGGTACGTGTTAGGGTACGGGTGAGGGTACGGCGTATGTTATGCTTTAGGGTTAGGGTTAGGGTTAGGGTTAGGGTACGGCTTAGGATACGGGTTAGGGTACGGGTGAGGGTACGGCGTATGTTATGGGTTAGGGTTAGGGTTAGGGTTAGGGTTAGGGTACGGCTTAGGTTATGGGATAGGGTACAGGTGAGGGTATGGCATAGGGTAGGGGTTAGGGTTAGGTTTAGGGTTAGGGTTAGGGTTAGGGTACGGCTTAGGGTACGGGTGAGGGTATGGGTGAGGATACTGCGTAGGGTATTGGTTAGGTTTAGGGTACGGCTTAGGATACGGGTGAGGGTACGTGTGAGGGTACTGCGTAGGGTATTGGTTAGGGTTAGGATACGGCTTAGGATACGGGTTAGGGTACGGGATAGGGTATGGCGTAGGGTATGGGTTAGGGTTAGGGTTAGGGTTAGGGTTAGGGTTAGGGTACGGCTTAGGGTACGGGTTAGGGTACGGGTGAGGGTACGGCGTAGGGTAAGGGTTAGGGTTAGGGTTAGGGTTAGGGTTAGGGTATGGCTTAGGGTACGGGTGAGGGTACTGTGTAGGTCATTGGTTAGGGTTAGGTTAAGGCTTAGGATACAGGTTATTGTATGGGTTAGGGTACGGCGCAGGGTATGGGTAAGGGTTAGGGTTAGGGTTAGGATTAGAGTTAGGGTACGGCTTAGGGTACGGGTTAGGGTACGGGTGAGGGTACGGCGTAGTGTATAGGTTAGGGTTAGGGTTAGGGTACGGCTTTGGGTACGGGTTAGGTTACGGGTGAGGGTACGGCATAGGGTATGGGTTAGGGTTAGGGTTAGGGTTAGTGTTAGTGTTAGGGTTAGGGTACGGCTTAGCGTATGGGATAGGGTACGGGTGAGGGTACGGCGTAGGGTAGGGGTTAGGGTTAGAGTTAGGGTTAGGGTTGGGGTTAGGGTACGGCTTAGGGTACGGGTGAGGGTACGGGTGAGGGTACTGCGTAGGGTATTGGTTAGGGTTAGGATACGGCTTAGGATACGGGTTAGGGTACGGGTTAGGGTATTGCGTAGGGTATGGGTTAGGGTTAGGGTTAGGGTTAGGGTTAGGGTTAGGATACGGCTTAGGATACGGGTTAGGGTACGGGTGAGGGTACGGCGTAGTGTATAGGTTAGGGTTAGGGTTAGGGTACGGCTTTGGGTACGGGTTAGGTTACGGGTGAGGGTACGGCGTAGGGTATGGGTTAGGGTTAGGGTTAGGGTTAGTGTTAGTGTTAGGGTTAGGGTACGGCTTAGCGTATGGGATAGGGTACGGGTGAGGGTACGGCGTAGGGTAGGGGTTAGGGTTAGAGTTAGGGTTAGGGTTGGGGTTAGGGTACGGCTTAGGGTACGGGTGAGGGTACGGGTGAGGGTACTGCGTAGGGTATTGGTTAGGGTTAGGATACGGCTTAGGATACGGGTTAGGGTACGGGTTAGGGTATGGCATAGGGTATGGGTTAGGGTTAGGGTTAGGGTTAGGGTTAGGGTTAGGATACGGCTTAGGATACGGGTTAGGGTACGGGTGAGGGTACGGCGTAGCGTATGGGTTAGGGTTAGGGTTAGGGTACGTCTTAGGGTACGGGTTAGGGTACGGGTGAGGGTACGGCGTAGGGTAAGGTTTAGGGTTAGGGTTAGGGTTAGGGTTAGTTTTAGGGTTAGGGATTGGTTTAGGGTACGGGTTAGGATTAGCGTACGTGTTAGGGTTAGGTTTTCGGTTAGGGTTAGGGTACGCGTTAGGGTTAGGGTATGGGTTAGAGTTAGGGTACACGTTAGGATTAGGGTATTTATTAAACCTATCCCACTCTCTAGATACCACTTAGCACGTAAAGGAATATTATTAGGGATCCAGCCATGGAGAAGATTTTAGTCACTAGGATAAGATAAAGAATAAACACATTATAAAAAAATCACATTAGGATTTTCTTTTTAACCTGTTCCTTAAAACACTAGTGCTTAGGACATCTAATAGAGGCAAAAGCAATCAAGGGTAGTTTAGGGTTAGGGTTAGGGTTAGGGTTAGTGTTAGGGTTAGGGTACGGCTTAGGGTATGGGATAGGGTACGGGTGAGGGTACGGCGTAGGGTAGGTGTTAGGGTTAGGCTTAGGGCTATGGTTAGGGTATGGCTTAGGGTACGGGTGAGGGTACGGGTGAGGGTACTACGTAGGGTATTGCTTAGGGTTAGGGTACGGCTTAGGATACGTGTTAGGGTATGGGTTAGGGTACGGCGTAGAGTGTGGGTTAGGGTTAGGGTTAGTGTTAGGGTTAGGGTTACGGTACTTCTTAGGGTACGTGTTAGGGTACGGGTGAGGGTACGGCGTAGGTTATGGGTTAGGGTTAGGGTTAGGGTTAGGGTTAGGGTACGGCTTAGGATACGGGTTAGGGTACGGGTGAGGGTACGGCGTAGGTTATGGGTTAGGGTTAGGGTTAGTGTTAGGGTTATGGTACGGCTTAGGTTATGGGATAGGGTACAGGTGAGGGTATGGCATAGGGTAGGGGTTAGGGTTAGGGTTAGGGTTAGGGTTAGGGTTAGGGTACGGCTTAGGGTACGGGTGAGGCTATGGGTGAGGATACTGCGTAGGGTATTGGTTAGGGTTAGGGTACGGCTTAGGATACGGGTTAGGGTACGTGTTAGGGTATGGCGTACGGTATGGGTTAGGGTTAGGGTTAGGGTTAGGGTTAGGGTTAGGGTTAGGGTACGGCTTAGGGTACGGGTTAGGGTACGGGTGAGGTTACGGCGTAGGGTATAGTTTAGGGTTAGGGTTAGGGTTAGGGTACGGCTTAGGATACGGGTTAGGGTACGGGTGAGGGTACGGCGTAGCATATGTTTTAGGGTTAGGGTTAGGGTACGGCTTAGGGTACGGGTTAGGGTACGGGTGAGGGTACGGTGTAGGTTATGGGTTAGGGTTAGGGTTAGGGTTAGGGTTAGTTTTAGGGTTAGGGATTGGTTTAGGGTACGGGTTAGGATTAGCATACGTGTTCGGGTTAGGGTTTTGGTTAGGGTTAGGGTACGCGTTAGGGTTAGGGTATGGGTTAGGTTTAGGGTACACTTTAGGATTAGGGTATTTATTAAACCTATCCCACTCTCTAGATACCACTTAGCACGTAAAGGAATATTATTTGGGGTTCAGCCATGGAGAAGATTTTAGTCACTAGGATAAGATAAAGAATAAACACATTATAAAAAAATCACATAAGGTTTTCTTTTTAACCTGTTCCTTAAAACACTAGTGTTTAGGAAATCTAATGGAGGCAAAAGCAGTAAAGGGTAGTTTAGGGTTAGGGTTAGGGTTAGGGTTAGGGGAGGGCTTAGGATACCGGTGAGGGTACTGGTGAGGGTACTGCGTAGGTTATTGGTTAGGGTTAGGGTACGGCTTAGGATACGGGTTAGGATATGGGTTAGGTTACGGCGTTGGGTATGGGTGAGGGTTAGGGTTAGGGTTAGGGTAAGGCTTTGGGTACGGGTTAGGGTACGGGTGAGGGTACGGCGTAGGGTAGAGGTTAGGGTTAGGTTTAGGGTTAGGGTACGGCTTAGGATACGGGTTAGGGTATGGGTGAGGGTACGGCGTAGCGTATGGGTTAGGGTTAGGGTTAGGGTTAGGGTTAGTTTTAGGGTTAGGGATTGGTTTAGGGTACGGGTGAGGATTAGCGTACGTGTTAGGGTTAGGGTTTGGGTTAGGGTTAGGGTACGCATTAGGGTTAGGGTTAGGGTACACGTTAGGATTAGGGTATTTATTAAACCTATCCCACTCTCTAGATACCACTTAGCACGTAAAGGAATATTATTTAGGGTCCAGCCATGGAGAAGATTTTCGTTACTAGGATAAGATAAAGAATAAACACATTATAAAAAAATCACATTAGGATTTTCTTTTTAACCTGTTCCTTAAAACACTAGTGCTTAGGAAATCTAATGGAGGCAAAAGCAGTCAAGGGTAGTTTAGGGTTAGGGTTAGGGTTAGGGTTAGTGTTAGGGTTAGGGTACGGCTTAGGGTATGGGATAGGGTATGGGTGAGGGTACGGCATAGGGTAGGGTTTAGGGTTAGGGTTAGTGTTAGGGTTAGGGTTAGGGTATGGCTTAGGGTACGGGTGAGGGTACTGTGTAGGTCATTGGTTAGGGTTAGGTTAAGGCTTAGGATACAGGTTATTGTATGGGTTAGGGTACGGCGCAGGGTATGGGTAAGGGTTAGGGTTAGGGTTAGGGTTAGAGTTAGGGTACGGCTTAGGGTTAGGGTTAGGGTACGTGTGAGGGTACGGCGTAGTGTATAGGTTAGGGTTAGGGTTAGGGTTAGTGTTAGTGTTAGGGTTAGGGTACGGCTTAGCGTATGGGATAGGGTACGGGTGAGGGTACGGCGTAGGGTAGGGGTTAGGGTTAGAGTTAGGGTTAGGGTTGGGGTTAGGGTACGGCTTAGGGTACGGGTGAGGGTACGGGTGAGGGTACTGCGTAGGGTATTGGTTAGGGTTAGGATACGGCTTAGGATACGGGTTAGGGTACGGGTTAGGGTACGGCGTAGAGTGTGGGTTAGGGTTAGGGTTAGTGTTAGGGTTAGGGTTACGGTACTTCTTAGGGTACGTGTTAGGGTACGGGTGAGGGTACGGCGTAGGTTATGGGTTAGGGTTAGGGTTAGGGTTAGGGTTAGGGTACGGCTTAGGATACGGGTTAGGGTACGGGTGAGGGTACGGCGTAGGTTATGGGTTAGGGTTAGGGTTAGTGTTAGGGTTATGGTACGGCTTAGGTTATGGGATAGGGTACAGGTGAGGGTATGGCATAGGGTAGGTGTTAGGGTTAGGTTTAGCGTTAGGGTTAGGGTTAGGGTACGGCTTAGGGCACGGGTGAGGCTATGGGTGAGGATACTGCGTAGGGTATTGGTTAGGGTTAGGGTACGGCTTAGGATACGGGTTAGGGTACGTGTTAGGGTATGGCGTACGGTATGGGTTAGGGTTAGGGTTAGGGTTAGGGTTAGGGTTAGGGTTAGGGTACGGCTTAGGGTACGGGTTAGGGTACGGGTGAGGTTACGGCGTAGGGTATAGTTTAGGGTTAGTGTTAGGGTTAGGGTACGGCTTAGGATACGGGTTAGGGTACGGGTGAGGGTTCGGCGTAGCATATGGTTTAGGGTTAGGGTTAGGGTACGGCTTAGGGTACGGGTTAGGGTACGGGTGAGGGTACGGTGTAGGTTATGGGTTAGGTTTAGGGTTAGGGTTAGGGTTAGTTTTAGGGTTAGGGATTGGTTTAGGGTACGGGTTAGGATTAGCATACGTGTTCGGGTTAGGGTTTTGGTTAGGGTTAGGGTACGCGTTAGGGTTAGGGTATGGGTTAGGTTTAGGGTACACTTTAGGATTAGGGTATTTATTAAACCTATCCCACTCTCTAGATACCACTTAGCACGTAAAGGAATATTATTTGGGGTTCAGCCATGGAGAAGATTTTAGTCACTAGGATAAGATAAAGAATAAACACATTATAAAAAAATCACATAAGGTTTTCTTTTTAACCTGTTCCTTAAAACACTAGTGTTTAGGAAATCTAATGGAGGCAAAAGCAGTAAAGGGTAGTTTAGGGTTAGGGTTAGGGTTAGGGTTAGGGTAGGGCTTAGGATACCGGTGAGGGTACTGGTGAGGGTACTGCGTAGGTTATTGGTTAGGGTTAGGGTACGGCTTAGGATACGGGTTAGGATATGGGTTAGGTTACGGCGTTGGGTATGGGTGAGGGTTAGGGTTAGGGTTAGGGTAAGGCTTTGGGTACGGGTTAGGGTACGGGTGAGGGTACGGCGTAGGGTAGAGGTTAGGGTTAGGTTTAGGGTTAGGTGACGGCTTAGGATACGGGTTAGGGTATGGGTGAGGGTACGGCGTAGCGTATGGGTTAGGGTTAGGGTTAGGGTTAGGGTTAGTTTTAGGGTTAGGGATTGGTTTAGGGTACGGGTGAGGATTAGCGTACGTGTTAGGGTTAGGGTTTGGGTTAGGGTTAGGGTACACGTTAGGATTAGGGTATTTATTAAACCTATCCCACTCTCTAGATACCACTTAGCACGTAAAGGAATATTATTTAGGGTCCAGCCATGGAGAAGATTTTGGTTACTAGGATAAGATAAAGAATAAACACATTATAAAAAAATCACATTAGGATTTTCTTTTTAACCTGTTCCTTAAAACACTCGTGCTTAGGAAATCTAATGGAGGCAAAAGCAGTCAAGGGTAGTTTAGGGTTAGGGTTAGGGTTAGGGTTAGTGTTAGGGTTAGGGTACGGCTTAGGGTATGGGATAGGGTATGGGTGAGGGTACGGCATAGGGTAGGGTTTAGGGTTAGGGTTAGTGTTAGGGTTAGGGTTAGGGTATGGCTTAGGGTACGGGTGAGAGTACTGTGTAGGTCATTGTTTAGGGTTAGGTTAAGGCTTAGGATACAGGTTATTGTATGGGTTAGGGTACGGCGCAGGGTATGGGTAAGGTTTAGGGTTAGGGTTAGGGTTAGAGTTAGGGTACGGCTTAGGGTACGGGTTAGGGTACGGGTGAGGGTACGGCGTAGTGTATAGGTTAGGGTTAGGGTTAGGGTACGGCTTTGGGTACGGGTTAGGTTACGGGTGAGGGTACGGCGTAGGGTATGGGTTAGGGTTAGGGTTAGGGTTAGTGTTAGTGTTAGGGTTAGGGTACGGCTTAGCGTATGGGATAGGGTACGGGTGAGGGTACGGCGTAGGGTAGGGGTTAGGGTTAGAGTTAGGGTTAGGGTTGGGGTTAGGGTACGGCTTAGGGTACGGGTGAGGGTATGGGTGAGGGTACTGCGTAGGGTATTGGTTAGGGTTAGGATACGGCTTAGGATACGGGTTAGGGTACGGGTTAGGGTATGGCGTAGGGTATGGGTTAGGGTTAGGGTTAGGGTTAGGGTTAGGGTACGGCTTAGGATACGGTTTGGGTACGGGTGAGGGTACGGCGTAGCGTATGGGTTAGGGTTAGGGTTAGGGTACGTCTTAGGGTACGGGTTAGGGTACGGGTGAGGGTACGGCGTAGGGTAAGGTTTAGGGTTAGGGTTAGTTTTAGGGTTAGGGATTGGTTTAGGGTACGGGTTAGGATTAGCGTACGTGTTAGGGTTAGGTTTTCGGTTAGGGTTAGGGTACGCGTTAGGGTTAGGGTATGGGTTAGGGTTAGGGTACACGTTAGGATTAGGGTATTTATTAAACCTATCCCACTCTCTAGATACCACTTAGCACGTAAAGGAATATTATTAGGGATCCAGCCATGGAGAAGATTTTAGTCACTAGGATAAGATAAAGAATAAACACATTATAAAAAAATCACATTAGGATTTTCTTTTTAACCTGTTCCTTAAAACACTAGTGTTTAGGAAATCTAATACAGGCAAAAGCAATCAAGGGTAGTTTAGGGTTAGGGTTAGGGTTAGGGTTAGTGTTAGGGTTAGGGTACGGCTTAGGGTATGGGATAGGGTATGGGTGAGGGTACGGCGTAGGGTAGGGGTTAGGGTTAGGGTTAGGGTTAGGGTTAGGGTATGGCTTAGGGTACGGGTGAGGGTACGGGTGAGGGTACTACGTAGGGTATTGGTTAGGGTTAGGGTACGGCTTAGGATACGTGTTAGGGTACGGGTTAGGGTACGGCGTAGAGTGTGGGTTAAGGTTAGGGTTAGTGTTAGGGTTAGGGTTACGGTACGTCTTAGGGTATGTGTTAGGGTACGGGTGAGGGTACGGCGTAGGTTATGGGTTAGGGTTAGGGTTAGGGTTAGGGTTAGGGTACGGCTTAGGATACGGGTTAGGGTACGGGTGAGGGTACGGCGTAGGTTATGGGTTAGGGTTAGGGTTAGTGTTAGGGTTATGGTACGGCTTAGGTTATGGGATAGGGTACAGGTGAGGGTATGGCATAGGGTAGGGGTTAGGGTTAGGGTTAGGGTTAGGGTTAGGGTTAGGGTACGGCTTAGGGTACGGGTGAGGCTATGGGTGAGGATACTGCGTAGGGTATTGGTTAGGGTTAGGGTACGGCTTAGGATACGGGTTAGGGTACGTGTTAGGGTATGGCGTACGGTATGGGTTAGGGTTAGGGTTAGGGTTAGGGTTTGGGTACGGCTTAGGGTACGGGTTAGGGTACGGGTGAGGTTACGGCGTAGGGTATAGTTTAGGGTTAGGGTTAGGGTTAGGGTACGGCTTAGGATACGGGTTAGGGTACGGGTGAGGGTACGGCGTAGCATATGTTTTAGGGTTAGGGTTAGGGTACGGCTTAGGGTACGGGTTAGGGTACGGGTGAGGGTACGGTGTAGGTTATGGGTTAGGGTTAGGGTTAGGGTTAGGGTTAGTTTTAGGGCTAGGGATTGGTTTAGGGTACGGGTTAGGATTAGCATACGTGTTCGGGTTAGGGTTTTGGTTAGGGTTAGGGTACGCGTTAGGGTTAGGGTATGGGTTAGGTTTAGGGTACACTTTAGGATTAGGGTATTTATTAAACCTATCCCACTCTCTAGATACCACTTAGCACGTAAAGGAATATTATTTGGGGTTCAGCCATGGAGAAGATTTTAGTCACTAGGATAAGATAAAGAATAAACACATTATAAAAAAATCACATAAGGTTTTCTTTTTAACCTGTTCCTTAAAACACTAGTGTTTAGGAAATCTAATGGAGGCAAAAGCAGTAAAGGGTAGTTTAGGGTTAGGGTTAGGGTTAGGGTTAGGGGAGGGCTTAGGATACCGGTGAGGGTACTGGTGAGGGTACTGCGTAGGTTATTGGTTAGGGTTAGGGTACGGCTTAGGATACGGGTTAGGATATGGGTTAGGTTACGGCGTTGGGTATGGGTGAGGGTTAGGGTTAGGGTTAGGGTAAGGCTTTGGGTACGGGTTAGGGTACGGGTGAGGGTACGGCGTAGGGTAGAGGTTAGGGTTAGGTTTAGGGTTAGGGTACGGCTTAGGATACGGGTTAGGGTATGGGTGAGGGTACGGCGTAGCGTATGGGTTAGGGTTAGGGTTAGGGTTAGGGTTAGTTTTAGGGTTAGGGATTGGTTTAGGGTACGGGTGAGGATTAGCGTACGTGTTAGGGTTAGGGTTTGGGTTAGGGTTAGGGTACGCATTAGGGTTAGGGTTAGGGTACACGTTAGGATTAGGGTATTTATTAAACCTATCCCACTCTCTAGATACCACTTAGCACGTAAAGGAATATTATTTAGGGTCCAGCCATGGAGAAGATTTTCGTTACTAGGATAAGATAAAGAATAAACACATTATAAAAAAATCACATTAGGATTTTCTTTTTAACCTGTTCCTTAAAACACTAGTGCTTAGGAAATCTAATGGAGGCAAAAGCAGTCAAGGGTAGTTTAGGGTTAGGGTTAGGGTTAGGGTTAGTGTTAGGGTTAGGGTACGGCTTAGGGTATGGGATAGGGTATGGGTGAGGGTACGGCATAGGGTAGGGTTTAGGGTTAGGGTTAGTGTTAGGGTTAGGGTTAGGGTATGGCTTAGGGTACGGGTGAGGGTACTGTGTAGGTCATTGGTTAGGGTTAGGTTAAGGCTTAGGATACAGGTTATTGTATGGGTTAGGGTACGGCGCAGGGTATGGGTAAGGGTTAGGGTTAGGGTTAGGGTTAGAGTTAGGGTACGGCTTAGGGTTAGGGTTAGGGTACGTGTGAGGGTACGGCGTAGTGTATAGGTTAGGGTTAGGGTTAGGGTTAGTGTTAGTGTTAGGGTTAGGGTACGGCTTAGCGTATGGGATAGGGTACGGGTGAGGGTACGGCGTAGGGTAGGGGTTAGGGTTAGAGTTAGGGTTAGGGTTGGGGTTAGGGTACGGCTTAGGGTACGGGTGAGGGTACGGGTGAGGGTACTGCGTAGGGTATTGGTTAGGGTTAGGATACGGCTTAGGATACGGGTTAGGGTACGGGTTAGGGTACGGCGTAGAGTGTGGGTTAGGGTTAGGGTTAGTGTTAGGGTTAGGGTTACGGTACTTCTTAGGGTACGTGTTAGGGTACGGGTGAGGGTACGGCGTAGGTTATGGGTTAGGGTTAGGGTTAGGGTTAGGGTTAGGGTACGGCTTAGGATACGGGTTAGGGTACGGGTGAGGGTACGGCGTAGGTTATGGGTTAGGGTTAGGGTTAGTGTTAGGGTTATGGTACGGCTTAGGTTATGGGATAGGGTACAGGTGAGGGTATGGCATAGGGTAGGTGTTAGGGTTAGGTTTAGCGTTAGGGTTAGGGTTAGGGTACGGCTTAGGGCACGGGTGAGGCTATGGGTGAGGATACTGCGTAGGGTATTGGTTAGGGTTAGGGTACGGCTTAGGATACGGGTTAGGGTACGTGTTAGGGTATGGCGTACGGTATGGGTTAGGGTTAGGGTTAGGGTTAGGGTTAGGGTTAGGGTTAGGGTACGGCTTAGGGTACGGGTTAGGGTACGGGTGAGGTTACGGCGTAGGGTATAGTTTAGGGTTAGTGTTAGGGTTAGGGTACGGCTTAGGATACGGGTTAGGGTACGGGTGAGGGTTCGGCGTAGCATATGGTTTAGGGTTAGGGTTAGGGTACGGCTTAGGGTACGGGTTAGGGTACGGGTGAGGGTACGGTGTAGGTTATGGGTTAGGTTTAGGGTTAGGGTTAGGGTTAGTTTTAGGGTTAGGGATTGGTTTAGGGTACGGGTTAGGATTAGCATACGTGTTCGGGTTAGGGTTTTGGTTAGGGTTAGGGTACGCGTTAGGGTTAGGGTATGGGTTAGGTTTAGGGTACACTTTAGGATTAGGGTATTTATTAAACCTATCCCACTCTCTAGATACCACTTAGCACGTAAAGGAATATTATTTGGGGTTCAGCCATGGAGAAGATTTTAGTCACTAGGATAAGATAAAGAATAAACACATTATAAAAAAATCACATAAGGTTTTCTTTTTAACCTGTTCCTTAAAACACTAGTGTTTAGGAAATCTAATGGAGGCAAAAGCAGTAAAGGGTAGTTTAGGGTTAGGGTTAGGGTTAGGGTTAGGGTAGGGCTTAGGATACCGGTGAGGGTACTGGTGAGGGTACTGCGTAGGTTATTGGTTAGGGTTAGGGTACGGCTTAGGATACGGGTTAGGATATGGGTTAGGTTACGGCGTTGGGTATGGGTGAGGGTTAGGGTTAGGGTTAGGGTAAGGCTTTGGGTACGGGTTAGGGTACGGGTGAGGGTACGGCGTAGGGTAGAGGTTAGGGTTAGGTTTAGGGTTAGGTGACGGCTTAGGATACGGGTTAGGGTATGGGTGAGGGTACGGCGTAGCGTATGGGTTAGGGTTAGGGTTAGGGTTAGGGTTAGTTTTAGGGTTAGGGATTGGTTTAGGGTACGGGTGAGGATTAGCGTACGTGTTAGGGTTAGGGTTTGGGTTAGGGTTAGGGTACACGTTAGGATTAGGGTATTTATTAAACCTATCCCACTCTCTAGATACCACTTAGCACGTAAAGGAATATTATTTAGGGTCCAGCCATGGAGAAGATTTTGGTTACTAGGATAAGATAAAGAATAAACACATTATAAAAAAATCACATTAGGATTTTCTTTTTAACCTGTTCCTTAAAACACTCGTGCTTAGGAAATCTAATGGAGGCAAAAGCAGTCAAGGGTAGTTTAGGGTTAGGGTTAGGGTTAGGGTTAGTGTTAGGGTTAGGGTACGGCTTAGGGTATGGGATAGGGTATGGGTGAGGGTACGGCATAGGGTAGGGTTTAGGGTTAGGGTTAGTGTTAGGGTTAGGGTTAGGGTATGGCTTAGGGTACGGGTGAGAGTACTGTGTAGGTCATTGTTTAGGGTTAGGTTAAGGCTTAGGATACAGGTTATTGTATGGGTTAGGGTACGGCGCAGGGTATGGGTAAGGTTTAGGGTTAGGGTTAGGGTTAGAGTTAGGGTACGGCTTAGGGTACGGGTTAGGGTACGGGTGAGGGTACGGCGTAGTGTATAGGTTAGGGTTAGGGTTAGGGTACGGCTTTGGGTACGGGTTAGGTTACGGGTGAGGGTACGGCGTAGGGTATGGGTTAGGGTTAGGGTTAGGGTTAGTGTTAGTGTTAGGGTTAGGGTACGGCTTAGCGTATGGGATAGGGTACGGGTGAGGGTACGGCGTAGGGTAGGGGTTAGGGTTAGAGTTAGGGTTAGGGTTGGGGTTAGGGTACGGCTTAGGGTACGGGTGAGGGTATGGGTGAGGGTACTGCGTAGGGTATTGGTTAGGGTTAGGATACGGCTTAGGATACGGGTTAGGGTACGGGTTAGGGTATGGCGTAGGGTATGGGTTAGGGTTAGGGTTAGGGTTAGGGTTAGGGTACGGCTTAGGATACGGTTTGGGTACGGGTGAGGGTACGGCGTAGCGTATGGGTTAGGGTTAGGGTTAGGGTACGTCTTAGGGTACGGGTTAGGGTACGGGTGAGGGTACGGCGTAGGGTAAGGTTTAGGGTTAGGGTTAGTTTTAGGGTTAGGGATTGGTTTAGGGTACGGGTTAGGATTAGCGTACGTGTTAGGGTTAGGTTTTCGGTTAGGGTTAGGGTACGCGTTAGGGTTAGGGTATGGGTTAGGGTTAGGGTACACGTTAGGATTAGGGTATTTATTAAACCTATCCCACTCTCTAGATACCACTTAGCACGTAAAGGAATATTATTAGGGATCCAGCCATGGAGAAGATTTTAGTCACTAGGATAAGATAAAGAATAAACACATTATAAAAAAATCACATTAGGATTTTCTTTTTAACCTGTTCCTTAAAACACTAGTGTTTAGGAAATCTAATACAGGCAAAAGCAATCAAGGGTAGTTTAGGGTTAGGGTTAGGGTTAGGGTTAGTGTTAGGGTTAGGGTACGGCTTAGGGTATGGGATAGGGTATGGGTGAGGGTACGGCGTAGGGTAGGGGTTAGGGTTAGGGTTAGGGTTAGGGTTAGGGTATGGCTTAGGGTACGGGTGAGGGTACGGGTGAGGGTACTGCGTAGGGTATTGGTTAGGGTTAGGGTACGGCTTAGGATACGTGTTAGGGTACGGGTTAGGGTACGGCGTAGAGTGTGGGTTAAGGTTAGGGTTAGTGTTAGGGTTAGGGTTACGGTACGTCTTAGGGTATGTGTTAGGGTACGGGTGAGGGTACGGCGTAGGTTATGGGTTAGGGTTAGGGTTAGGGTTAGGGTTAGGGTACGGCTTAGGATACGGGTTAGGGTACGGGTGAGGGTACGGCGTAGGTTATGGGTTAGGGTTAGGGTTAGTGTTAGGGTTATGGTACGGCTTAGGTTATGGGATAGGGTACAGGTGAGGGTATGGCATAGGGTAGGGGTTAGGGTTAGGGTTAGGGTTAGGGTTAGGGTTAGGGTACGGCTTAGGGTACGGGTGAGGCTATGGGTGAGGATACTGCGTAGGGTATTGGTTAGGGTTAGGGTACGGCTTAGGATACGGGTTAGGGTACGTGTTAGGGTATGGCGTACGGTATGGGTTAGGGTTAGGGTTAGGGTTAGGGTTTGGGTACGGCTTAGGGTACGGGTTAGGGTACGGGTGAGGTTACGGCGTAGGGTATAGTTTAGGGTTAGGGTTAGGGTTAGGGTACGGCTTAGGATACGGGTTAGGGTACGGGTGAGGGTACGGCGTAGCATATGTTTTAGGGTTAGGGTTAGGGTACGGCTTAGGGTACGGGTTAGGGTACGGGTGAGGGTACGGTGTAGGTTATGGGTTAGGGTTAGGGTTAGGGTTAGGGTTAGTTTTAGGGCTAGGGATTGGTTTAGGGTACGGGTTAGGATTAGCATACGTGTTCGGGTTAGGGTTTTGGTTAGGGTTAGGGTACGCGTTAGGGTTAGGGTATGGGTTAGGTTTAGGGTACACTTTAGGATTAGGGTATTTATTAAACCTATCCCACTCTCTAGATACCACTTAGCACGTAAAGGATTATTATTTGGGGTTCAGCCTTGGAGAAGATTTTAGTCACTAGGATAAGATAAAGAATAAACACATTATAAAAAAATCACATAAGGTTTTCTTTTTAACCTGTTCCTTAAAACACTAGTGTTTAGGAAATCTAATGGAGGCAAAAGCAGTAAAGGGTAGTTTAGGGTTAGGGTTAGGGTTAGGGTTAGGGGAGGGCTTAGGATACCGGTGAGGGTACTGGTGAGGGTACTGCGTAGGTTATTGGTTACGGTTAGGGTACGGCTTAGGATACGGGTTAGGATATGGGTTAGGTTACGGCGTTGGGTATGGGTGAGGGTTAGGGTTAGGGTTAGGGTAAGGCTTTGGGTACGGGTTAGGGTACGGGTGAGGGTACGGCGTAGGGTAGAGGTTAGGGTTAGGTGTAGGGTTAGGGTACGGCTTAGGATACGGGTTAGGGTATGGGTGAGGGTACGGCATAGCGTATGGGTTAGGGTTAGGGTTAGGGTTAGGGTTAGTTTTAGGGTTAGGGATTGGTTTAGGGTACGGGTGAGGATTAGCGTACGTGTTAGGGTTAGGGTTTGGGTTAGGGTTAGGGTACGCATTAGGGTTAGGGTTAGGGTACACGTTAGGATTAGGGTATTTATTAAACCTATCCCACTCTCTAGATACCACTTAGCACGTAAAGGAATATTATTTAGGGTCCAGCCATGGAGAAGATTTTCGTTACTAGGATAAGATAAAGAATAAACACATTATAAAAAAATCACATTAGGATTTTCTTTTTAACCTGTTCCTTAAAACACTAGTGCTTAGGAAATCTAATGGAGGCAAAAGCAGTCAAGGGTAGTTTAGGGTTAGGGTTAGGGTTAGGGTTAGTGTTAGGGTTAGGGTACGGCTTAGGGTATGGGATAGGGTATGGGTGAGGGTACGGCATAGGGTAGGGTTTAGGGTTAGGGTTAGTGTTAGGGTTAGGGTTAGTGTATGGCTTAGGGTACGGGTGAGGGTACTGTGTAGGTCATTGGTTAGGGTTAGGTTAAGGCTTAGGATACAGGTTATTGTATGGGTTAGGGTACGGCGCAGGGTATGGGTAAGGGTTAGGGTTAGGGTTAGGGTTAGAGTTAGGGTACGGCTTAGGGTACGGGTTAGGGTACGGGTGAGGGTACGGCGTAGTGTATAGGTTAGGGTTAGTGTTAGGGTACGGCTTTGGGTACGGGTTAGGTTACGGGTGAGGGTACGGCGTAGGGTATGGGTTAGGGTTAGGGTTAGGGTTAGTGTTAGTGTTAGGGTTAGGGTACGGCTTAGCGTATGGGATAGGGTACGGGTGAGGGTACGGCGTAGGGTAGGGGTTAGGGTTAGAGTTAGGGTTAGGGTTGGGGTTAGGGTACGGCTTAGGGTACGGGTGAGGGTACGGGTGAGGGTACTGCGTAGGGTATTGGTTAGGGTTAGGATACGGCTTAGGATACGGGTTTGGGTACGGGTTAGGGTATGGCGTAGGGTATGGGTTAGGGTTAGGGTTAGGGTTAGGGTTAGGGTTAGGGTACGGCTTAGGATACGGGTTAGGGTACGGGTGAGGGTACGGCGTAGCGTATGGGTTAGGGTTAGGGTTAGGGTACGTCTTAGGGTACGGGTTAGGGTACGGGTGAGGGTACGGCGTAGGGTAAGGTTTAGGGTTAGGGTTAGGGTTAGGGTTAGTTTTAGGGTTAGGGATTGGTTTAGGGTACGGGTTAGGATTAGCGTACCTGTTAGGGTTAGGTTTTCGGTTAGGGTTAGGGTACGCGTTAGGGTTAGGGTATGGGTTAGGGTTAGGGTACACGTTAGGATTAGGGTATTTATTAAACCTATCCCACTCTCTAGATACCACTTAGCACGTAAAGGAATATTATTAGGGATCCAGCCATGGAGAAGATTTTAGTCACTAGGGTAAGATAAAGAATAAACACATTATAAAAAAATCACATTAGGATTTTCTTTTTAACCTGTTCCTTAAAACACTAGTGCTTAGGAAATCTAATAGAGGCAAAAGCAATCAAGGGTAGTTTAGGGTTAGGGTTAGGGTTAGGGTTAGTGTTAGGGTTAGGGTACGGCTTAGGGTATGGGATAGGGTACGGGTGAGGGTACGGCGTAGGGTAGGGGTTAAGGTTAGGCTTAGGGTTATGGTTAGGGTATGGCTTAGGGTACGGGTGAGGGTACGGGTGAGGGTACTGCGTAGGGTATTGCTTAGGGTTAGGGTACGGCTTAGGATACGTGTTAGGGTACGGGTTAGGGTACGGCGTAGAGTGTGGGTTAGGGTTAGGGTTAGTGTTAGTGTTAGGGTTAGGGTAAGGCTTTGGGTACGGGTTAGGGTACGGGTGAGGGTACGGCGTAGGTTATGGGTTACGGTTAGGGTTAGGGTTAGGGTACGGCTTAGGATACGCGTTAGGGTACGGGTGAGGGTACGGCGTAGGTTATGGGTTAGGGTTAGGGTTAGTGTTAGGGTTATGGTATGGCTTAGGTTATGGGATAGGGTACAGGTGAGGGTATGGCATAGGGTAGGTGTTAGGTTTAGGGTTAGCGTTAGGGTTAGGGTTAGGGTACGGCTTAGGGCACGGGTGAGGCTATGGGTGAGGATACTGCGTAGGGTACTGGTTAGGGTTAGGGTACGGCTTAGGATACGGGTTAGGGTACGTGTTAGGGTATGGCGTACGGTATGGGTTAGGGTTAGGGTTAGGGTTAGGGTTAGGGTTAGGGTTAGGGTACGGCTTAGGGTACGGGTTAGGGTACGGGTGAGGTTACGGCGTAGGGTATAGTTTAGGGTTAGTGTTAGGGTTAGGGTACGGCTTAGGATACGGGTTAGGGTACGGGTGAGGGTATGGCGTAGCATATGGTTTAGGGTTAGGGTTAGGGTACGGCTTAGGGTACGGGTTAGGGTACGGGTGAGGGTACGGTGTAGGTTATGGGTTAGGGTTAGGGTTAGGGTTAGGGTTAGTTTTAGGGTTAGGGATTGGTTTAGGGTACGGGTTAGGATTAGCATACGTGTTCGGGTTAGGGTTTTGGTTAGGGTTAGGGTACGCGTTAGGGTTAGGGTATGGGTTAGGTTTAGGGTACACTTTAGGATTAGGGTATTTATTAAACCTATCCCACTCTCTAGATACCACTTAGCACGTAAAGGAATATTATTTGGGGTTCAGCCATGGAGAAGATTTTAGTCACTAGGATAAGATAAAGAATAAACACATTATAAAAAAATCACATAAGGTTTTCTTTTTAACCTGTTCCTTAAAACACTAGTGTTTAGGAAATCTAATGGAGGCAAAAGCAGTAAAGAGTAGTTTAGGGTTAGGGTTAGGGTTAGGGTTAGGGGAGGGCTTAGGATACCGGTGAGGGTACTGGTGAGGGTACTGCGTAGGTTATTTGTTAGGGTTAGGATACGGCTTAGGATACGGGTTAGGATATGGGTTAGGTTACGGCGTTGGGTATGGGTGAGGGTTAGGGTTAGGGTTAGGGTAAGGCTTTGCGTACGGGTTAGGGTACGGGTGAGGGTACGGCGTGGGGTAGAGGTTAGGGTTAGGTTTAGGGTTAGGGTACGGCTTAGGATACGGGTTAGGGTATGGGTGAGGGTACGGCGTAGCGTATGGGTTAGGGTTAGGGTTAGGGTTAGGGTTAGTTTTAGGGTTAGGGATTGGTTTAAGGTACGGGTGAGGATTAGCGTACGTGTTAGGGTTAGGGTTTGGGTTAGGGTTAGGGTACGCATTAGGGTTAGGGTTAGGGTACACGTTAGGATTAGGGTATTTATTAAACCTATCCCACTCTCTAGATACCACTTAGCACGTAAAGGAATATTATTTAGGGTCCAGCCATGGAGAAGATTTTCGTTACTAGGATAAGATAAAGAATAAACACATTATAAAAAAATCACATTAGGATTTTCTTTTTAACCTGTTCCTTAAAACACTAGTGCTTAGGAAATCTAATGGAGGCAAAAGCAGTCAAGGGTAGTTTAGGGTTAGGGTTAGGGTTAGGGTTAGTGTTAGGGTTAGGGTACGGCTTAGGGTATGGGATAGGGTATGGGTGAGGGTACGGCATAGGGTAGGGTTTAGGGTTAGGGTTAGTGTTAGGGTTAGGGTTAGGGTATGGCTTAGGGTACGGGTGAGGGTACTGTGTAGGTCATTGGTTAGGGTTAGGTTAAGGCTTAGGATACAGGTTATTGTATGGGTTAGGGTACGGCGCAGGGTATGGGTAAGGGTTAGGGTTAGGGTTAGGGTTAGAGTTAGGGTATGGCTTAGGTTACGGGTTAGGGTACGGGTGAGGGTACGGCGTAGTGTATAGGTTAGGGTTAGGGTTAGGGTACGGCTTTGGGTACGGGTTAGGTTACGGGTGAGGGTACGGCGTAGGGTATGGGTTAGGGTTAGGGTTAGGGTTAGTGTTAGTGTTAGGGTTAGGGTACGGCTTAGCGTATGGGATAGGGTACGGGTGAGGGTACGGCCTAGGGTAGGGGTTAGGGTTAGAGTTAGGGTTAGGGTTGGGGTTAGGGTACGGCTTAGGGTACGGGTTAGGGTACGGGTGAGGTTACGGCATAGGGTATAGTTTAGGGTTAGGGTTAGGGTTAGGGTACGGCTTAGGATACGGGTTAGGGTACGGGTGAGGGTACGGCGTAGCATATGTTTTAGGGTTAGGGTTAGGGTACGGCTTAGGGTACGGGTTAGGGTACGGGTGAGGGTACGGTGTAGGTTATGGGTTAGGGTTAGGGTTAGGGTTAGGGTTAGTTTTAGGGTTAGGGATTGGTTTAGGGTACGGGTTAGGATTAGCATACGTGTTCGGGTTAGGGTTTTGGTTAGGGTTAGGGTACGCGTTAGGGTTAGGGTATGGGTTAGGTTTAGGGTACACTTTAGGATTAGGGTATTTATTAAACCTATCCCACTCTCTAGATACCACTTAGCACGTAAAGGAATATTATTTGGGGTTCAGCCATGGAGAAGATTTTAGTCACTAGGATAAGATAAAGAATAAACACATTATAAAAAAATCACATAAGGTTTTCTTTTTAACCTGTTCCTTAAAACACTAGTGTTTAGGAAATCTAATGGAGGCAAAAGCAGTAAAGGGTAGTTTAGGGTTAGGGTTAGGGTTAGGGTTAGGGGAGGGCTTAGGATACCGGTGAGGGTACTGGTGAGGGTACTGCGTAGGTTATTGGTTAGGGTTAGGGTACGGCTTAGGATACGGGTTAGGATATGGGTTAGGTTACGGCGTTGGGTATGGGTGAGGGTTAGGGTTAGGGTTAGGGTAAGGCTTTGGGTACGGGTTAGGGTACGGGTGAGGGTACAGCGTAGGGTAGAGGTTAGGGTTAGGTTTAGGGTTAGGGTACGGCTTAGGATACGGGTTAGGGTATGGGTGAGGGTACGGCGTAGCGTATGGGTTAGGGTTAGGGTTAGGGTTAGGGTTAGTTTTAGGGTTAGGGATTGGTTTAGGGTACGGGTGAGGATTAGCGTACGTGTTAGGGTTAGGGTTTGGGTTAGGGTTAGGGTACGCATTAGGGTTAGGGTTAGGGTACACGTTAGGATTAGGGTATTTATTAAACCTATCCCACTCTCTAGATACCACTTAGCACGTAAAGGAATATTATTTAGGGTCCAGCCATGGAGAAGATTTTCGTTACTAGGATAAGATAAAGAATAAACACATTATAAAAAAATCACATTAGGATTTTCTTTTTAACCTGTTCCTTAAAACACTAGTGCTTAGGAAATCTAATGGAGGCAAAAGCAGTCAAGGGTAGTTTAGGGTTAGGGTTAGGGTTAGGGTTAGTGTTAGGGTTAGGGTACGGCTTAGGGTATGGGATAGGGTATGGGTGAGGGTACGGCATAGGGTAGGGTTTAGGGTTAGGGTTAGTGTTAGGGTTAGGGTTAGGGTATGGCTTAGGGTACGGGTGAGGGTACTGTGTAGGTCATTGGTTAGGGTTACGTTAAGGCTTAGGATACAGGTTATTGTATGGGTTAGGGTACGGCGCAGGGTATGGGTAAGGGTTAGGGTTAGGGTTAGGGTTAGAGTTAGGGTACGGCTTAGGGTACGGGTTAGGGTACGGGTGAGGGTATGGCATAGGGTATGGGTTAGGGTTAGGGTTAGGGTTAGGGTTAGGGTTAGGATACGGCTTAGGATACGGGTTAGGGTACGGGTGAGGGTACGGCGTAGCGTATGGGTTAGGGTTAGGGTTAGGGTACGTCTTAGGGTACGGGTTAGGGTACGGGTGAGGGTACGGCGTAGGGTAAGGTTTAGGGTTAGGGTTAGGGTTAGGGTTAGTTTTAGGGTTAGGGATTGGTTTAGGGTACGGGTTAGGATTAGCGTACGTGTTAGGGTTAGGTTTTCGGTTAGGGTTAGGGTACGCGTTAGGGTTAGGGTATGGGTTAGAGTTAGGGTACACGTTAGGATTAGGGTATTTATTAAACCTATCCCACTCTCTAGATACCACTTAGCACGTAAAGGAATATTATTAGGGATCCAGCCATGGAGAAGATTTTAGTCACTAGGATAAGATAAAGAATAAACACATTATAAAAAAATCACATTAGGATTTTCTTTTTAACCTGTTCCTTAAAACACTAGTGCTTAGGAAATCTAATAGAGGCAAAAGCAATCAAGGGTAGTTTAGGGTTAGGGTTAGGGTTAGGGTTAGTGTTAGGGTTAGGGTACGGCTTAGGGTATGGGATAGGGTACGGGTGAGGGTACGGCGTAGGGTAGGTGTTAGGGTTAGGCTTAGGGCTATGGTTAGGGTATGGCTTAGGGTACGGGTGAGGGTACGGGTGAGGGTACTGCGTAGGGTATTGCTTAGGGTTAGGGTACGGCTTAGGATACGTGTTAGGGTATGGGTTAGGGTACGGCGTAGAGTGTGGGTTAGGGTTAGGGTTAGTGTTAGGGTTAGGGTTACGGTACTTCTTAGGGTACGTGTTAGGGTACGGGTGAGGGTACGGCGTAGGTTATGGGTTAGGGTTAGGGTTAGGGTTAGGGTTAGGGTACGGCTTAGGATACGGGTTAGGGTACGGGTGAGGGTACGGAGTAGGTTATGGGTTAGGGTTAGGGTTAGTGTTAGGGTTATGGTACGGCTTAGGTTATGGGATAGGGTACAGGTGAGGGTATGGCATAGGGTAGGGGTTAGGGTTAGGGTTAGGGTTAGGGTTAGGGTTAGGGTACGGCTTAGGGTACGGGTGAGGCTATGGGTGAGGATACTGCGTAGGGTATTGGTTAGGGTTAGGGTACGGCTTAGGATACGGGTTAGGGTACGTGTTAGGGTATGGCGTACGGTATGGGTTAGGGTTAGGGTTAGGGTTAGGGTTAGGGTTAGGGTTAGGGTACGGCTTAGGGTACGGGTTAGGGTACGGGTGAGGTTACGGCGTAGGGTATAGTTTAGGGTTAGGGTTAGGGTTAGGGTACGGCTTAGGATACGGGTTAGGGTACGGGTGAGGGTACGGCGTAGCATATGTTTTAGGGTTAGGGTTAGGGTACGGCTTAGGGTACGGGTTAGGGTACGGGTGAGGGTACGGTGTAGGTTATGGGTTAGGGTTAGGGTTAGGGTTAGGGTTAGTTTTAGGGTTAGGGATTGGTTTAGGGTACGGGTTAGGATTAGCATACGTGTTCGGGTTAGGGTTTTGGTTAGGGTTAGGGTACGCGTTAGGGTTAGGGTATGGGTTAGGTTTAGGGTACACTTTAGGATTAGGGTATTTATTAAACCTATCCCACTCTCTAGATACCACTTAGCACGTAAAGGAATATTATTTGGGGTTCAGCCATGGAGAAGATTTTAGTCACTAGGATAAGATAAAGAATAAACACATTATAAAAAAATCACATAAGGTTTTCTTTTTAACCTGTTCCTTAAAACACTAGTGTTTAGGAAATCTAATGGAGGCAAAAGCAGTAAAGGGTAGTTTAGGGTTAGGGTTAGGGTTAGGGTTAGGGGAGGGCTTAGGATACCGGTGAGGGTACTGGTGAGGGTACTGCGTAGGTTATTGGTTAGGGTTAGGGTACGGCTTAGGATACGGGTTAGGATATGGGTTAGGTTACGGCGTTGGGTATGGGTGAGGGTTAGGGTTAGGGTTAGGGTAAGGCTTTGGGTACGGGTTAGGGTACAGGTGAGGGTACGGCGTAGGGTAGAGGTTAGGGTTAGGTTTAGGGTTAGGGTACGGCTTAGGATACGGGTTACGGTATGGGTGAGGGTACGGCGTAGCGTATGGGTTAGGGTTAGGGTTAGGGTTAGGGTTAGTTTTAGGGTTAGGGATTGGTTTAGGGTACGGGTGAGGATTAGCGTACGTGTTAGGGTTAGGGTTTGGGTTAGGGTTAGGGTACGCATTAGGGTTAGGGTTAGGGTACACGTTAGGATTAGGGTATTTATTAAACCTATCCCACTCTCTAGATACCACTTAGCACGTAAAGGAATATTATTTAGGGTCCAGCCATGGAGAAGATTTTCGTTACTAGGATAAGATAAAGAATAAACACATTATAAAAAAATCACATTAGGATTTTCTTTTTAACCTGTTCCTTAAAACACTAGTGCTTAGGAAATCTAATGGAGGCAAAAGCAGTCAAGGGTAGTTTAGGGTTAGGGTTAGGGTTAGGGTTAGTGTTAGGGTTAGGGTACGGCTTAGGGTATGGGATAGGGTATGGGTGAGGGTACGGCATAGGGTAGGGTTTAGGGTTAGGGTTAGTGTTAGGGTTAGGGTTAGGGTATGGCTTAGGTTACGGGTGAGAGTACTGTGTAGGTCATTGGTTAGGGTTAGGTTAAGGCTTAGGATACAGGTTATTGTATGGGTTAGGGTACGGCGCAGGGTATGGGTAAGGGTTAGGGTTAGGGTTAGGGTTAGAGTTAGGGTACGGCTTAGGGTACGGGTTAGGGTACGGGTGAGGGTACGGCGTAGTGTATAGGTTAGGGTTAGTGTTAGGGTACGGCTTTGGGTACGGGTGAGGGTACGGGTGAGGGTACGGCGTAGGGTATGGGTTAGGGTTAGGGTTAGGGTTAGTGTTAGTGTTAGGGTTAGGGTACGGCTTAGCGTATGGGATAGGGTACGGGTGAGGGTACGGCGTAGGGTAGGGGTTAGGGTTAGAGTTAGGGTTAGGGTTGGGGTTAGGGTACGGCTTAGGGTACGGGTGAGGGTATGGGTGAGGGTACTGCGTAGGGTATTGGTTAGGGTTAGGATACGGCTTAGGATACGGGTTAGGGTACGGGTTAGGGTATGGCGTAGGGTATGGGTTAGGGTTAGGGTTAGGGTTAGGGTTAGGGTACGGCTTAGGATACGGTTTGGGTACGGGTGAGGGTACGGCGTAGCGTATGGGTTAGGGTTAGGGTTAGGGTACGTCTTAGGGTACGGGTTAGGGTACGGGTGAGGGTACGGCGTAGGGTAAGGTTTAGGGTTAGGGTTAGTTTTAGGGTTAGGGATTGGTTTAGGGTACGGGTTAGGATTAGCGTACGTGTTAGGGTTAGGTTTTCGGTTAGGGTTAGGGTACGCGTTAGGGTTAGGGTATGGGTTAGGGTTAGGGTACACGTTAGGATTAGGGTATTTATTAAACCTATCCCACTCTCTAGATACCACTTAGCACGTAAAGGAATATTATTAGGGATCCAGCCATGGAGAAGATTTTAGTCACTAGGATAAGATAAAGAATAAACACATTATCAAAAAATCACATTAGGATTTTCTTTTTAACCTGTTCCTTAAAACACTAGTGTTTAGGAAATCTAATACAGGCAAAAGCAATCAAGGGTAGTTTAGGGTTAGTGTTAGGGTTAGGGTTAGTGTTAGGGTTAGGGTACGGCTTAGGGTATGGGATAGGGTACGGGTGAGGGTACGGCGTAGGGTAGGGGTTAGGGTTAGGGTTAGGGTTAGGGTTAGGGTATGGCTTAGGGTACGGGTGAGGGTATGGGTGAGGGTACTGCATAGGGTATTGGTTAGGGTTAGGGTACGGCTTAGGATACGTGTTAGGGTACGGGTTAGGGTACGGCGTAGAGTGTGGGTTAAGGTTAGTGTTAGTGTTAGGGTTAGGGTTACGGTACGTCTTAGGGTATGTGTTAGGGTAGGGGTGAGGGTACGGCGTAGGTTATGGGTTAGGGTTAGGGTTAGGGTTAGGGTTAGGGTACGGCTTAGGATACGGGTTAGGGTACGGGTGAGGGTACGGCGTAGGTTATGGGTTAGGGTTAGGGTTAGTGTTAGGGTTATGGTACGGCTTAGGTTATGGGATAGGGTACAGGTGAGGGTATGGCATAGGGTAGGGGTTAGGGTTAGGGTTAGGGTTAGGGTTAGGGTACGGCTTAGGGTACGGGTGAGGCTATGGGTGAGGATACTGCGTAGGGTATTGGTTAGGGTTAGGGTACGGCTTAGGATACGGGTTAGGGTACGTGTTAGGGTATGGCGTACGGTATGGGTTAGGGTTAGGGTTAGGGTTAGGGTTAGGGTACGGCTTAGGGTACGGGTTAGGGTACGGGTGAGGTTACGGCATAGGGTATAGTTTAGGGTTAGGGTTAGGGTTAGGGTACGGCTTAGGATACGGGTTAGGGTACGGGTGAGGGTACGGCGTAGCATATGTTTTAGGGTTAGGGTTAGGGTACGGCTTAGGGTACGGGTTAGGGTACGGGTGAGGGTACGGTGTAGGTTATGGGTTAGGGTTAGGGTTAGGGTTAGGGTTAGTTTTAGGGTTAGGGATTGGTTTAGGGTACGGGTTAGGATTAGCATACGTGTTCGGGTTAGGGTTTTGGTTAGGGTTAGGGTACGCGTTAGGGTTAGGGTATGGGTTAGGTTTAGGGTACACTTTAGGATTAGGGTATTTATTAAACCTATCCCACTCTCTAGATACCACTTAGCACGTAAAGGAATATTATTTGGGGTTCAGCCATGGAGAAGATTTTAGTCACTAGGATAAGATAAAGAATAAACACATTATAAAAAAATCACATAAGGTTTTCTTTTTAACCTGTTCCTTAAAACACTAGTGTTTAGGAAATCTAATGGAGGCAAAAGCAGTAAAGGGTAGTTTAGGGTTAGGGTTAGGGTTAGGGTTAGGGGAGGGCTTAGGATACCGGTGAGGGTACTGGTGAGGGTACTGCGTAGGTTATTGGTTAGGGTTAGGGTACGGCTTAGGATACGGGTTAGGATATGGGTTAGGTTACGGCGTTGGGTATGGGTGAGGGTTAGGGTTAGGGTTAGGGTAAGGCTTTGGGTACGGGTTAGGGTACGGGTGAGGGTACAGCGTAGGGTAGAGGTTAGGGTTAGGTTTAGGGTTAGGGTACGGCTTAGGATACGGGTTAGGGTATGGGTGAGGGTACGGCGTAGCGTATGGGTTAGGGTTAGGGTTAGGGTTAGGGTTAGTTTTAGGGTTAGGGATTGGTTTAGGGTACGGGTGAGGATTAGCGTACGTGTTAGGGTTAGGGTTTGGGTTAGGGTTAGGGTACGCATTAGGGTTAGGGTTAGGGTACACGTTAGGATTAGGGTATTTATTAAACCTATCCCACTCTCTAGATACCACTTAGCACGTAAAGGAATATTATTTAGGGTCCAGCCATGGAGAAGATTTTCGTTACTAGGATAAGATAAAGAATAAACACATTATAAAAAAATCACATTAGGATTTTCTTTTTAACCTGTTCCTTAAAACACTAGTGCTTAGGAAATCTAATGGAGGCAAAAGCAGTCAAGGGTAGTTTAGGGTTAGGGTTAGGGTTAGGGTTAGTGTTAGGGTTAGGGTACGGCTTAGGGTATGGGATAGGGTATGGGTGAGGGTACGGCATAGGGTAGGGTTTAGGGTTAGGGTTAGTGTTAGGGTTAGGGTTAGGGTATGGCTTAGGGTACGGGTGAGGGTACTGTGTAGGTCATTGGTTAGGGTTACGTTAAGGCTTAGGATACAGGTTATTGTATGGGTTAGGGTACGGCGCAGGGTATGGGTAAGGGTTAGGGTTAGGGTTAGGGTTAGAGTTAGGGTACGGCTTAGGGTACGGGTTAGGGTACGGGTGAGGGTATGGCATAGGGTATGGGTTAGGGTTAGGGTTAGGGTTAGGGTTAGGGTTAGGATACGGCTTAGGATACGGGTTAGGGTACGGGTGAGGGTACGGCGTAGCGTATGGGTTAGGGTTAGGGTTAGGGTACGTCTTAGGGTACGGGTTAGGGTACGGGTGAGGGTACGGCGTAGGGTAAGGTTTAGGGTTAGGGTTAGGGTTAGGGTTAGTTTTAGGGTTAGGGATTGGTTTAGGGTACGGGTTAGGATTAGCGTACGTGTTAGGGTTAGGTTTTCGGTTAGGGTTAGGGTATGCGTTAGGGTTAGGGTATGGGTTAGAGTTAGGGTACACGTTAGGATTAGGGTATTTATTAAACCTATCCCACTCTCTAGATACCACTTAGCACGTAAAGGAATATTATTAGGGATCCAGCCATGGAGAAGATTTTAGTCACTAGGATAAGATAAAGAATAAACACATTATAAAAAAATCACATTAGGATTTTCTTTTTAACCTGTTCCTTAAAACACTAGTGCTTAGGAAATCTAATAGAGGCAAAAGCAATCAAGGGTAGTTTAGGGTTAGGGTTAGGGTTAGGGTTAGTGTTAGGGTTAGGGTACGGCTTAGGGTATGGGATAGGGTACGGGTGAGGGTACGGCGTAGGGTAGGTGTTAGGGTTAGGCTTAGGGCTATGGTTAGGGTATGGCTTAGGGTACGGGTGAGGGTACGGGTGAGGGTACTGCGTAGGGTATTGCTTAGGGTTAGGGTACGGCTTAGGATACGTGTTAGGGTATGGGTTAGGGTACGGCGTAGAGTGTGGGTTAGGGTTAGGGTTAGTGTTAGGGTTAGGGTTACGGTACTTCTTAGGGTACGTGTTAGGGTACGGGTGAGGGTACGGCGTAGGTTATGGGTTAGGGTTAGGGTTAGGGTTAGGGTTAGGGTACGGCTTAGGATACGGGTTAGGGTACGGGTGAGGGTACGGAGTAGGTTATGGGTTAGGGTTAGGGTTAGTGTTAGGGTTATGGTACGGCTTAGGTTATGGGATAGGGTACAGGTGAGGGTATGGCATAGGGTAGGGGTTAGGGTTAGGGTTAGGGTTAGGGTTAGGGTTAGGGTACGGCTTAGGGTACGGGTGAGGCTATGGGTGAGGATACTGCGTAGGGTATTGGTTAGGGTTAGGGTACGGCTTAGGATACGGGTTAGGGTACGTGTTAGGGTATGGCGTACGGTATGGGTTAGGGTTAGGGTTAGGGTTAGGGTTAGGGTTAGGGTTAGGGTACGGCTTAGGGTACGGGTTAGGGTACGGGTGAGGTTACGGCGTAGGGTATAGTTTAGGGTTAGGGTTAGGGTTAGGGTACGGCTTAGGATACGGGTTAGGGTACGGGTGAGGGTACGGCGTAGCATATGTTTTAGGGTTAGGGTTAGGGTACGGCTTAGGGTACGGGTTAGGGTACGGGTGAGGGTACGGTGTAGGTTATGGGTTAGGGTTAGGGTTAGGGTTAGGGTTAGTTTTAGGGTTAGGGATTGGTTTAGGGTACGGGTTAGGATTAGCATACGTGTTCGGGTTAGGGTTTTGGTTAGGGTTAGGGTACGCGTTAGGGTTAGGGTATGGGTTAGGTTTAGGGTACACTTTAGGATTAGGGTATTTATTAAACCTATCCCACTCTCTAGATACCACTTAGCACGTAAAGGAATATTATTTGGGGTTCAGCCATGGAGAAGATTTTAGTCACTAGGATAAGATAAAGAATAAACACATTATAAAAAAATCACATAAGGTTTTCTTTTTAACCTGTTCCTTAAAACACTAGTGTTTAGGAAATCTAATGGAGGCAAAAGCAGTAAAGGGTAGTTTAGGGTTAGGGTTAGGGTTAGGGTTAGGGGAGGGCTTAGGATACCGGTGAGGGTACTGGTGAGGGTACTGCGTAGGTTATTGGTTAGGGTTAGGGTACGGCTTAGGATACGGGTTAGGATATGGGTTAGGTTACGGCGTTGGGTATGGGTGAGGGTTAGGGTTAGGGTTAGGGTAAGGCTTTGGGTACGGGTTAGGGTACAGGTGAGGGTACGGCGTAGGGTAGAGGTTAGGGTTAGGTTTAGGGTTAGGGTACGGCTTAGGATACGGGTTACGGTATGGGTGAGGGTACGGCGTAGCGTATGGGTTAGGGTTAGGGTTAGGGTTAGGGTTAGTTTTAGGGTTAGGGATTGGTTTAGGGTACGGGTGAGGATTAGCGTACGTGTTAGGGTTAGGGTTTGGGTTAGGGTTAGGGTACGCATTAGGGTTAGGGTTAGGGTACACGTTAGGATTAGGGTATTTATTAAACCTATCCCACTCTCTAGATACCACTTAGCACGTAAAGGAATATTATTTAGGGTCCAGCCATGGAGAAGATTTTCGTTACTAGGATAAGATAAAGAATAAACACATTATAAAAAAATCACATTAGGATTTTCTTTTTAACCTGTTCCTTAAAACACTAGTGCTTAGGAAATCTAATGGAGGCAAAAGCAGTCAAGGGTAGTTTAGGGTTAGGGTTAGGGTTAGGGTTAGTGTTAGGGTTAGGGTACGGCTTAGGGTATGGGATAGGGTATGGGTGAGGGTACGGCATAGGGTAGGGTTTAGGGTTAGGGTTAGTGTTAGGGTTAGGGTTAGGGTATGGCTTAGGTTACGGGTGAGAGTACTGTGTAGGTCATTGGTTAGGGTTAGGTTAAGGCTTAGGATACAGGTTATTGTATGGGTTAGGGTACGGCGCAGGGTATGGGTAAGGGTTAGGGTTAGGGTTAGGGTTAGAGTTAGGGTACGGCTTAGGGTACGGGTTAGGGTACGGGTGAGGGTACGGCGTAGTGTATAGGTTAGGGTTAGTGTTAGGGTACGGCTTTGGGTACGGGTGAGGGTACGGGTGAGGGTACGGCGTAGGGTATGGGTTAGGGTTAGGGTTAGGGTTAGTGTTAGTGTTAGGGTTAGGGTACGGCTTAGCGTATGGGATAGGGTACGGGTGAGGGTACGGCGTAGGGTAGGGGTTAGGGTTAGAGTTAGGGTTAGGGTTGGGGTTAGGGTACGGCTTAGGGTACGGGTGAGGGTATGGGTGAGGGTACTGCGTAGGGTATTGGTTAGGGTTAGGATACGGCTTAGGATACGGGTTAGGGTACGGGTTAGGGTATGGCGTAGGGTATGGGTTAGGGTTAGGGTTAGGGTTAGGGTTAGGGTACGGCTTAGGATACGGTTTGGGTACGGGTGAGGGTACGGCGTAGCGTATGGGTTAGGGTTAGGGTTAGGGTACGTCTTAGGGTACGGGTTAGGGTACGGGTGAGGGTACGGCGTAGGGTAAGGTTTAGGGTTAGGGTTAGTTTTAGGGTTAGGGATTGGTTTAGGGTACGGGTTAGGATTAGCGTACGTGTTAGGGTTAGGTTTTCGGTTAGGGTTAGGGTACGCGTTAGGGTTAGGGTATGGGTTAGGGTTAGGGTACACGTTAGGATTAGGGTATTTATTAAACCTATCCCACTCTCTAGATACCACTTAGCACGTAAAGGAATATTATTAGGGATCCAGCCATGGAGAAGATTTTAGTCACTAGGATAAGATAAAGAATAAACACATTATCAAAAAATCACATTAGGATTTTCTTTTTAACCTGTTCCTTAAAACACTAGTGTTTAGGAAATCTAATACAGGCAAAAGCAATCAAGGGTAGTTTAGGGTTAGTGTTAGGGTTAGGGTTAGTGTTAGGGTTAGGGTACGGCTTAGGGTATGGGATAGGGTACGGGTGAGGGTACGGCGTAGGGTAGGGGTTAGGGTTAGGGTTAGGGTTAGGGTTAGGGTATGGCTTAGGGTACGGGTGAGGGTATGGGTGAGGGTACTGCATAGGGTATTGGTTAGGGTTAGGGTACGGCTTAGGATACGTGTTAGGGTACGGGTTAGGGTACGGCGTAGAGTGTGGGTTAAGGTTAGTGTTAGTGTTAGGGTTAGGGTTACGGTACGTCTTAGGGTATGTGTTAGGGTAGGGGTGAGGGTACGGCGTAGGTTATGGGTTAGGGTTAGGGTTAGGGTTAGGGTTAGGGTACGGCTTAGGATACGGGTTAGGGTACGGGTGAGGGTACGGCGTAGGTTATGGGTTAGGGTTAGGGTTAGTGTTAGGGTTATGGTACGGCTTAGGTTATGGGATAGGGTACAGGTGAGGGTATGGCATAGGGTAGGGGTTAGGGTTAGGGTTAGGGTTAGGGTTAGGGTACGGCTTAGGGTACGGGTGAGGCTATGGGTGAGGATACTGCGTAGGGTATTGGTTAGGGTTAGGGTACGGCTTAGGATACGGGTTAGGGTACGTGTTAGGGTATGGCGTACGGTATGGGTTAGGGTTAGGGTTAGGGTTAGGGTTAGGGTACGGCTTAGGGTACGGGTTAGGGTACGGGTGAGGTTACGGCATAGGGTATAGTTTAGGGTTAGGGTTAGGGTTAGGGTACGGCTTAGGATACGGGTTAGGGTACGGGTGAGGGTACGGCGTAGCATATGTTTTAGGGTTAGGGTTAGGGTACGGCTTAGGGTACGGGTTAGGGTACGGGTGAGGGTACGGTGTAGGTTATGGGTTAGGGTTAGGGTTAGGGTTAGGGTTAGTTTTAGGGTTAGGGATTGGTTTAGGGTACGGGTTAGGATTAGCATACGTGTTCGGGTTAGGGTTTTGGTTAGGGTTAGGGTACGCGTTAGGGTTAGGGTATGGGTTAGGTTTAGGGTACACTTTAGGATTAGGGTATTTATTAAACCTATCCCACTCTCTAGATACCACTTAGCACGTAAAGGAATATTATTTGGGGTTCAGCCATGGAGAAGATTTTAGTCACTAGGATAAGATAAAGAATAAACACATTATAAAAAAATCACATAAGGTTTTCTTTTTAACCTGTTCCTTAAAACACTAGTGTTTAGGAAATCTAATGGAGGCAAAAGCAGTAAAGGGTAGTTTAGGGTTAGGGTTAGGGTTAGGGTTAGGGGAGGGCTTAGGATACCGGTGAGGGTACTGGTGAGGGTACTGCGTAGGTTATTGGTTAGGGTTAGGGTACGGCTTAGGATACGGGTTAGGATATGGGTTAGGTTACGGCGTTGGGTATGGGTGAGGGTTAGGGTTAGGGTTAGGGTAAGGCTTTGGGTACGGGTTAGGGTACGGGTGAGGGTACAGCGTAGGGTAGAGGTTAGGGTTAGGTTTAGGGTTAGGGTACGGCTTAGGATACGGGTTAGGGTATGGGTGAGGGTACGGCGTAGCGTATGGGTTAGGGTTAGGGTTAGGGTTAGGGTTAGTTTTAGGGTTAGGGATTGGTTTAGGGTACGGGTGAGGATTAGCGTACGTGTTAGGGTTAAGGTTTGGGTTAGGGTTAGGGTACGCATTAGGGTTAGGGTTAGGGTACACGTTAGGGTTAGGGTATTTATTAAACCTATCCCACTCTCTAGATACCACTTAGCACGTAAAGGAATATTATTTAGGGTCCAGCCATGGAGAAGATTTTCGTTACTAGGATAAGATAAAGAATAAACACATTATAAAAAAATCACATTAGGATTTTCTTTTTAACCTGTTCCTTAAAACACTAGTGCTTAGGAAATCTAATGGAGGCAAAAGCAGTCAAGGGTAGTTTAGGGTTAGGGTTAGGGTTAGGGTTAGTGTTAGGGTTAGGGTACGGCTTAGGGTATGGGATAGGGTATGGGTGAGGGTACGGCATAGGGTAGGGTTTAGGTTTAGGGTTAGTGTTAGGGTTAGGGTTAGGGTATGGCTTAGGGTACGGGTGAGGGTACTGTGTAGGTCATTGGTTAGGGTTACGTTAAGGCTTAGGATACAGGTTATTGTATGGGTTAGGGTACGGCGCAGGGTATGGGTAAGGGTTAGGGTTAGGGTTAGGGTTAGAGTTAGGGTACGGCTTAGGGTACGGGTTAGGGTACGGGTGAGGGTACGGCGTAGTGTATAGGTTAGGGTTAGGGTTAGGGTACGGCTTTGGGTACGGGTTAGGTTACGGGTGAGGGTACGGCGTAGGGTATGGGTTAGGGTTAGGGTTAGGGTTAGTGTTAGTGTTAGGGTTAGGGTACGGCTTAGCGTATGGGATAGGGTACGGGTGAGGGTACGGCGTAGGGTAGGGGTTAGGGTTAGAGTTAGGGTTAGGGTTGGGGTTAGGGTACGGCTTAGGGTACGGGTGAGGGTACGGGTGAGGGTACTGCGTAGGGTATTGGTTAGGGTTAGGATACGGCTTAGGATACGGGTTAGGGTACGGGTTAGGGTATGGCATAGGGTATGGGTTAGGGTTAGGATTAGGGTTAGGGTTAGGGTTAGGATACGGCTTAGGATACGGGTTAGGGTACGGGTGAGGGTACGGCGTAGCGTATGGGTTAGGGTTAGGGTTAGGGTACGTCTTAGGGTACGGGTTAGGGTACGGGTGAGGGTACGGCGTAGGGTAAGGTTTAGGGTTAGGGTTAGGGTTAGGGTTAGTTTTAGGGTTAGGGATTGGTTTAGGGTACGGGTTAGGATTAGCGTACGTGTTAGGGTTAGGTTTTCGGTTAGGGTTAGGGTACGCGTTAGGGTTAGGGTATGGGTTAGAGTTAGGGTACACGTTAGGATTAGGGTATTTATTAAACCTATCCCACTCTCTAGATACCACTTAGCACGTAAAGGAATATTATTAGGGATCCAGCCATGGAGAAGATTTTAGTCACTAGGATAAGATAAAGAATAAACACATTATAAAAAAATCACATTAGGATTTTCTTTTTAACCTGTTCCTTAAAACACTAGTGCTTAGGAAATCTAATAGAGGCAAAAGCAATCAAGGGTAGTTTAGGGTTAGGGTTAGGGTTAGGGTTAGTGTTAGTGTTAGGGTACGGCTTAGGGTATGGGATAGGGTACGGGTGAGGGTACGGCGTAGGGTAGGTGTTAGGGTTAGGCTTAGGGCTATGGTTAGGGTATGGCTTAGGGTACGGGTGAGGGTACGGGTGAGGGTACTGCGTAGGGTATTGCTTAGGGTTAGGGTACGGCTTAGGATACGTGTTAGGGTATGGGTTAGGGTACGGCGTAGAGTGTGGGTTAGGGTTAGGGTTAGTGTTAGGGTTAGGGTTACGGTACTTCTTAGGGTACGTGTTAGGGTACGGGTGAGGGTACGGCGTAGGTTATGGGTTAGGGTTAGGGTTAGGGTTAGGGTTAGGGTACGGCTTAGGATACGGGTTAGGGTACGGGTGAGGGTACGGAGTAGGTTATGGGTTAGGGTTAGGGTTAGTGTTAGGGTTATGGTACGGCTTAGGTTATGGGATAGGGTACAGGTGAGGGTATGGCATAGGGTAGGGGTTAGGGTTAGGGTTAGGGTTAGGGTTAGGGTTAGGGTACGGCTTAGGGTACGGGTGAGGCTATGGGTGAGGATACTGCGTAGGGTATTGGTTAGGGTTAGGGTACGGCTTAGGATACGGGTTAGGGTACGTGTTAGGGTATGGCGTACGGTATGGGTTAGGGTTAGGGTTAGGGTTAGGGTTAGGGTTAGGGTTAGGGTACGGCTTAGGGTACGGGTTAGGGTACGGGTGAGGTTACGGCGTAGGGTATAGTTTAGGGTTAGGGTTAGGGTTAGGGTACGGCTTAGGATACGGGTTAGGGTACGGGTGAGGGTACGGCGTAGCATATGTTTTAGGGTTAGGGTTAGGGTACGGCTTAGGGTACGGGTTAGGGTACGGGTGAGGGTACGGTGTAGGTTATGGGTTAGGGTTAGGGTTAGGGTTAGGGTTAGTTTTAGGGTTAGGGATTGGTTTAGGGTACGGGTTAGGATTAGCATACGTGTTCGGGTTAGGGTTTTGGTTAGGGTTAGGGTACGCGTTAGGGTTAGGGTATGGGTTAGGTTTAGGGTACACTTTAGGATTAGGGTATTTATTAAACCTATCCCACTCTCTAGATACCACTTAGCACGTAAAGGAATATTATTTGGGGTTCAGCCATGGAGAAGATTTTAGTCACTAGGATAAGATAAAGAATAAACACATTATAAAAAAATCACATAAGGTTTTCTTTTTAACCTGTTCCTTAAAACACTAGTGTTTAGGAAATCTAATGGAGGCAAAAGCAGTAAAGGGTAGTTTAGGGTTAGGGTTAGGGTTAGGGTTAGGGGAGGGCTTAGGATACCGGTGAGGGTACTGGTGAGGGTACTGCGTAGGTTATTGGTTAGGGTTAGGGTACGGCTTAGGATACGGGTTAGGATATGGGTTAGGTTACGGCGTTGGGTATGGGTGAGGGTTAGGGTTAGGGTTAGGGTAAGGCTTTGGGTACGGGTTAGGGTACGGGTGAGGGTACGGCGTAGGGTAGAGGTTAGGGTTAGGTTTAGGGTTAGGGTACGGCTTAGGATACGGGTTACGGTATGGGTGAGGGTACGGCGTAGCGTATGGGTTAGGGTTAGGGTTAGGGTTAGGGTTAGTTTTAGGGTTAGGGATTGGTTTAGGGTACGGGTGAGGATTAGCGTACGTGTTAGGGTTAGGGTTTGGGTTAGGGTTAGGTTACGCATTAGGGTTAGGGTTAGGGTACACGTTAGGATTAGGGTATTTATTAAACCTATCCCACTCTCTAGATACCACTTAGCACGTAAAGGAATATTATTTAGGGTCCAGCCATGGAGAAGATTTTCGTTACTAGGATAAGATAAAGAATAAACACATTATAAAAAAATCACATTAGGATTTTCTTTTTAACCTGTTCCTTAAAACACTAGTGCTTAGGAAATCTAATGGAGGCAAAAGCAGTCAAGGGTAGTTTAGGGTTAGGGTTAGGGTTAGGGTTAGTGTTAGGGTTAGGGTACGGCTTAGGGTATGGGATAGGGTATGGGTGAGGGTACGGCATAGGGTAGGGTTTAGGGTTAGGGTTAGTGTTAGGGTTAGGGTTAGGGTATGGCTTAGGGTACGGGTGAGAGTACTGTGTAGGTCATTGGTTAGGGTTAGGTTAAGGCTTAGGATACAGGTTATTGTATGGGTTAGGGTACGGCGCAGGGTATGGGTAAGGGTTAGGGTTAGGGTTAGGGTTAGAGTTAGGGTACGGCTTAGGGTACGGGTTAGGGTACGGGTGAGGGTACGGCGTAGTGTATAGGTTAGGGTTAGGGTTAGGGTACGGCTTTGGGTACGGGTTAGGTTACGGGTGAGGGTACGGCGTAGGGTATGGGTTAGGGTTAGGGTTAGGGTTAGTGTTAGTGTTAGGGTTAGGGTACGGCTTAGCATATGGGATAGGGTACGGGTGAGGGTACGGCGTAGGGTAGGGGTTAGGGTTAGAGTTAGGGTTAGGGTTGGGGTTAGGGTACGGCTTAGGGTACGGGTGAGGGTATGGGTGAGGGTACTGCGTAGGGTATTGGTTAGGGTTAGGATACGGCTTAGGATACGGGTTAGGGTACGGGTTAGGGTATGGCGTAGGGTATGGGTTAGGGTTAGGGTTAGGGTTAGGGTTAGGGTACGGCTTAGGATACGGTTTGGGTACGGGTGAGGGTACGGCGTAGCGTATGGGTTAGGGTTAGGGTTAGGGTACGTCTTAGGGTACGGGTTAGGGTACGGGTGAGGGTACGGCGTAGGGTAAGGTTTAGGGTTAGGGTTAGTTTTAGGGTTAGGGATTGGTTTAGGGTACGGGTTAGGATTAGCGTACGTGTTAGGGTTAGGTTTTCGGTTAGGGTTAGGGTACGCGTTAGGGTTAGGGTATGGGTTAGGGTTAGGGTACACGTTAGGATTAGGGTATTTATTAAACCTATCCCACTCTCTAGATACCACTTAGCACGTAAAGGAATATTATTAGGGATCCAGCCATGGAGAAGATTTTAGTCACTAGGATAAGATAAAGAATAAACACATTATAAAAAAATCACATTAGGATTTTCTTTTTAACCTGTTCCTTAAAACACTAGTGTTTAGGAAATCTAATACAGGCAAAAGCAATCAAGGGTAGTTTAGGGTTAGGGTTAGGGTTAGGGTTAGTGTTAGGGTTAGGGTACGGCTTAGGGTATGGGATAGGGTATGGGTGAGGGTACGGCGTAGGGTAGGGGTTAGGGTTAGGGTTAGGGTTAGGGTTAGGGTATGGCTTAGGGTACGGGTGAGGGTACGGGTGAGGGTACTGCGTAGGGTATTGGTTAGGGTTAGGGTACGGCTTAGGATACGTGTTAGGGTACGGGTTAGGGTACGGCGTAGAGTGTGGGTTAAGGTTAGGGTTAGTGTTAGGGTTAGGGTTACGGTACGTCTTAGGGTATGTGTTAGGGTACGGGTGAGGGTACGGCGTAGGTTATGGGTTAGGGTTAGGGTTAGGGTTAGGGTTAGGGTACGGCTTAGGATACGGGTTAGGGTACGGGTGAGGGTACGGCGTAGGTTATGGGTTAGGGTTAGGGTTAGTGTTAGGGTTATGGTACGGCTTAGGTTATGGGATAGGGTACAGGTGAGGGTATGGCATAGGGTAGGGGTTAGGGTTAGGGTTAGGTTTAGGGTTAGGGTTAGGGTACGGCTTAGGGTACGGGTGAGGCTATGGGTGAGGATACTGCGTAGGGTATTGGTTAGGGTTAGGGTACGGCTTAGGATACGGGTTAGGGTACGTGTTAGGGTATGGCGTACGGTATGGGTTAGGGTTAGGGTTAGGGTTAGGGTTTGGGTACGGCTTAGGGTACGGGTTAGGGTACGGGTGAGGTTACGGCGTAGGGTATAGTTTAGGGTTAGGGTTAGGGTTAGGGTACGGCTTAGGATACGGGTTAGGGTACGGGTGAGGGTACGGCATAGCATATGTTTTAGGGTTAGGGTTAGGGTACGGCTTAGGGTACGGGTTAGGGTACGGGTGAGGGTACGGTGTAGGTTATGGGTTAGGGTTAGGGTTAGGGTTAGGGTTAGTTTTAGGGTTAGGGATTGGTTTAGGGTACGGGTTAGGATTAGCATACGTGTTCGGGTTAGGGTTTTGGTTAGGGTTAGGGTACGCGTTAGGGTTAGGGTATGGGTTAGGTTTAGGGTACACTTTAGGATTAGGGTATTTATTAAACCTATCCCACTCTCTAGATACCACTTAGCACGTAAAGGATTATTATTTGGGGTTCAGCCTTGGAGAAGATTTTAGTCACTAGGATAAGATAAAGAATAAACACATTATAAAAAAATCACATAAGGTTTTCTTTTTAACCTGTTCCTTAAAACACTAGTGTTTAGGAAATCTAATGGAGGCAAAAGCAGTAAAGGGTAGTTTAGGGTTAGGGTTAGGGTTAGGGTTAGGGGAGGGCTTAGGATACCGGTGAGGGTACTGGTGAGGGTACTGCGTAGGTTATTGGTTAGGGTTAGGGTACGGCTTAGGATACGGGTTAGGATATGGGTTAGGTTACGGCGTTGGGTATGGGTGAGGGTTAGGGTTAGGGTTAGGGTAAGGCTTTGGGTACGGGTTAGGGTACGGGTGAGGGTACGGCGTAGGGTAGAGGTTAGGGTTAGGTGTAGGGTTAGGGTACGGCTTAGGATACGGGTTAGGGTATGGGTGAGGGTACGGCGTAGCGTATGGGTTAGGGTTAGGGTTAGGGTTAGGGTTAGTTTTAGGGTTAGGGATTGGTTTAGGGTACGGGTGAGGATTAGTGTACGTGTTAGGGTTAGGGTTTGGGTTAGGGTTAGGGTACGCATTAGGGTTAGGGTTAGGGTACACGTTAGGATTAGGGTATTTATTAAACCTATCCCACTCTCTAGATACCACTTAGCACGTAAAGGAATATTATTTAGGGTCCAGCCATGGAGAAGATTTTCGTTACTAGGATAAGATAAAGAGTAAACACATTATAAAAAAATCACATTAGGATTTTCTTTTTAACCTGTTCCTTAAAACACTAGTGCTTAGGAAATCTAATGGAGGCAAAAGCAGTCAAGGGTAGTTTAGGGTTAGGGTTAGGGTTAGGGTTAGTGTTAGGGTTAGGGTACGGCTTAGGGTATGGGATAGGGTATGGGTGAGGGTACGGCATAGGGTAGGGTTTAGGGTTAGGGTTAGTGTTAGGGTTAGGGTTAGGGTATGGCTTAGGGTACGGGTGAGGGTACTGTGTAGGTCATTGGTTAGGGTTAGGTTAAGGCTTAGGATACAGGTTATTGTATGGGTTAGGGTACGGCGCAGGGTATGGGTAAGGGTTAGGGTTAGGGTTAGGGTTAGAGTTAGGGTACGGCTTAGGGTACGGGTTAGGGTACGGGTGAGGGTACGGCGTAGTGTATAGGTTAGGGTTAGTGTTAGGGTACGGCTTTGGGTACGGGTTAGGTTACGGGTGAGGGTACGGCGTAGGGTATGGGTTAGGGTTAGGGTTAGGGTTAGTGTTAGTGTTAGGGTTAGGGTACGGCTTAGCGTATGGGATAGGGTACGGGTGAGGGTACGGCGTAGGGTAGGGGTTAGGGTTAGAGTTAGGGTTAGGGTTGGGGTTAGGGTACGGCTTAGGGTACGGGTGAGGGTACGGGTGAGGGTACTGCGTAGGGTATTGGTTAGGGTTAGGATACGGCTTAGGATACGGGTTTGGGTACGGGTTAGGGTATGGCGTAGGGTATGGGTTAGGGTTAGGGTTAGGGTTAGGGTTAGGGTTAGGGTTAGGGTACGGCTTAGGATACGGGTTAGGGTACGGGTGAGGGTACGGCGTAGCGTATGGGTTAGGGTTAGGGTTAGGGTACGTCTTAGGGTACGGGTTAGGGTACGGGTGAGGGTACGGCGTAGGGTAAGGTTTAGGGTTAGGGTTAGGGTTAGGGTTAGTTTTAGGGTTAGGGATTGGTTTAGGGTACGGGTTAGGATTAGCGTACCTGTTAGGGTTAGGTTTTCGGTTAGGGTTAGGGTACGCGTTAGGGTTAGGGTATGGGTTAGGGTTAGGGTACACGTTAGGATTAGGGTATTTATTAAACCTATCCCACTCTCTAGATACCACTTAGCACGTAAAGGAATATTATTAGGGATCCAGCCATGGAGAAGATTTTAGTCACTAGGATAAGATAAAGAATAAACACATTATAAAAAAATCACATTAGGATTTTCTTTTTAACCTGTTCCTTAAAACACTAGTGCTTAGGAAATCTAATAGAGGCAAAAGCAATCAAGGGTAGTTTAGGGTTAGGGTTAGGGTTAGGGTTAGTGTTAGGGTTAGGGTACGGCTTAGGGTATGGGATAGGGTACGGGTGAGGGTACGGCGTAGGGTAGGGGTTAAGGTTAGGCTTAGGGTTATGGTTAGGGTATGGCTTAGGGTACGGGTGAGGGTACGGGTGAGGGTACTGCGTAGGGTATTGCTTAGGGTTAGGGTACGGCTTAGGATACGTGTTAGGGTACGGGTTAGGGTACGGCGTAGAGTGTGGGTTAGGGTTAGGGTTAGTGTTAGTGTTAGGGTTAGGGTAAGGCTTTGGGTACGGGTTAGGGTACGGGTGAGGGTACGGCGTAGGTTATGGGTTACGGTTAGGGTTAGGGTTAGGGTACGGCTTAGGATACGCGTTAGGGTACGGGTGAGAGTACGGCGTAGGTTATGGGTTAGGGTTAGGGTTAGTGTTAGGGTTATGGTATGGCTTAGGTTATGGGATAGGGTACAGGTGAGGGTATGGCATAGGGTAGGTGTTAGGTTTAGGGTTAGGGTTAGGGTTAGGGTTAGGGTACGGCTTAGGGCACGGGTGAGGCTATGGGTGAGGATACTGCGTAGGGTACTGGTTAGGGTTAGGGTACGGCTTAGGATACGGGTTAGGGTACGTGTTAGGGTATGGCGTACGGTATGGGTTAGGGTTAGGGTTAGGGTTAGGGTTAGGGTTAGGGTTAGGGTACGGCTTAGGGTACGGGTTAGGGTACGGGTGAGGTTACGGCGTAGGGTATAGTTTAGGGTTAGTGTTAGGGTTAGGGTACGGCTTAGGATACGGGTTAGGGTACGGGTGAGGGTATGGCGTAGCATATGGTTTAGGGTTAGGGTTAGGGTACGGCTTAGGGTACGGGTTAGGGTACGGGTGAGGGTACGGTGTAGGTTATGGGTTAGGGTTAGGGTTAGGGTTAGGGTTAGTTTTAGGGTTAGGGATTGGTTTAGGGTACGGGTTAGGATTAGCATACGTGTTCGGGTTAGGGTTTTGGTTAGGGTTAGGGTACGCGTTAGGGTTAGGGTATGGGTTAGGTTTAGGGTACACTTTAGGATTAGGGTATTTATTAAACCTATCCCACTCTCTAGATACCACTTAGCACGTAAAGGAATATTATTTGGGGTTCAGCCATGGAGAAGATTTTAGTCACTAGGATAAGATAAAGAATAAACACATTATAAAAAAATCACATAAGGTTTTCTTTTTAACCTGTTCCTTAAAACACTAGTGTTTAGGAAATCTAATGGAGGCAAAAGCAGTAAAGAGTAGTTTAGGGTTAGGGTTAGGGTTAGGGTTAGGGGAGGGCTTAGGATACCGGTGAGGGTACTGGTGAGGGTACTGCGTAGGTTATTTGTTAGGGTTAGGATACGGCTTAGGATACGGGTTAGGATATGGGTTAGGTTACGGCGTTGGGTATGGGTGAGGGTTAGGGTTAGGGTTAGGGTAAGGCTTTGCGTACGGGTTAGGGTACGGGTGAGGGTACGGCGTGGGGTAGAGGTTAGGGTTAGGTTTAGGGTTAGGGTACGGCTTAGGATACGGGTTAGGGTATGGGTGAGGGTACGGCGTAGCGTATGGGTTAGGGTTAGGGTTAGGGTTAGGGTTAGTTTTAGGGTTAGGGATTGGTTTAAGGTACGGGTGAGGATTAGCGTACGTGTTAGGGTTAGGGTTTGGGTTAGGGTTAGGGTACGCATTAGGGTTAGGGTTAGGGTACACGTTAGGATTAGGGTATTTATTAAACCTATCCCACTCTCTAGATACCACTTAGCACGTAAAGGAATATTATTTAGGGTCCAGCCATGGAGAAGATTTTCGTTACTAGGATAAGATAAAGAATAAACACATTATAAAAAAATCACATTAGGATTTTCTTTTTAACCTGTTCCTTAAAACACTAGTGCTTAGGAAATCTAATGGAGGCAAAAGCAGTCAAGGGTAGTTTAGGGTTAGGGTTAGGGTTAGGGTTAGTGTTAGGGTTAGGGTACGGCTTAGGGTATGGGATAGGGTATGGGTGAGGGTACGGCATAGGGTAGGGTTTAGGGTTAGGGTTAGTGTTAGGGTTAGGGTTAGGGTATGGCTTAGGGTACGGGTGAGGGTACTGTGTAGGTCATTGGTTAGGGTTAGGTTAAGGCTTAGGATACAGGTTATTGTATGGGTTAGGGTACGGCGCAGGGTATGGGTAAGGGTTAGGGTTAGGGTTAGGGTTAGAGTTAGGGTATGGCTTAGGTTACGGGTTAGGGTACGGGTGAGGGTACGGCGTAGTGTATAGGTTAGGGTTAGGGTTAGGGTACGGCTTTGGGTACGGGTTAGGTTACGGGTGAGGGTACGGCGTAGGGTATGGGTTAGGGTTAGGGTTAGGGTTAGTGTTAGTGTTAGGGTTAGGGTACGGCTTAGCGTATGGGATAGGGTACGGGTGAGGGTACGGCCTAGGGTAGGGGTTAGGGTTAGAGTTAGGGTTAGGGTTGGGGTTAGGGTACGGCTTAGGGTACGGGTTAGGGTACGGGTGAGGTTACGGCATAGGGTATAGTTTAGGGTTAGGGTTAGGGTTAGGGTACGGCTTAGGATACGGGTTAGGGTACGGGTGAGGGTACGGCGTAGCATATGTTTTAGGGTTAGGGTTAGGGTACGGCTTAGGGTACGGGTTAGGGTACGGGTGAGGGTACGGTGTAGGTTATGGGTTAGGGTTAGGGTTAGGGTTAGGGTTAGTTTTAGGGTTAGGGATTGGTTTAGGGTACGGGTTAGGATTAGCATACGTGTTCGGGTTAGGGTTTTGGTTAGGGTTAGGGTACGCGTTAGGGTTAGGGTATGGGTTAGGTTTAGGGTACACTTTAGGATTAGGGTATTTATTAAACCTATCCCACTCTCTAGATACCACTTAGCACGTAAAGGAATATTATTTGGGGTTCAGCCATGGAGAAGATTTTAGTCACTAGGATAAGATAAAGAATAAACACATTATAAAAAAATCACATAAGGTTTTCTTTTTAACCTGTTCCTTAAAACACTAGTGTTTAGGAAATCTAATGGAGGCAAAAGCAGTAAAGGGTAGTTTAGGGTTAGGGTTAGGGTTAGGGTTAGGGGAGGGCTTAGGATACCGGTGAGGGTACTGGTGAGGGTACTGCGTAGGTTATTGGTTAGGGTTAGGGTACGGCTTAGGATACGGGTTAGGATATGGGTTAGGTTACGGCGTTGGGTATGGGTGAGGGTTAGGGTTAGGGTTAGGGTAAGGCTTTGGGTACGGGTTAGGGTACGGGTGAGGGTACAGTGTAGGGTAGAGGTTAGGGTTAGGTTTAGGGTTAGGGTACGGCTTAGGATACGGGTTAGGGTATGGGTGAGGGTACGGCGTAGCGTATGGGTTAGGGTTAGGGTTAGGGTTAGGGTTAGTTTTAGGGTTAGGGATTGGTTTAGGGTACGGGTGAGGATTAGCGTACGTGTTAGGGTTAGGGTTTGGGTTAGGGTTAGGGTACGCATTAGGGTTAGGGTTAGGGTACACGTTAGGATTAGGGTATTTATTAAACCTATCCCACTCTCTAGATACCACTTAGCACGTAAAGGAATATTATTTAGGGTCCAGCCATGGAGAAGATTTTCGTTACTAGGATAAGATAAAGAATAAACACATTATAAAAAAATCACATTAGGATTTTCTTTTTAACCTGTTCCTTAAAACACTAGTGCTTAGGAAATCTAATGGAGGCAAAAGCAGTCAAGGGTAGTTTAGGGTTAGGGTTAGGGTTAGGGTTAGTGTTAGGGTTAGGGTACGGCTTAGGGTATAGGATAGGGTATGGGTGAGGGTACGGCATAGGGTAGGGTTTAGGGTTAGGGTTAGTGTTAGGGTTAGGGTTAGGGTATGGCTTAGGGTACGGGTGAGGGTACTGTGTAGGTCATTGGTTAGGGTTACGTTAAGGCTTAGGATACAGGTTATTGTATGGGTTAGGGTACGGCGCAGGGTATGGGTAAGGGTTAGGGTTAGGGTTAGGGTTAGAGTTAGGGTACGGCTTAGGGTACGGGTTAGGGTACGGGTGAGGGTACGGCGTAGTGTATAGGTTAGGGTTAGGGTTAGGGTACGGCTTTGGGTACGGGTTAGGTTACGGGTGAGGGTACGGCGTAGGGTATGGGTTAGGGTTAGGGTTAGGGTTAGTGTTAGTGTTAGGGTTAGGGTACGGCTTAGCGTATGGGATAGGGTACGGGTGAGGGTACGGCGTAGGGTAGGGGTTAGGGTTAGAGTTAGGGTTAGGGTTGGGGTTAGGGTACGGCTTAGGGTACGGGTGAGGGTACAGGTGAGGGTACTGCGTAGGGTATTGGTTAGGGTTAGGATACGGCTTAGGATACGGGTTAGGGTACGGGTTAGGGTATGGCATAGGGTATGGGTTAGGGTTAGGGTTAGGGTTAGGGTTAGGGTTAGGATACGGCTTAGGATACGGGTTAGGGTACGGGTGAGGGTACGGCGTAGCGTATGGGTTAGGGTTAGGGTTAGGGTACGTCTTAGGGTACGGGTTAGGGTACGGGTGAGGGTACGGCGTAGGGTAAGGTTTAGGGTTAGGGTTAGGGTTAGGGTTAGTTTTAGGGTTAGGGATTGGTTTAGGGTACGGGTTAGGATTAGCGTACGTGTTAGGGTTAGGTTTTCGGTTAGGGTTAGGGTACGCGTTAGGGTTAGGGTATGGGTTAGAGTTAGGGTACACGTTAGGATTAGGGTATTTATTAAACCTATCCCACTCTCTAGATACCACTTAGCACGTAAAGGAATATTATTAGGGATCCAGCCATGGAGAAGATTTTAGTCACTAGGATAAGATAAAGAATAAACACATTATAAAAAAATCACATTAGGATTTTCTTTTTAACCTGTTCCTTAAAACACTAGTGCTTAGGAAATCTAATAGAGGCAAAAGCAATCAAGGGTAGTTTAGGGTTAGGGTTAGGGTTAGGGTTAGTGTTAGGGTTAGGGTACGGCTTAGGGTATGGGATAGGGTACGGGTGAGGGTACGGCGTAGGGTAGGTGTTAGGGTTAGGCTTAGGGCTATGGTTAGGGTATGGCTTAGGGTACGGGTGAGGGTACGGGTGAGGGTACTGCGTAGGGTATTGCTTAGGGTTAGGGTACGGCTTAGGATACGTGTTAGGGTATGGGTTAGGGTACGGCGTAGAGTGTGGGTTAGGGTTAGGGTTAGTGTTAGGGTTAGGGTTACGGTACTTCTTAGGGTACGTGTTAGGGTACGGGTGAGGGTACGGCGTAGGTTATGGGTTAGGGTTAGGGTTAGGGTTAGGGTTAGGGTACGGCTTAGGATACGGGTTAGGGTACGGGTGAGGGTACGGAGTAGGTTATGGGTTAGGGTTAGGGTTAGTGTTAGGGTTATGGTACGGCTTAGGTTATGGGATAGGGTACAGGTGAGGGTATGGCATAGGGTAGGGGTTAGGGTTAGGGTTAGGGTTAGGGTTAGGGTTAGGGTACGGCTTAGGGTACGGGTGAGGCTATGGGTGAGGATACTGCGTAGGGTATTGGTTAGGGTTAGGGTACGGCTTAGGATACGGGTTAGGGTACGTGTTAGGGTATGGCGTACGGTATGGGTTAGGGTTAGGGTTAGGGTTAGGGTTAGGGTTAGGGTTAGGGTACGGCTTAGGGTACGGGTTAGGGTACGGGTGAGGTTACGGCGTAGGGTATAGTTTAGGGTTAGGGTTAGGGTTAGGGTACGGCTTAGGATACGGGTTAGGGTACGGGTGAGGGTACGGCGTAGCATATGTTTTAGGGTTAGGGTTAGGGTACGGCTTAGGGTACGGGTTAGGGTATGGGTGAGGGTACGGCGTAGCGTATGGGTTAGGGTTAGGGTTAGGGTTAGGGTTAGTTTTAGGGTTAGGGATTGGTTTAGGGTACGGGTGAGGATTAGCGTACGTGTTAGGGTTAAGGTTTGGGTTAGGGTTAGGGTACGCATTAGGGTTAGGGTTAGGGTACACGTTAGGATTAGGGTATTTATTAAACCTATCCCACTCTCTAGATACCACTTAGCACGTAAAGGAATATTATTTAGGGTCCAGCCATGGAGAAGATTTTCGTTACTAGGATAAGATAAAGAATAAACACATTATAAAAAAATCACATTAGGATTTTCTTTTTAACCTGTTCCTTAAAACACTAGTGCTTAGGAAATCTAATGGAGGCAAAAGCAGTCAAGGGTAGTTTAGGGTTAGGGTTAGGGTTAGGGTTAGTGTTAGGGTTAGGGTACGGCTTAGGGTATGGGATAGGGTATGGGTGAGGGTACGGCATAGGGTAGGGTTTAGGGTTAGGGTTAGTGTTAGGGTTAGGGTTAGGGTATGGCTTAGGGTACGGGTGAGGGTACTGTGTAGGTCATTGGTTAGGGTTACGTTAAGGCTTAGGATACAGGTTATTGTATGGGTTAGGGTACGGCGCAGGGTATGGGTAAGGGTTAGGGTTAGGGTTAGGGTTAGAGTTAGGGTACGGCTTAGGGTACGGGTTAGGGTACGGGTGAGGGTACGGCGTAGTGTATAGGTTAGGGTTAGGGTTAGGGTACGGCTTTGGGTACGGGTTAGGTTACGGGTGAGGGTACGGCGTAGGGTATGGGTTAGGGTTAGGGTTAGGGTTAGTGTTAGTGTTAGGGTTAGGGTACGGCTTAGCGTATGGGATAGGGTACGGGTGAGGGTACGGCGTAGGGTAGGGGTTAGGGTTAGAGTTAGGGTTAGGGTTGGGGTTAGGGTACGGCTTAGGGTACGGGTGAGGGTACGGGTGAGGGTACTGCGTAGGGTATTGGTTAGGGTTAGGATACGGCTTAGGATACGGGTTAGGGTACGGGTTAGGGTATGGCATAGGGTATGGGTTAGGGTTAGGGTTAGGGTTAGGGTTAGGGTTAGGATACGGCTTAGGATACGGGTTAGGGTACGGGTGAGGGTACGGTGTAGCGTATGGGTTAGGGTTAGGGTTAGGGTACGTCTTAGGGTACGGGTTAGGGTACGGGTGAGGGTACGGCGTAGGGTAAGGTTTAGGGTTAGGGTTAGGGTTAGGGTTAGTTTTAGGGTTAGGGATTGGTTTAGGGTACGGGTTAGGATTAGCGTACGTGTTAGGGTTAGGTTTTCGGTTAGGGTTAGGGTACGCGTTAGGGTTAGGGTATGGGTTAGAGTTAGGGTACACGTTAGGATTAGGGTATTTATTAAACCTATCCCACTCTCTAGATACCACTTAGCACGTAAAGGAATATTATTAGGGATCCAGCCATGGAGAAGATTTTAGTCACTAGGATAAGATAAAGAATAAACACATTATAAAAAAATCACATTAGGATTTTCTTTTTAACCTGTTCCTTAAAACACTAGTGCTTAGGAAATCTAATAGAGGCAAAAGCAATCAAGGGTAGTTTAGGGTTAGGGTTAGGGTTAGGGTTAGTGTTAGGGTTAGGGTACGGCTTAGGGTATGGGATAGGGTACGGGTGAGGGTACGGCGTAGGGTAGGTGTTAGGGTTAGGCTTAGGGCTATGGTTAGGGTATGGCTTAGGGTACGGGTGAGGGTACGGGTGAGGGTACTGCGTAGGGTATTGCTTAGGGTTAGGGTACGGCTTAGGATACGTGTTAGGGTATGGGTTAGGGTACGGCGTAGAGTGTGGGTTAGGGTTAGGGTTAGTGTTAGGGTTAGGGTTACGGTACTTCTTAGGGTACGTGTTAGGGTACGGGTGAGGGTACGGCGTAGGTTATGGGTTAGGGTTAGGGTTAGGGTTAGGGTTAGGGTACGGCTTAGGATACGGGTTAGGCTACGGGTGAGGGTACGGAGTAGGTTATGGGTTAGGGTTAGGGTTAGTGTTAGGGTTATGGTACGGCTTAGGTTATGGGATAGGGTACAGGTGAGGGTATGGCATAGGGTAGGGGTTAGGGTTAGGGTTAGGGTTAGGGTTAGGGTACGGCTTAGGGTACGGGTGAGGCTATGGGTGAGGATACTGCGTAGGGTATTGGTTAGGGTTAGGGTACGGCTTAGGATACGGGTTAGGGTACGTGTTAGGGTATGGCGTACGGTATAGGTTAGGGTTAGGGTTAGGGTTAGGGTTAGGGTTAGGGTTAGGGTACGGCTTAGGGTACGGGTTAGGGTACGGGTGAGGTTACGGCGTAGGGTATAGTTTAGGGTTAGGGTTAGGGTTAGGGTACGGCTTAGGATACGGGTTAGGGTACGGGTGAGGGTACGGCGTAGCATATGTTTTAGGGTTAGGGTTAGGGTACGGCTTAGGGTACGGGTTAGGGTACGGGTGAGGGTACGGTGTAGGTTATGGGTTAGGGTTAGGGTTAGGGTTAGGGTTAGTTTTAGGGTTAGGGATTGGTTTAGGGTACGGGTTAGGATTAGCATACGTGTTCGGGTTAGGGTTTTGGTTAGGGTTAGGGTACGCGTTAGGGTTAGGGTATGGGTTAGGTTTAGGGTACACTTTAGGATTAGGGTATTTATTAAACCTATCCCACTCTCTAGATACCACTTAGCACGTAAAGGAATATTATTTGGGGTTCAGCCATGGAGAAGATTTTAGTCACTAGGATAAGATAAAGAATAAACACATTATAAAAAAATCACATAAGGTTTTCTTTTTAACCTGTTCCTTAAAACACTAGTGTTTAGGAAATCTAATGGAGGCAAAAGCAGTAAAGGGTAGTTTAGGGTTAGGGTTAGGGTTAGGGTTAGGGGAGGGCTTAGGATACCGGTGAGGGTACTGGTGAGGGTACTGCGTAGGTTATTGGTTAGGGTTAGGGTACGGCTTAGGATACGGGTTAGGATATGGGTTAGGTTACGGCGTTGGGTATGGGTGAGGGTTAGGGTTAGGGTTAGGGTAAGGCTTTGGGTACGGGTTAGGGTACGGGTGAGGGTACGGCGTAGGGTAGAGGTTAGGGTTAGGTTTAGGGTTAGGGTACGGCTTAGGATACGGGTTACGGTATGGGTGAGGGTACGGCGTAGCGTATGGGTTAGGGTTAGGGTTAGGGTTAGGGTTAGTTTTAGGGTTAGGGATTGGTTTAGGGTACGGGTGAGGATTAGCGTACGTGTTAGGGTTAGGGTTTGGGTTAGGGTTAGGGTACGCATTAGGGTTAGGGTTAGGGTACACGTTAGGATTAGGGTATTTATTAAACCTATCCCACTCTCTAGATACCACTTAGCACGTAAAGGAATATTATTTAGGGTCCAGCCATGGAGAAGATTTTCGTTACTAGGATAAGATAAAGAATAAACACATTATAAAAAAATCACATTAGGATTTTCTTTTTAACCTGTTCCTTAAAACACTAGTGCTTAGGAAATCTAATGGAGGCAAAAGCAGTCAAGGGTAGTTTAGGGTTAGGGTTAGGGTTAGGGTTAGTGTTAGGGTTAGGGTACGGCTTAGGGTATGGGATAGGGTATGGGTGAGGGTACGGCATAGGGTAGGGTTTAGGGTTAGGGTTAGTGTTAGGGTTAGGGTTAGGGTATGGCTTAGGGTACGGGTGAGAGTACTGTGTAGGTCATTGGTTAGGGTTAGGTTAAGGCTTAGGATACAGGTTATTGTATGGGTTAGGGTACGGCGCAGGGTATGGGTAAGGGTTAGGGTTAGGGTTAGGGTTAGAGTTAGGGTACGGCTTAGGGTACGGGTTAGGGTACGGGTGAGGGTACGGCGTAGTGTATAGGTTAGGGTTAGGGTTAGGGTACGGCTTTGGGTACGGGTTAGGTTACGGGTGAGGGTACGGCGTAGGGTATGGGTTAGGGTTAGGGTTAGGGTTAGTGTTAGTGTTAGGGTTAGGGTACGGCTTAGCATATGGGATAGGGTACGGGTGAGGGTACGGCGTAGGGTAGGGGTTAGGGTTAGAGTTAGGGTTAGGGTTGGGGTTAGGGTACGGCTTAGGGTACGGGTGAGGGTATGGGTGAGGGTACTGCGTAGGGTATTGGTTAGGGTTAGGATACGGCTTAGGATACGGGTTAGGGTACGGGTTAGGGTATGGCGTAGGGTATGGGTTAGGGTTAGGGTTAGGGTTAGGGTTAGGGTACGGCTTAGGATACGGTTTGGGTACGGGTGAGGGTACGGCGTAGCGTATGGGTTAGGGTTAGGGTTAGGGTACGTCTTAGGGTACGGGTTAGGGTACGGGTGAGGGTACGGCGTAGGGTAAGGTTTAGGGTTAGGGTTAGTTTTAGGGTTAGGGATTGGTTTAGGGTACGGGTTAGGATTAGCGTACGTGTTAGGGTTAGGTTTTCGGTTAGGGTTAGGGTACGCGTTAGGGTTAGGGTATGGGTTAGGGTTAGGGTACACGTTAGGATTAGGGTATTTATTAAACCTATCCCACTCTCTAGATACCACTTAGCACGTAAAGGAATATTATTAGGGATCCAGCCATGGAGAAGATTTTAGTCACTAGGATAAGATAAAGAATAAACACATTATAAAAAAATCACATTAGGATTTTCTTTTTAACCTGTTCCTTAAAACACTAGTGTTTAGGAAATCTAATACAGGCAAAAGCAATCAAGGGTAGTTTAGGGTTAGGGTTAGGGTTAGGGTTAGTGTTAGGGTTAGGGTACGGCTTAGGGTATGGGATAGGGTATGGGTGAGGGTACGGCGTAGGGTAGGGGTTAGGGTTAGGGTTAGGGTTAGGGTTAGGGTACGGCTTTGGGTACGGGTTAGGTTACGGGTGAGGGTACGGCGTAGGGTATGGGTTAGGGTTAGGGTTAGGGTTAGTGTTAGTGTTAGGGTTAGGGTACGGCTTAGCGTATGGGATAGGGTACGGGTGAGGGTACGGCGTAGGGTAGGGGTTAGGGTTAGAGTTAGGGTTAGGGTTGGGGTTAGGGTACGGCTTAGGGTACGGGTGAGGGTACGGGTGAGGGTACTGCGTAGGGTATTGGTTAGGGTTAGGATACGGCTTAGGATACGGGTTAGGGTACGGGTTAGGGTATGGCGTAGGGTATGGGTTAGGGTTAGGGTTAGGGTTAGGGTTAGGGTTAGGGTACGGCTTAGGATACGGGTTAGGGTACGGGTGAGGGTACGGCGTAGCGTATGGGTTAGGGTTAGGGTTAGGGTACGTCTTAGGGTACGGGTTAGGGTACGGGTGAGGGTACGGCGTAGGGTAAGGTTTAGGGTTAGGGTTAGGGTTAGGGTTAGTTTTAGGGTTAGGGATTGGTTTAGGGTACGGGTTAGGATTAGCGTACCTGTTAGGGTTAGGTTTTCGGTTAGGGTTAGGGTACGCGTTAGGGTTAGGGTATGGGTTAGGGTTAGGGTACACGTTAGGATTAGGGTATTTATTAAACCTATCCCACTCTCTAGATACCACTTAGCACGTAAAGGAATATTATTAGGGATCCAGCCATGGAGAAGATTTTAGTCACTAGGATAAGATAAAGAATAAACACATTATAAAAAAATCACATTAGGATTTTCTTTTTAACCTGTTCCTTAAAACACTAGTGCTTAGGAAATCTAATAGAGGCAAAAGCAATCAAGGGTAGTTTACGGTTAGGGTTAGGGTTAGGGTTAGTGTTAGGGTTAGGGTACGGCTTAGGGTATGGGATAGGGTACGGGTGAGGGTACGGTGTAGGGTAGAGGTTAAGGTTAGGCTTAGGGTTATGGTTAGGGTATGGCTTAGGGTACGGGTGAGGGTACGGGTGAGGGTACTGCGTAGGGTATTGCTTAGGGTTAGGGTACGGCTTAGGATACGTGTTAGGGTACGGGTTAGGGTACGGCGTAGAGTGTGGGTTAGGGTTAGGGTTAGTGTTAGGGTTAGGGTTACGGTACGTCTTAGGGTACGTGTTAGGGTACGGGTGAGGGTACGGCGTAGGTTATGGGTTACGGTTAGGGTTAGGGTTAGGGTACGGCTTAGGATACGCGTTAGGGTACGGGTGAGGGTACGGCGTAGGTTATGGGTTAGGGTTAGGGTTAGTGTTAGGGTTATGGTATGGCTTAGGTTATGGGATAGGGTACAGGTGAGGGTATGGCATAGGGTAGGTGTTAGGTTTAGGGTTAGGGTTAGGGTTAGGGTTAGGGTACGGCTTAGGGCACGGGTGAGGCTATGGGTGAGGATACTGCGTAGGGTACTGGTTAGGGTTAGGGTACGGCTTAGGATACGGGTTAGGGTACGTGTTAGGGTATGGCGTACGGTATGGGTTAGGGTTAGGGTTAGGGTTAGGGTTAGGGTTAGGGTTAGGGTACGGCTTAGGGTACGGGTTAGGGTACGGGTGAGGTTACGGCGTAGGGTATAGTTTAGGGTTAGTGTTAGGGTTAGGGTACGGCTTAGGATACGGGTTAGGGTACGGGTGAGGGTATGGCGTAGCATATGGTTTAGGGTTAGGGTTAGGGTACGGCTTAGGGTACGGGTTAGGGTACGGGTGAGGGTACGGTGTAGGTTATGGGTTAGGGTTAGGGTTAGGGTTAGGGTTAGTTTTAGGGTTAGGGATTGGTTTAGGGTACGGGTTAGGATTAGCATACGTGTTCGGGTTAGGGTTTTGGTTAGGGTTAGGGTACGCGTTAGGGTTAGGGTATGGGTTAGGTTTAGGGTACACTTTAGGATTAGGGTATTTATTAAACCTATCCCACTCTCTAGATACCACTTAGCACGTAAAGGAATATTATTTGGGGTTCAGCCATGGAGAAGATTTTAGTCACTAGGATAAGATAAAGAATAAACACATTATAAAAAAATCACATAAGGTTTTCTTTTTAACCTGTTCCTTAAAACACTAGTGTTTAGGAAATCTAATGGAGGCAAAAGCAGTAAAGAGTAGTTTAGGGTTAGGGTTAGGGTTAGGGTTAGGGGAGGGCTTAGGATACCGGTGAGGGTACTGGTGAGGGTACTGCGTAGGTTATTTGTTAGGGTTAGGATACGGCTTAGGATACGGGTTAGGATATGGGTTAGGTTACGGCGTTGGGTATGGGTGAGGGTTAGGGTTAGGGTTAGGGTAAGGCTTTGCGTACGGGTTAGGGTACGGGTGAGGGTACGGCGTGGGGTAGAGGTTAGGGTTAGGTTTAGGGTTAGGGTACGGCTTAGGATACGGGTTAGGGTATGGGTGAGGGTACGGCGTAGCGTATGGGTTAGGGTTAGGGTTAGGGTTAGCGTTAGTTTTAGGGTTAGGGATTGGTTTAGGGTACGGGTGAGGATTAGCGTACGTGTTAGGGTTAGGGTTTGGGTTAGGGTTAGGGTACGCATTAGGGTTAGGGTTAGGGTACACGTTAGGATTAGGGTATTTATTAAACCTATCCCACTCTCTAGATACCACTTAGCACGTAAAGGAATATTATTTAGGGTCCAGCCATGGAGAAGATTTTCGTTACTAGGATAAGATAAAGAATAAACACATTATAAAAAAATCACATTAGGATTTTCTTTTTAACCTGTTCCTTAAAACACTAGTGCTTAGGAAATCTAATGGAGGCAAAAGCAGTCAAGGGTAGTTTAGGGTTAGGGTTAGGGTTAGGGTTAGTGTTAGGGTTAGGGTACGGCTTAGGGTATGGGATAGGGTATGGGTGAGGGTACGGCATAGGGTAGGGTTTAGGGTTAGGGTTAGTGTTAGGGTTAGGGTTAGGGTATGGCTTAGGGTACGGGTGAGGGTACTGTGTAGGTCATTGGTTAGGGTTAGGTTAAGGCTTAGGATACAGGTTATTGTATGGGTTAGGGTACGGCGCAGGGTATGGGTAAGGGTTAGGGTTAGGGTTAGGGTTAGAGTTAGGGTACGGCTTAGGGTACGGGTGAGGGTACGGGTGAGGGTACTGCGTAGGGTATTGCTTAGGGTTAGGGTACGGCTTAGGATACGTGTTAGGGTATGGGTTAGGGTACGGCGTAGAGTGTGGGTTAGGGTTAGGGTTAGTGTTAGGGTTAGGGTTACGGTACTTCTTAGGGTACGTGTTAGGGTACGGGTGAGGGTACGGCGTAGGTTATGGGTTAGGGTTAGGGTTAGGGTTAGGGTTAGGGTACGGCTTAGGATACGGGTTAGGGTACGGGTGAGGGTACGGAGTAGGTTATGGGTTAGGGTTAGGGTTAGTGTTAGGGTTATGGTACGGCTTAGGTTATGGGATAGGGTACAGGTGAGGGTATGGCATAGGGTAGGGTTTAGGGTTATGGTTAGGGTTAGGGTTAGGGTTAGGGTACGGCTTAGGGTACGGGTGAGGCTATGGGTGAGGATACTGCGTAGGGTATTGGTTAGGGTTAGGGTACGGCTTAGGATACGGGTTAGGGTACGTGTTAGGGTATGGCGTACGGTATGGGTTAGGGTTAGGGTTAGGGTTAGGGTTAGGGTTAGGGTTAGGGTACGGCTTAGGGTACGGGTTAGGGTACGGGTGAGGTTACGGCGTAGGGTATAGTTTAGGGTTAGGGTTAGGGTTAGGGTACGGCTTAGGATACGGGTTAGGGTACGGGTGAGGGTACGGCGTAGCATATGTTTTAGGGTTAGGGTTAGGGTACGGCTTAGGGTACGGGTTAGGGTACGGGTGAGGGTACGGTGTAGGTTATGGGTTAGGGTTAGGGTTAGGGTTAGGGTTAGTTTTAGGGTTAGGGATTGGTTTAGGGTATGGGTTAGGATTAGCATACGTGTTCGGGTTAGGGTTTTGGTTAGGGTTAGGGTACGCATTAGGGTTAGGGTATGGGTTAGGTTTAGGGTACACTTTAGGATTAGGGTATTTATTAAACCTATCCCACTCTCTAGATACCACTTAGCACGTAAAGGAATATTATTTGGGGTTCAGCCATGGAGAAGATTTTAGTCACTAGGATAAGATAAAGAATAAACACATTATAAAAAAATCACATAAGGTTTTCTTTTTAACCTGTTCCTTAAAACACTAGTGTTTAGGAAATCTAATGGAGGCAAAAGCAGTAAAGGGTAGTTTAGGGTTAGGGTTAGGGTTAGGGTTAGGGGAGGGCTTAGGATACCGGTGAGGGTACTGGTGAGGGTACTGCGTAGGTTATTGGTTAGGGTTAGGGTACGGCTTAGGATACGGGTTAGGATATGGGTTAGGTTACGGCGTTGGGTATGGGTGAGGGTTAGGGTTAGGGTTAGGGTAAGGCTTTGGGTACGGGTTAGGGTACGGGTGAGGGTACGGCGTAGGGTAGAGGTTAGGGTTAGGTTTAGGGTTAGGGTACGGCTTAGGATACGGGTTACGGTATGGGTGAGGGTACGGCGTAGCGTATGGGTTAGGGTTAGGGTTAGGGTTAGGGTTAGTTTTAGGGTTAGGGATTGGTTTAGGGTACGGGTGAGGATTAGCGTACGTGTTAGGGTTAGGGTTTGGGTTAGGGTTAGGGTACGCATTAGGGTTAGGGTTAGGGTACACGTTAGGATTAGGGTATTTATTAAACCTATCCCACTCTCTAGATACCACTTAGCACGTAAAGGAATATTATTTAGGGTCCAGCCATGGAGAAGATTTTCGTTACTAGGATAAGATAAAGAATAAACACATTATAAAAAAATCACATTAGGATTTTCTTTTTAACCTGTTCCTTAAAACACTAGTGCTTAGGAAATCTAATGGAGGCAAAAGCAGTCAAGGGTAGTTTAGGGTTAGGGTTAGGGTTAGGGTTAGTGTTAGGGTTAGGGTACGGCTTAGGGTATGGGATAGGGTATGGGTGAGGGTACGGCATAGGGTAGGGTTTAGGGTTAGGGTTAGTGTTAGGGTTAGGGTTAGGGTATGGCTTAGGGTACGGGTGAGAGTACTGTGTAGGTCATTGGTTAGGGTTAGGTTAAGGCTTAGGATACAGGTTATTGTATGGGTTAGGGTACGGCGCAGGGTATGGGTAAGGGTTAGGGTTAGGGTTAGGGTTAGAGTTAGGGTACGGCTTAGGGTACGGGTTAGGGTACGGGTGAGGGTACGGCGTAGTGTATAGGTTAGGGTTAGGGTTAGGGTACGGCTTTGGGTACGGGTTAGGTTACGGGTGAGGGTACGGCGTAGGGTATGGGTTAGGGTTAGGGTTAGGGTTAGTGTTAGTGTTAGGGTTAGGGTACGGCTTAGCATATGGGATAGGGTACGGGTGAGGGTACGGCGTAGGGTAGGGGTTAGGGTTAGAGTTAGGGTTAGGGTTGGGGTTAGGGTACGGCTTAGGGTACGGGTGAGGGTATGGGTGAGGGTACTGCGTAGGGTATTGGTTAGGGTTAGGATACGGCTTAGGATACGGGTTAGGGTACGGGTTAGGGTATGGCGTAGGGTATGGGTTAGGGTTAGGGTTAGGGTTAGGGTTAGGGTACGGCTTAGGATACGGTTTGGGTACGGGTGAGGGTACGGCGTAGCGTATGGGTTAGGGTTAGGGTTAGGGTACGTCTTAGGGTACGGGTTAGGGTACGGGTGAGGGTACGGCGTAGGGTATTGCTTAGGGTTAGGGTACGGCTTAGGATACGTGTTAGGGTATGGGTTAGGGTACGGCGTAGAGTGTGGGTTAGGGTTAGGGTTAGTGTTAGGGTTAGGGTTACGGTACTTCTTAGGGTACGTGTTAGGGTACGGGTGAGGGTACGGCGTAGGTTATGGGTTAGGGTTAGGGTTAGGGTTAGGGTTAGGGTACGGCTTAGGATACGGGTTAGGCTACGGGTGAGGGTACGGAGTAGGTTATGGGTTAGGGTTAGGGTTAGTGTTAGGGTTATGGTACGGCTTAGGTTATGGGATAGGGTACAGGTGAGGGTATGGCATAGGGTAGGGGTTAGGGTTAGGGTTAGGGTTAGGGTTAGGGTTAGGGTACGGCTTAGGGTACGGGTGAGGCTATGGGTGAGGATACTGCGTAGGGTATTGGTTAGGGTTAGGGTACGGCTTAGGATACGGGTTAGGGTACGTGTTAGGGTATGGCGTACGGTATGGGTTAGGGTTAGGGTTAGGGTTAGGGTTAGGGTTAGGGTTAGGGTACGGCTTAGGGTACGGGTTAGGGTACGGGTGAGGTTACGGCGTAGGGTATAGTTTAGGGTTAGGGTTAGGGTTAGGGTACGGCTTAGGATACGGGTTAGGGTACGGGTGAGGGTACGGCGTAGCATATGTTTTAGGGTTAGGGTTAGGGTACGGCTTAGGGTACGGGTTAGGGTACGGGTGAGGGTACGGTGTAGGTTATGGGTTAGGGTTAGGGTTAGGGTTAGGGTTAGTTTTAGGGTTAGGGATTGGTTTAGGGTATGGGTTAGGATTAGCATACGTGTTCGGGTTAGGGTTTTGGTTAGGGTTAGGGTACGCATTAGGGTTAGGGTATGGGTTAGGTTTAGGGTACACTTTAGGATTAGGGTATTTATTAAACCTATCCCACTCTCTAGATACCACTTAGCACGTAAAGGAATATTATTTGGGGTTCAGCCATGGAGAAGATTTTAGTCACTAGGATAAGATAAAGAATAAACACATTATAAAAAAATCACATAAGGTTTTCTTTTTAACCTGTTCCTTAAAACACTAGTGTTTAGGAAATCTAATGGAGGCAAAAGCAGTAAAGGGTAGTTTAGGGTTAGGGTTAGGGTTAGGGTTAGGGGAGGGCTTAGGATACCGGTGAGGGTACTGGTGAGGGTACTGCGTAGGTTATTGGTTAGGGTTAGGGTACGGCTTAGGATACGGGTTAGGATATGGTTTAGGTTACGGCGTTGGGTATGGGTGAGGGTTAGGGTTAGGGTTAGGGTAAGGCTTTGGGTACGGGTTAGGGTACGGGTGAGGGTACGGCGTAGGGTAGAGGTTAGGGTTAGGTTTAGGGTTAGGGTACGGCTTAGGATACGGGTTACGGTATGGGTGAGGGTACGGCGTAGCGTATGGGTTAGGGTTAGGGTTAGGGTTAGGGTTAGTTTTAGGGTTAGGGATTGGTTTAGGGTACGGGTGAGGATTAGCGTACGTGTTAGGGTTAGGGTTTGGGTTAGGGTTAGGGTACGCATTAGGGTTAGGGTTAGGGTACACGTTAGGATTAGGGTATTTATTAAACCTATCCCACTCTCTAGATACCACTTAGCACGTAAAGGAATATTATTTAGGGTCCAGCCATGGAGAAGATTTTCGTTACTAGGATAAGATAAAGAATAAACACATTATAAAAAAATCACATTAGGATTTTCTTTTTAACCTGTTCCTTAAAACACTAGTGCTTAGGAAATCTAATGGAGGCAAAAGCAGTCAAGGGTAGTTTAGGGTTAGGGTTAGGGTTAGGGTTAGTGTTAGGGTTAGGGTACGGCTTAGGGTATGGGATAGGGTATGGGTGAGGGTACGGCATAGGGTAGGGTTTAGGGTTAGGGTTAGTGTTAGGGTTAGGGTTAGGGTATGGCTTAGGGTACGGGTGAGAGTACTGTGTAGGTCATTGGTTAGGGTTAGGTTAAGGCTTAGGATACAGGTTATTGTATGGGTTAGGGTACGGCGCAGGGTATGGGTAAGGGTTAGGGTTAGGGTTAGGGTTAGAGTTAGGGTACGGCTTAGGGTACGGGTTAGGGTACGGGTGAGGGTACGGCGTAGTGTATAGGTTAGGGTTAGGGTTAGGGTACGGCTTTGGGTACGGGTTAGGTTACGGGTGAGGGTACGGCGTAGGGTATGGGTTAGGGTTAGGGTTAGGGTTAGTGTTAGTGTTAGGGTTAGGGTACGGCTTAGCATATGGGATAGGGTACGGGTGAGGGTACGGCGTAGGGTAGGGGTTAGGGTTAGAGTTAGGGTTAGGGTTGGGGTTAGGGTACGGCTTAGGGTACGGGTGAGGGTATGGGTGAGGGTACTGCGTAGGGTATTGGTTAGGGTTAGGATACGGCTTAGGATACGGGTTAGGGTACGGGTTAGGGTATGGCGTAGGTTATGGGTTAGGGTTAGGGTTAGGGTTAGGGTTAGGGTACGGCTTAGGATACGGTTTGGGTACGGGTGAGGGTACGGCGTAGCGTATGGGTTAGGGTTAGGGTTAGGGTACGTCTTAGGGTACGGGTTAGGGTACGGGTGAGGGTACGGCGTAGGGTAAGGTTTAGGGTTAGGGTTAGTTTTAGGGTTAGGGATTGGTTTAGGGTACGGGTTAGGATTAGCGTACGTGTTAGGGTTAGGTTTTCGGTTAGGGTTAGGGTACGCGTTAGGGTTAGGGTATGGGTTAGGGTTAGGGTACACGTTAGGATTAGGGTATTTATTAAACCTATCCCACTCTCTAGATACCACTTAGCACGTAAAGGAATATTATTAGGGATCCAGCCATGGAGAAGATTTTAGTCACTAGGATAAGATAAAGAATAAACACATTATAAAAAAATCACATTAGGATTTTCTTTTTAACCTGTTCCTTAAAACACTAGTGTTTAGGAAATCTAATACAGGCAAAAGCAATCAAGGGTAGTTTAGGGTTAGGGTTAGGGTTAGGGTTAGTGTTAGGGTTAGGGTACGGCTTAGGGTATGGGATAGGGTATGGGTGAGGGTACGGCGTAGGGTAGGGGTTAGGGTTAGGGTTAGGGTTAGGGTTAGGGTATGGCTTAGGGTACGGGTGAGGGTACTGCGTAGGGTATTGGTTAGGGTTAGGGTACGGCTTAGGATACGTGTTAGGGTACGGGTTAGGGTACGGCGTAGAGTGTGGGTTAAGGTTAGGGTTAGTGTTAGGGTTAGGGTTACGGTACGTCTTAGGGTATGTGTTAGGGTACGGGTGAGGGTACGGCGTAGGTTATGGGTTAGGGTTAGGGTTAGGGTTAGGGTTAGGGTACGGCTTAGGATACGGGTTAGGGTACGGGTGAGGGTACGGCGTAGGTTATGGGTTAGGGTTAGGGTTAGTGTTAGGGTTATGGTACGGCTTAGGTTATGGGATAGGGTACAGGTGAGGGTATGGCATAGGGTAGGGGTTAGGGTTAGGGTTAGGTTTAGGGTTAGGGTTAGGGTACGGCTTAGGGTACGGGTGAGGCTATGGGTGAGGATACTGCGTAGGGTATTGGTTAGGGTTAGGGTACGGCTTAGGATACGGGTTAGGGTACGTGTTAGGGTATGGCGTACGGTATGGGTTAGGGTTAGGGTTAGGGTTAGGGTTTGGGTACGGCTTAGGGTACGGGTTAGGGTACGGGTGAGGTTACGGCATAGGGTATAGTTTAGGGTTAGGGTTAGGGTTAGGGTACGGCTTAGGATACAGGTTAGGGTACGGGTGAGGGTACGGCATAGCATATGTTTTAGGGTTAGGGTTAGGGTACGGCTTAGGGTACGGGTTAGGGTACGGGTGAGGGTACGGTGTAGGTTATGGGTTAGGGTTAGGGTTAGGGTTAGGGTTAGTTTTAGGGTTAGGGATTGGTTTAGGGTACGGGTTAGGATTAGCATACGTGTTCGGGTTAGGGTTTTGGTTAGGGTTAGGGTACGCGTTAGGGTTAGGGTATGGGTTAGGTTTAGGGTACACTTTAGGATTAGGGTATTTATTAAACCTATCCCACTCTCTAGATACCACTTAGCACGTAAAGGATTATTATTTGGGGTTCAGCCTTGGAGAAGATTTTAGTCACTAGGATAAGATAAAGAATAAACACATTATAAAAAAATCACATAAGGTTTTCTTTTTAACCTGTTCCTTAAAACACTAGTGTTTAGGAAATCTAATGGAGGCAAAAGCAGTAAAGGGTAGTTTAGGGTTAGGGTTAGGGTTAGGGTTAGGGGAGGGCTTAGGATACCGGTGAGGGTACTGGTGAGGGTACTGCGTAGGTTATTGGTTAGGGTTAGGGTACGGCTTAGGATACGGGTTAGGATATGGGTTAGGTTACGGCGTTGGGTATGGGTGAGGGTTAGGGTTAGGGTTAGGGTAAGGCTTTGGGTACGGGTTAGGGTACGGGTGAGGGTACGGCGTAGGGTAGAGGTTAGGGTTAGGTGTAGGGTTAGGGTACGGCTTAGGATACGGGTTAGGGTATGGGTGAGGGTACGGCGTAGCGTATGGGTTAGGGTTAGGGTTAGGGTTAGGGTTAGTTTTAGGGTTAGGGATTGGTTTAGGGTACGGGTGAGGATTAGCGTACGTGTTAGGGTTAGGGTTTGGGTTAGGGTTAGGGTACGCATTAGGGTTAGGGTTAGGGTACACGTTAGGATTAGGGTATTTATTAAACCTATCCCACTCTCTAGATACCACTTAGCACGTAAAGGAATATTATTTAGGGTCCAGCCATGGAGAAGATTTTCGTTACTAGGATAAGATAAAGAGTAAACACATTATAAAAAAATCACATTAGGATTTTCTTTTTAACCTGTTCCTTAAAACACTAGTGCTTAGGAAATCTAATGGAGGCAAAAGCAGTCAAGGGTAGTTTAGGGTTAGGGTTAGGGTTAGGGTTAGTGTTAGGGTTAGGGTACGGCTTAGGGTATGGGATAGGGTATGGGTGAGGGTACGGCATAGGGTAGGGTTTAGGGTTAGGGTTAGTGTTAGGGTTAGGGTTAGGGTATGGCTTAGGGTACGGGTGAGGGTACTGTGTAGGTCATTGGTTAGGGTTAGGTTAAGGCTTAGGATACAGGTTATTGTATGGGTTAGGGTACGGCGCAGGGTATGGGTAAGGGTTAGGGTTAGGGTTAGGGTTAGAGTTAGGGTACGGCTTAGGGTACGGGTTAGGGTACGGGTGAGGGTACGGCGTAGTGTATAGGTTAGGGTTAGTGTTAGGGTACGGCTTTGGGTACGGGTTAGGTTACGGGTGAGGGTACGGCGTAGGGTATGGGTTAGGGTTAGGGTTAGGGTTAGTGTTAGTGTTAGGGTTAGGGTACGGCTTAGCGTATGGGATAGGGTACGGGTGAGGGTACGGCGTAGGGTAGGGGTTAGGGTTAGAGTTAGGGTTAGGGTTGGGGTTAGGGTACGGCTTAGGGTACGGGTGAGGGTACGGGTGAGGGTACTGCGTAGGGTATTGGTTAGGGTTAGGATACGGCTTAGGATACGGGTTAGGGTACGGGTTAGGGTATGGCGTAGGGTATGGGTTAGGGTTAGGGTTAGGGTTAGGGTTAGGGTTAGGGTACGGCTTAGGATACGGGTTAGGGTACGGGTGAGGGTACGGCGTAGCGTATGGGTTAGGGTTAGGGTTAGGGTACGTCTTAGGGTACGGGTTAGGGTACGGGTGAGGGTACGGCGTAGGGTAAGGTTTAGGGTTAGGGTTAGGGTTAGGGTTAGTTTTAGGGTTAGGGATTGGTTTAGGGTACGGGTTAGGATTAGCGTACCTGTTAGGGTTAGGTTTTCGGTTAGGGTTAGGGTACGCGTTACGGTTAGGGTATGGGTTAGGGTTAGGGTACACGTTAGGATTAGGGTATTTATTAAACCTATCCCACTCTCTAGATACCACTTAGCACGTAAAGGAATATTATTAGGGATCCAGCCATGGAGAAGATTTTAGTCACTAGGATAAGATAAAGAATAAACACATTATAAAAAAATCACATTAGGATTTTCTTTTTAACCTGTTCCTTAAAACACTAGTGCTTAGGAAATCTAATAGAGGCAAAAGCAATCAAGGGTAGTTTACGGTTAGGGTTAGGGTTAGGGTTAGTGTTAGGGTTAGGGTACGGCTTAGGGTATGGGATAGGGTACGGGTGAGGGTACGGTGTAGGGTAGAGGTTAAGGTTAGGCTTAGGGTTATGGTTAGGGTATGGCTTAGGGTACGGGTGAGGGTACGGGTGAGGGTACTGCGTAGGGTATTGCTTAGGGTTAGGGTACGGCTTAGGATACGTGTTAGGGTACGGGTTAGGGTACGGCGTAGAGTGTGGGTTAGGGTTAGGGTTAGTGTTAGGGTTAGGGTTACGGTACGTCTTAGGGTACGTGTTAGGGTACGGGTGAGGGTACGGCGTAGGTTATGGGTTACGGTTAGGGTTAGGGTTAGGGTACGGCTTAGGATACGCGTTAGGGTACGGGTGAGGGTACGGCGTAGGTTATGGGTTAGGGTTAGGGTTAGTGTTAGGGTTATGGTATGGCTTAGGTTATGGGATAGGGTACAGGTGAGGGTATGGCATAGGGTAGGTGTTAGGTTTAGGGTTAGGGTTAGGGTTAGGGTTAGGGTACGGCTTAGGGCACGGGTGAGGCTATGGGTGAGGATACTGCGTAGGGTACTGGTTAGGGTTAGGGTACGGCTTAGGATACGGGTTAGGGTACGTGTTAGGGTATGGCGTACGGTATGGGTTAGGGTTAGGGTTAGGGTTAGGGTTAGGGTTAGGGTTAGGGTACGGCTTAGGGTACGGGTTAGGGTACGGGTGAGGTTACGGCGTAGGGTATAGTTTAGGGTTAGTGTTAGGGTTAGGGTACGGCTTAGGATACGGGTTAGGGTACGGGTGAGGGTATGGCGTAGCATATGGTTTAGGGTTAGGGTTAGGGTACGGCTTAGGGTTCGGGTTAGGGTACGGGTGAGGGTACGGTGTAGGTTATGGGTTAGGGTTAGGGTTAGGGTTAGGGTTAGTTTTAGGGTTAGGGATTGGTTTAGGGTACGGGTTAGGATTAGCATACGTGTTCGGGTTAGGGTTTTGGTTAGGGTTAGGTTACGCGTTAGGGTTAGGGTATGGGTTAGGTTTAGGGTACACTTTAGGATTAGGGTATTTATTAAACCTATCCCACTCTCTAGATACCACTTAGCACGTAAAGGAATATTATTTGGGGTTCAGCCATGGAGAAGATTTTAGTCACTAGGATAAGATAAAGAATAAACACATTATAAAAAAATCACATAAGGTTTTCTTTTTAACCTGTTCCTTAAAACACTAGTGTTTAGGAAATCTAATGGAGGCAAAAGCAGTAAAGAGTAGTTTAGGGTTAGGGTTAGGGTTAGGGTTAGGGGAGGGCTTAGGATACCGGTGAGGGTACTGGTGAGGGTACTGCGTAGGTTATTTGTTAGGGTTAGGATACGGCTTAGGATACGGGTTAGGATATGGGTTAGGTTACGGCGTTGGGTATGGGTGAGGGTTAGGGTTAGGGTTAGGGTAAGGCTTTGCGTACGGGTTAGGGTACGGGTGAGGGTACGGCGTGGGGTAGAGGTTAGGGTTAGGTTTAGGGTTAGGGTACGGCTTAGGATACGGGTTAGGGTATGGGTGAGGGTACGGCGTAGCGTATGGGTTAGGGTTAGGGTTAGGGTTAGGGTTAGTTTTAGGGTTAGGGATTGGTTTAGGGTACGGGTGAGGATTAGCGTACGTGTTAGGGTTAGGGTTTGGGTTAGGGTTAGGGTACGCATTAGGGTTAGGGTTAGGGTACACGTTAGGATTAGGGTATTTATTAAACCTATCCCACTCTCTAGATACCACTTAGCACGTAAAGGAATGTTATTTAGGGTCCAGCCATGGAGAAGATTTTCGTTACTAGGATAAGATAAAGAATAAACACATTATAAAAAAATCACATTAGGATTTTCTTTTTAACCTGTTCCTTAAAACACTAGTGCTTAGGAAATCTAATGGAGGCAAAAGCAGTCAAGGGTAGTTTAGGGTTAGGGTTAGGGTTAGGGTTAGTGTTAGGGTTAGGGTACGGCTTAGGGTATGGGATAGGGTATGGGTGAGGGTACGGCATAGGGTAGGGTTTAGGGTTAGGGTTAGTGTTAGGGTTAGGGTTAGGGTATGGCTTAGGGTACGGGTGAGGGTACTGTGTAGGTCATTGGTTAGGGTTAGGTTAAGGCTTAGGATACAGGTTATTGTATGGGTTAGGGTACGGCGCAGGGTATGGGTAAGGGTTAGGGTTAGGGTTAGGGTTAGAGTTAGGGTACGGCTTAGGTTACGGGTTAGGGTACGGGTGAGGGTACGGCGTAGTGTATAGGTTAGGGTTAGGGTTAGGGTACGGCTTTGGGTACGGGTTAGGTTACGGGTGAGGGTACGGCGTAGGGTATGGGTTAGGGTTAGGGTTAGTGTTAGTGTTAGGGTTAGGGTACGGCTTAGCATATGGGATAGGGTACGGGTGAGGGTACGGCCTAGGGTAGGGGTTAGGGTTAGAGTTAGGGTTAGGGTTGGGGTTAGGGTACGGCTTAGGGTACGGGTGAGGGTACGGGTGAGGGTACTGCGTAGGGTATTGGTTAGGGTTAGGATACGGCTTAGGATACGGGTTAGGGTACGGGTTATGGTATGGCGTAGGGTATGGGTTAGGGTTAGGGTTAGGGTTAGGGTTAGGGTACGGCTTAGAATACGGGTTAGGGTACGGGTGAGGGTACGGCGTAGCGTATGGGTTAGGGTTAGGGTTAGGGTACGTCTTAGGGTACGGGTTAGGGTACGGGTGAGGGTACGGCGTAGGGTAAGGGTTAGGGTTAGGGTTAGGGTTAGGGTTAGTTTTAGGGTTAGGGATTGGTTTAGGGTACGGGTTAGGATTAGCGTACGTGTTAGGGTTAGGTTTTTTGTTAGGGTTAGGGTACGCGTTAGGGTTAGGGTATGGGTTAGGGTTAGGGTACACGTTAGGATTAGGGTATTTATTAAACCTATCCCACTCTCTAGATACCACTTAGCACGTAAAGGAGTATTATTAGGGATCCAGCCATGGAGAAGATTTTAGTCACTAGGATAAGATAAAGAATAAACACATTATAAAAAAATCATATTAGGATTTTCTTTTTAACCTGTTCCTTAAAACACTAGTGCTTAGGAAATCTAATAGAGGCAAAAGCAATCAAGGGTAGTTTAGGGTTAGGGTTAGGGTTAGGGTTAGTGTTAGGGTTAGGGTACGGCTTAGGGTATGGGATAGGGTACGGGTGAGGGTACGGCGTAGGGTAGGAGTTAGGGTAAGGGTTAGGGTACGGCTTAGGGTACGGGTTAGGTTACGGGTGAGGGTACGGCGTAGGGTATGGGTTAGGGTTAGGGTTAGGGTTAGTGTTAGTGTTAGGGTTAGGGTACGGCTTAGCGTATGGGATAGGGTACGGGTGAGGTTACGGCGTAGGGTAGGGGTTAGGGTTAGGGTTAGGGTTAGGGTTAGGGTATGGCTTAGGGTACGGGTGAGGGTACGGGTGAGGGTACTGCGTAGGGTATTGCTTAGGGTTAGGGTACGGCTTAGGATACGTGTTAGGGTACGGGTTAGGGTATGGCGTAGAGTGTGGGTTAAGGTTAGGGTTAGTGTTAGGGTTAGGGTTACGGTACGTCTTAGGGTATGTGTTAGGGTACGGGTGAGGGTACGGCGTAGGTTATGGGTTAGGGTTAGGGTTAGGGTTAGGGTTAGGGTACGGCTTAGGATACGGGTTAGGGTACGGGTGAGGGTACGGCGTAGGTTATGGGTTAGGGTTAGGGTTAGTGTTAGGGTTATGGTACGGCTTAGGTTATGGGATAGGGTACAGGTGAGGGTATGGCATAGGGTAGGGGTTAGGGTTAGGGTTAGGGTTAGGGTTAGGGTTAGGGTACGGCTTAGGGTACGGGTGAGGCTATGGGTGAGGATACTGCGTAGGGTATTGGTTAGGGTTAGGGTACGGCTTAGGATACGGGTTAGGGTACGTGTTAGGGTATGGCGTACGGTATGGGTTAGGGTTAGGGTTAGGGTTAGGGTTAGGGTTAGGGTTAGGGTACGGCTTAGGGTACAGGTTATGGTACGGGTGAGGTTACGGCGTAGGGTATAGTTTAGGGTTAGGGTTAGGGTTAGGGTACGGCTTAGGATACGGGTTAGGGTACGGGTGAGGGTACGGCTTAGGGTACGGGTTAGGGTACGGGTGAGGGTACGGTGTAGGTTATGGGTTAGGGTTAGGGTTAGGGTTAGGGTTAGTTTTAGGGTTAGGGATTGGTTTAGGGTACAGGTTAGGATTAGCATACGTGTTCGGGTTAGGGTTTTGGTTAGGGTTAGGGTACGCGTTAGGGTTAGGGTATGGGTTAGGTTTAGGGTACACTTTAGGATTAGGGTATTTATTAAACCTATCCCACTCTCTAGATACCACTTAGCACGTAAAGGAATATTATTTGGGGTTCAGCCATGGAGAAGATTTTAGTCACTAGGTTAAGATAAAGAATAAACACATTATAAAAAAATCACATAAGGTTTTCTTTTTAACCTGTTCCTTAAAACACTAGTGTTTAGGAAATCTAATGGAGGCAAAAGCAGTAAAGGGTAGTTTAGGGTTAGGGTTAGGGTTAGGGTTAGGGTAAGGCTTAGGATACCGGTGAGGGTACTGGTGAGGGTACTGCGTAGGTTATTGGTTAGGGTTAGGGTACGGCTTAGGATACGGGTTAGGATATGGGTTAGGTTACGGCTTTGGGTATGGGTGAGGGTTAGGGTTAGGGTTAGGGTAAGGCTTTGGGTACGGGTTAGGGTACGGGTGAGGGTACGGCGTAGGGTAGAGGTTAGGGTTAGGTTTAGGGTTAGGGTACGGCTTAGGATACGGGTTACGGTATGGGTGAGGGTACGGCGTAGCGTATGGGTTAGGGTTAGGGTTAGGGTTAGGGTTAGTTTTAGGGTTAGGGATTGGTTTAGGGTACGGGTGAGGATTAGCGTACGTGTTAGGGTTAGGGTTTGGGTTAGGGTTAGGGTACGCATTAGGGTTAGGGTTAGGGTACACGTTAGGATTAGGGTATTTATTAAACCTATCCCACTCTCTAGATACCACTTAGCACGTAAAGGAATATTATTTAGGGTCCAGCCATGGAGAAGATTTTCGTTACTAGGATAAGATAAAGAATAAACACATTATAAAAAAATCACATTAGGATTTTCTTTTTAACCTGTTCCTTAAAACACTAGTGCTTAGGAAATCTAATGGAGGCAAAAGCAGTCAAGGGTAGTTTAGGGTTAGGGTTAGGGTTAGGGTTAGTGTTAGGGTTAGGGTACGGCTTAGGGTATGGGATAGGGTATGGGTGAGGGTACGGCATAGTGTAGGGTTTAGGGTTAGGGTTAGTGTTAGGGTTAGGGTTAGGGTATGGCTTAGGGTACGGGTGAGGGTACTGTGTAGGTCATTGGTTAGGGTTAGGTTAAGGCTTAGGATACAGGTTATTGTATGGGTTAGGGTACGGCGCAGGGTATGGGTAAGGGTTAGGGTTAGGGTTAGGGTTAGAGTTAGGGTACGGCTTAGGGTACGGGTTAGGGTACGGGTGAGGGTACGGCGTAGTGTATAGGTTAGGGTTAGGGTTAGGGTTAGTGTTAGTGTTAGGGTTAGGGTACGGCTTAGCGTATGGGATAGGGTACGGGTGAGGGTACGGCCTAGGGTAGGGGTTAGGGTTAGAGTTAGGGTTAGGGTTGGGGTTAGGGTACGGCTTAGGGTACGGGTGAGGGTACGGGTGAGGGTACTGCGTAGGGTATTGGTTAGGGTTAGGATACGGCTTAGGATACGGGTTAGGGTACGGGTTATGGTATGGCGTAGGGTATGGGTTAGGGTTAGGGTTAGGGTTAGGGTACGGCTTAGGGCACGGGTGAGGCTATGGGTGAGGATACTGCGTAGGGTATTGGTTAGGGTTAGGGTACGGCTTAGGATACGGGTTAGGGTACGTGTTAGGGTATGGCGTACGGTATGGGTTAGGGTTAGGGTTAGGGTTAGGGTTAGGGTTAGGGTTAGGGTACGGCTTAGGGTACGGGTTAGGGTACGGGTGAGGTTACGGCATAGGGTATAGTTTAGGGTTAGTGTTAGGGTTAGGGTACGGCTTAGGATACGGGTTAGGGTACGGGTGAGGGTACGGCGTAGCATATGGTTTAGGGTTAGGGTTAGGGTACGGCTTGGGTACGGGTTATGGTACGGGTGTGGGTACGGTGTAGGTTATGGGTTAGGGTTAGGGTTAGGGTTAGGGTTAGTTTTAGGGTTAGGGATTGGTTTAGGGTACGGGTTAGGATTAGCATACGTGTTCGGGTTAGGGTTTTGGTTAGGGTTAGGGTACGCGTTAGGGTTAGGGTATGGGTTAGGTTTAGGGTACACTTTAGGATTAGGGTATTTATTAAACCTATCCCACTCTCTAGATACCACTTAGCACGTAAAGGAATATTATTTGGGGTTCAGCCATGGAGAAGATTTTAGTCACTAGGATAAGATAAAGAATAAACACATTATAAAAAAATCACATAAGGTTTTCTTTTTAACCTGTTCCTTAAAACACTAGTGTTTAGGAAATCTAATGGAGGCAAAAGCAGTAAAGGGTAGTTTAGGGTTAGGGTTAGGGTTAGGGTTAGGGGAGGGCTTAGGATACCGGTGAGGGTACTGGTGAGGGTACTGCGTAGGTTATTGGTTAGGGTTAGGATACGGCTTAGGATACGGGTTAGGATATGGGTTAGGTTACGGCGTTGGGTATGGGTGAGGGTTAGGGTTAGGGTTAGGGTAAGGCTTTGGGTACGGGTTAGGGTACGGGTGAGGGTACGGCGTGGGGTAGAGGTTAGGGTTAGGTGTAGGGTTAGGGTACGGCTTAGGATACGGGTTAGGGTATGGGTGAGGGTACGGCGTAGCGTATGGGTTAGGGTTAGGGTTAGGGTTAGGGTTAGTTTTAGGGTTAGGGATTGGTTTAGGGTACGGGTGAGGATTAGCGTACGTGTTAGGGTTAGGGTTTGGGTTAGGGTTAGGGTACGCATTAGGGTTAGGGTTAGGGTACACGTTAGGATTAGGGTATTTATTAAACCTATCCCACTCTCTAGATACCACTTAGCACGTAAAGGAATATTATTTAGGGTCCAGCCATGGAGAAGATTTTCGTTACTAGGATAAGATAAAGAATAAACACATTATAAAAAAATCACATTAGGATTTTCTTTTTAACCTGTTCCTTAAAACACTAGTGCTTAGGAAATCTAATGGAGGCAAAAGCAGTCAAGGGTAGTTTAGGGTTAGGGTTAGGGTTAGGGTTAGTGTTAGGGTTAGGGTACGGCTTAGGGTATGGGATAGGGTATGGGTGAGGGTACGGCATAGGGTAGGGTTTAGGGTTAGGGTTAGTGTTAGGGTTAGGGTTAGGGTATGGCTTAGGGTACGGGTGAGGGTACTGTGTAGGTCATTGGTTAGGGTTAGGTTAAGGCTTAGGATACAGGTTATTGTATGGGTTAGGGTACGGCGCAGGGTATGGGTAAGGGTTAGGGTTAGGGTTAGGGTTAGAGTTAGGGTACGGCTTAGGGTACGGGTTAGGGTACGGGTGAGGGTACGGCGTAGTGTATAGGTTAGGGTTAGGGTTAGGGTACGGCTTTGGGTACGGGTTAGGTTACGGGTGAGGGTACGGCGTAGGGTATGGGTTAGGGTTAGGGTTAGTGTTAGTGTTAGGGTTAGGGTACGGCTTAGCGTATGGGATAGGGTACGGGTGAGGGTACGGCCTAGGGTAGGGGTTAGGGTTAGAGTTAGGGTTAGGGTTGGGGTTAGGGTACGGCTTAGGGTACGGGTGAGGGTACGGGTGAGGGTACTGCGTAGGGTATTGGTTAGGGTTAGGATACGGCTTAGGATACGGGTTAGGGTACGGGTTATGGTATGGCGTAGGGTATGGGTTAGGGTTAGGGTTAGGGTTAGGGTTAGGGTACGGCTTAGAATACGGGTTAGGGTACGGGTGAGGGTACGGCGTAGCGTATGGGTTAGGGTTAGGGTTAGGGTACGTCTTAGGGTACGGGTTAGGGTACGGGTGAGGGTACGGCGTAGGGTAAGGGTTAGGGTTAGGGTTAGGGTTAGGGTTAGTTTTAGGGTTAGGGATTGGTTTAGGGTACGGGTTAGGATTAGCGTACGTGTTAGGGTTAGGTTTTTTGTTAGGGTTAGGGTACGCGTTAGGGTTAGGGTATGGGTTAGGTTTAGGGTACACGTTAGGATTAGGGTATTTATTAAACCTATCCCACTCTCTAGATACCACTTAGCACGTAAAGGAATATTATTAGGGATCCAGCCATGGAGAAGATTTTAGTCACTAGGATAAGATAAAGAATAAACACATTATAAAAAAATCACATTAGGATTTTCTTTTTAACCTGTTCCTTAAAACACTAGTGCTTAGGAATTCTAATGGAGGCAAAAGCAGTCAAGGGTAGTTTAGGGTTAGGGTTAGGGTTAGGGTTAGTGTTAGGGTTAGGGTACGGCTTAGGGTATGGGATAGGGTATGGGTGAGGGTACGGCATAGGGTAGGGTTTAGGGTTAGGGTTAGTGTTAGGGTTAGGGTTAGGGTATGGCTTAGGGTACGGGTGAGGGTACTGTGTAGGTCATTGGTTAGGGTTAGGTTAAGGCTTAGGATACAGGTTATTGTATGGGTTAGGGTACGGCGCAGGGTATGGGTAAGGGTTAGGGTTAGGGTTAGGGTTAGAGTTAGGGTACGGCTTAGGGTACGGGTTAGGGTACGGGTGAGGGTACGGCGTAGTGTATAGGTTAGGGTTAGGGTTAGGGTACGGCTTAGGGTACGGGTTAGGTTACGGGTGAGGGTACGGCGTACGGTATGGGTTAGGGTTAGGGTTAGGGTTAGGGTTAGTGTTAGGGTTAGGGTACGGCTTAGGGTATGGGATAGGGTACGGGTGAGGGTACGGCGTAGGGTAGGGGTTAAGGTTAGGCTTAGGGTTATGGTTAGGGTATGGCTTAGGGTACGGGTGAGGGTACGGGTGAGGGTACTGCGTAGGGTATTGCTTAGGGTTAGGGTACGGCTTAGGATACGTGTGAGGGTACGGGTTAGGGTACGGCGTAGAGTGTGGGTTAGGGTTAGGGTTAGTGTTAGGGTTAGGGTTACGGTACGTCTTAGGGTACGTGTTAGGGTACGGGTGAGGGTACGGCGTAGGTTATGGGTTAGGGTTAGGGTTAGGGTACGGCTTAGGATACGGGTTAGGGTACGGGTGAGGGTACGGCGTAGGTTATGGGTTAGGGTTAGGGTTAGTGTTAGGGTTATGGTATGGCTTAGGTTATGGGATAGGGTACAGGTGAGGGTATGGCATAGGGTAGGTGTTAGGGTTAGGGTTAGGGTTAGGGTTAGGGTTAGGGTACGGCTTAGGGCACGGGTGAGGCTATGGGTGAGGATACTGCGTAGGGTATTGGTTAGGGTTAGGGTACGGCTTACGATACGGGTTAGGGTACGTGTTAGGGTATGGCGTACGGTATGGGTTAGGGTTAGGGTTAGGGTTAGGGTTAGGGTTAGGGTTAGGGTACGGCTTAGGGTACGGGTTAGGGTACGGGTGAGGTTACGGCATAGGGTATAGTTTAGGGTTAGTGTTAGGGTTAGGGTACGGCTTAGGATACGGGTTAGGGTACGGGTGAGGGTACGTCGTAGCATATGGTTTAGGGTTAGGGTTAGGGTACGGCTTAGGGTACGGGTTAGGGTACGGTGTAGGTTATGGGTTAGGGTTAGGGTTAGGGTTAGGGTTAGTTTTAGGGTTAGGGATTGGTTTAGGGTACGGGTTAGGATTAGCATACCTGTTCGGGTTAGGGTTTTGGTTAGGGTTAGGGTACGCGTTAGGGTTAGGGTATGCGTTAGGTTTAGGGTACACTTTAGGATTAGGGTATTTATTAAACCTATCCCACTCTCTAGATACCGCTTAGCACGTAAAGGATTATTATTTGGGGTTCAGCCATGGAGAAGATTTTAGTCACTAGGATAAGATAAAGAATAAACACATTATAAAAAAATCACATAAGGTTTTCTTTTTAACCTGTTCCTTAAAACACTAGTGTTTAGGAAATCTAATGGAGGCAAAAGCAGTAAAGGGTAGTTTAGGGTTAGGGTTAGGGTTAGGGTTAGGGGAGGGCTTAGGATACCGGTGAGGGTACTGGTGAGGGTACTGCGTAGGTTATTGGTTAGGGTTAGGATACGGCTTAGGATACGGGTTAGGATATGGGTTAGGTTACGGCGTTGGGTATGGGGGAGGGTTAGGGTTAGGGTTAGGGTAAGGCTTTGGGTACGGGTTAGGGTACGGGTGAGGGTACGGCATGGGGTAGAGGTTAGGGTTAGGTTTAGGGTTAGGGTACGGCTTAGGATACGGGTTAGGGTATGGGTGAGGGTACGGCGTAGCGTATGGGTTAGGGTTAGGGTTAGGGTTAGGGTTAGTTTTAGGGTTAGGGATTGGTTTAGGGTACGGGTGAGGATTAGCGTACGTGTTAGGGTTAGGGTTTGGGTTAGGGTTAGGGTACGCATTAGGGTTAGGGTTAGGGTACACGTTAGGATTAGGGTATTTATTAAACCTATCCCACTCTCTAGATACCACTTAGCACGTAAAGGAATATTATTTAGGGTCCAGCCATGGAGAAGATTTTCGTTACTAGGATAAGATAAAGAATAAACACATAATAAAAAAATCACATTAGGATTTTCTTTTTAACCTGTTCCTTAAAACACTAGTGCTTAGGAAATCTAATGGAGGCAAAAGCAGTCAAGGGTAGTTTAGGGTTAGGGTTAGGGTTAGGGTTAGTGTTAGGGTTAGGGTACGGCTTAGGGTATGGGATAGGGTATGGGTGAGGGTACGGCATAGGGTAGGGTTTAGGGTTAGGGTTAGTGTTAGGGTTAGGGTTAGGGTATGGCTTAGGGTACGGGTGAGGGTACTGTGTAGGTCATTGGTTAGGGTTAGGTTAAGGCTTAGGATACAGGTTATTGTATGGGTTAGGGTACGGCGCAGGGTATGGGTAAGGGTTAGGGTTAGGGTTAGGGTTAGAGTTAGGGTACGGCTTAGGGTACAGGTTAGGGTACGGGTGAGGGTACGGCGTAGGGTAAGGGTTAGGGTTAGGGTTAGGGTTAGGGTTAGTTTTAGGGTTAGGGATTGGTTTAGGGTACGGGTTAGGATTAGCGTACGTGTTAGGGTTAGGTTTTTTGTTAGGGTTAGGGTACGCGTTAGGGTTAGGGTATGGGTTAGGTTTAGGGTACACGTTAGGATTAGGGTATTTATTAAATCTATCCCACTCTCTAGATACCACTTAGCACGTAAAGGAATATTATTTGGTGTTCAGCCATGGAGAAGATTTTAGTCACTAGGATAAGATAAAGAATAAACACATTATAAAAAAAATCACATAAGGTTTTCTTTTTAACCTGTTCTTTAAAACACTAGTGTTTAGGAAATCTAATGGAGGCAAAAGCAGTAAAGGGTAGTTTAGGGTTAGGGTTAGGGTAGGGCTTAGGATACGGGTGAGGGTACTGGTGAGGGTACTGCGTAGGTTATTGGTTAGGGTTAGGGTACGGCTTAGGATACGGGTTAGGATATGGGTTAGGTTACGGCGTTGGGTATGGGTGAGGGTTAGGGTTAGGGTTAGGGTAAGGCTTTGGGTACGGGTTAGGGTACGGGTGAGGGTACGGCGTAGGGTAGAGGTTAGGGTTAGGTTTAGGGTTAGGGTACGGCTTAGGATACGGGTTAGGGTATGGGTGAGGGTACGGCGTAGCGTATGGGTTAGGGTTAGGGTTAGGGTTAGGGTTAGTTTTAGGGTTAGGGATTGGTTTAGGGTACGGGTGAGGATTAGCGTACGTGTTAGGGTTAGGGTTTGGGTTAGGGTTAGGGTACGCATTAGGGTTAGGGTTAGGGTACACGTTAGGATTAGGGTATTTATTAAACCTATCCCACTCTCTAGATACCACTTAGCACGTAAAGGAATATTATTTAGGGTCCAGCCATGGAGAAGATTTTCGTTACTAGGATAAGATAAAGAATAAACACATTATAAAAAAATCACATTAGGATTTTCTTTTTAACCTGTTCCTTAAAACACTAGTGCTTAGGAAATCTAATGGAGGCAAAAGCAGTCAAGGGTAGTTTAGGGTTAGGGTTAGGGTTAGTGTTAGGATTAGGGTACGGCTTAGGGTATGGGATAGGGTATGGCTGAGGGTACGGCATAGGGTAGGGTTTAGGGTTAGGGTTAGTGTTAGGGTTACGGTTAGGGTATGGCTTTGGGTACGGGTGAGGGTACTGTGTAGGTCATTGGTTAGGGTTAGGTTAAGGCTTAGGATACAGGTTATTGTATGGGTTAGGGTACGGCGCAGGGTATGGGTAAGGGTTAGGGTTAGGGTTAGGGTTAGAGTTAGGGTACGGCTTAGGGTACGGGTTAGGGTACGGGTGAGGGTACGGCGTAGTGTATAGGTTAGGGTTAGGGTTAGGGTACGGCTTTGGGTACGGGTTAGGTTACGGGTGAGGGTACGGCGTAGGGTATGGGTTAGGGTTAGGGTTAGGGTTAGTGTTAGTGTTAGGGTTAGGGTACGGCTTAGCGTATGGGATAGGGTACGGGTGAGGGTACGGCGTAGGGTAGGGGTTAGGGTTAGAGTTAGGGTTAGGGTTGGGGTTAGGGTACGGCTTAGGGTACGGGTGACGGTACGGGTGAGGGTACTGCGTAGGGTATTGGTTAGGGTTAGGATACGGCTTAGGATACGGGTTAGGGTACGGGTTAGGGTATGGCGTAGGGTATGGGTTAGGGTTAGGGTTAGGGTTAGGGTTAGGGTTAGGGTACGGCTTAGGATACGGGTTAGGGTACGGGTGAGGGTACGGCGTAGCGTATGGGTTAGGGTTAGGGTTAGGGTACGTCTTAGGGTACGGGTTAGGGTACGGGTGAGGGTACGGCGTAGGGTAAGGTTTAGGGTTAGGGTTAGGGTTAGGGTTAGTTTTAGGGTTAGGGATTGGTTTAGGGTACGGGTTAGGATTAGCGTACGTGTTCGGGTTAGGTTTTCGGTTAGGGTTAGGGTACGCGTTAGGGTTAGGGTATGGGTTAGGGTTAGGGTACACGTTAGGATTAGGGTATTTATTAAACCTATCCCACTCTCTAGATACCACTTAGCACGTAAAGGAATATTATTAGGGATCCAGCCATGGAGAAGATTTTAGTCACTAGGATAAGATAAAGAATAAACACATTATAAAAAAATCACATTAGGATTTTCTTTTTAACCTCTTCCTTAAAACACTAGTGCTTAGGAACTCTAATAGAGGCAAAAGCAATCAAGGGTAGTTTAGGGTTAGGGTTAGGGTTAGGGTTAGTGTTAGGGTTAGGGTACGGCTTAGGGTATGGGATAGGGTACGGGTGAGGGTACGGGTGAGGGTACTGCGTAGGGTATTGCTTAGGGTTAGGGTACGGCTTAGGATACGTGTTAGGGTACGGGTTAGGGTACGGCGTAGAGTGTGGGTTAGGGTTAGGGTTAGTGTTAGGGTTAGGGTTACGGTACTTCTTAGGGTACGTGTTAGGGTACGGGTGAGGGTACGGCGTAGGTTATGGGTTAGGGTTAGGGTTAGGGTTAGGGTTAGGGTACGGCTTAGGATACGGGTTAGGGTACGGGTGAGGGTACGGCGTAGGTTATGGGTTAGGGTTAGGGTTTGGGTTAGGGTTAGGGTACGCATTAGGGTTAGGGTTAGGGTACACGTTAGGATTAGGGTATTTATTAAACCTATCCCACTCTCTAGATACCACTTAGCACGTAAAGGAATATTATTTAGGGTCCAGCCATGAAGAAGATTTTCGTTACTAGGATAAGATAAAGAATAAACACATTATAAAAAAATCACATTAGGATTTTCTTTTTAACCTGTTCCTTAAAACACTAGTGCTTAGGAAATCTAATGGAGGCAAAAGCAGTCAAGGGTAGTTTAGGGTTAGGGTTAGGGTTAGGGTTAGGGTAGGGCTTAGGATACGGGTGAGGGTACTGGTGAGGGTACTGCGTAGGTTATTGGTTAGGGTTAGGGTACGGCTTAGGATACGGGTTAGGATATGGGTTAGGTTACGGCGTTGGGTATGGGTGAGGGTTAGGGTTAGGGTTAGGGTAAGGCTTTGGGTACGGGTTAGGGTACGGGTGAGGGTACGGCGTAGGGTTAGGGTTAGGGTTAGGGTTAGGGTTAGGGTTAGTTTTAGGGTTAGGGATTGGTTTAGGGTACGGGTTAGGATTAGCATACGTGTTCGGGTTAGGGTTTTGGTTAGGGTTAGGGTACGCGTTAGGGTTAGGGTATGGGTTAGGTTTAGGGTACACTTTAGGATTAGGGTATTTATTAAACCTATCCCACTCTCTAGATACCACTTAGCACGTAAAGGAATATTATTTGGGGTTCAGCCATGGAGAAGATTTTAGTCACTAGGATAAGATAAAGAATAAACACATTATAAAAAAATCACATAAGGTTTTCTTTTTAACCTGTTCCTTAAAACACTAGTGTTTAGGAAATCTAATGGAGGCAAAAGCAGTAAAGGGTAGTTTAGGGTTAGGGTTAGGGGAGGGCTTAGGATACCGGTGAGGGTACTGGTGAGGGTACTGCGTAGGTTATTGGTTAGGGTTAGGATACGGCTTAGGATACGGGTTAGGATATGGGTTAGGTTACGGCGTTGGGTATGGGTGAGGGTTAGGGTTAGGGTTAGGGTAAGGCTTTGGGTACGGGTTAGGGTACGGGTGAGGGTACGGCGTGGGGTAGAGGTTAGGGTTAGGTTTAGGGTTAGGGTACGGCTTAGGATACGGGTTAGGGTATGGGTGAGGGTACGGCGTAGCGTATGGGTTAGGGTTAGGGTTAGGGTTAGGGTTAGTTTTAGGGTTAGGGATTGGTTTAGGGTACGGGTGAGGATTAGCGTACGTGTTAGGGTTAGGGTTTGGGTTAGGGTTAGGGTACGCATTAGGGTTAGGGTTAGGGTACACGTTAGGATTAGGGTATTTATTAAACCTATCCCACTCTCTAGATACCACTTAGCACGTAAAGGAATATTATTTAGGGTCCAGCCATGGAGAAGATTTTCGTTACTAGGATAAGATAAAGAATAAACACATTATAAAAAAATCACATTAGGATTTTCTTTTTAACCTGTTCCTTAAAACACTAGTGCTTAGGAAATCTAATGGAGGCAAAAGCAGTCAAGGGTAGTTTAGGGTTAGGGTTAGGGTTAGGGTTAGTGTTAGGGTTAGGGTACGGCTTAGGGTATGGGATAGGGTATGGGTGAGGGTACGGCATAGGGTAGGGTTTAGGGTTAGGGTTAGTGTTAGGGTTAGGGTTAGGGTATGGCTTAGGGTACGGGTGAGGGTACTGTGTAGGTCATTGGTTAGGGTTAGGTTAAGGCTTAGGATACAGGTTATTGTATGGGTTAGGGTACGGCGCAGGGTATGGGTAAGGGTTAGGGTTAGGGTTAGGGTTAGAGTTAGGGTACGGCTTAGGGTACGGGTTAGGGTACGGGTGAGGGTACGGCGTAGTGTATAGGTTAGGGTTAGGGTTAGGGTACGGCTTTGGGTACGGGTTAGGTTACGGGTGAGGGTACGGCGTAGGGTATGGGTTAGGGTTAGGGTTAGTGTTAGTGTTAGGGTTAGGGTACGGCTTAGCGTATGGGATAGGGTACGGGTGAGGGTACGGCCTAGGGTAGGGGTTAGGGTTAGAGTTAGGGTTAGGGTTGGGGTTAGGGTACGGCTTAGGGTACGGGTGAGGGTACGGGTGAGGGTACTGCGTAGGGTATTGGTTAGGGTTAGGATACGGCTTAGGATACGGGTTAGGGTACGGGTTATGGTATGGCGTAGGGTATGGGTTAGGGTTAGGGTTAGGGTTAGGGTTAGGGTACGGCTTAGAATACGGGTTAGGGTACGGGTGAGGGTACGGCGTAGCGTATGGGTTAGGGTTAGGGTTAGGGTACGTCTTAGGGTACGGGTTAGGGTACGGGTGAGGGTACGGCGTAGGGTAAGGGTTAGGGTTAGGGTTAGGGTTAGGGTTAGTTTTAGGGTTAGGGATTGGTTTAGGGTACGGGTTAGGATTAGCGTACGTGTTAGGGTTAGGTTTTTTGTTAGGGTTAGGGTACGCGTTAGGGTTAGGGTATGGGTTAGGTTTAGGGTACACGTTAGGATTAGGGTATTTATTAAACCTATCCCACTCTCTAGATACCACTTAGCACGTAAAGGAATATTATTAGGGATCCAGCCATGGAGAAGATTTTAGTCACTAGGATAAGATAAAGAATAAACACATTATAAAAAAATCACATTAGGATTTTCTTTTTAACCTGTTCCTTAAAACACTAGTGCTTAGGAATTCTAATGGAGGCAAAAGCAGTCAAGGGTAGTTTAGGGTTAGGGTTAGGGTTAGGGTTAGTGTTAGGGTTAGGGTACGGCTTAGGGTATGGGATAGGGTATGGGTGAGGGTACGGCATAGGGTAGGGTTTAGGGTTAGGGTTAGTGTTAGGGTTAGGGTTAGGGTATGGCTTAGGGTACGGGTGAGGGTACTGTGTAGGTCATTGGTTAGGGTTAGGTTAAGGCTTAGGATACAGGTTATTGTATGGGTTAGGGTACGGCGCAGGGTATGGGTAAGGGTTAGGGTTAGGGTTAGGGTTAGAGTTAGGGTACGGCTTAGGGTACGGGTTAGGGTACGGGTGAGGGTACGGCGTAGTGTATAGGTTAGGGTTAGGGTTAGGGTACGGCTTAGGGTACGGGTTAGGTTACGGGTGAGGGTACGGCGTACGGTATGGGTTAGGGTTAGGGTTAGGGTTAGGGTTAGTGTTAGGGTTAGGGTACGGCTTAGGGTATGGGATAGGGTACGGGTGAGGGTACGGCGTAGGGTAGGGGTTAAGGTTAGGCTTAGGGTTATGGTTAGGGTATGGCTTAGGGTACGGGTGAGGGTACGGGTGAGGGTACTGCGTAGGGTATTGCTTAGGGTTAGGGTACGGCTTAGGATACGTGTTAGGGTACGGGTTAGGGTACGGCGTAGAGTGTGGGTTAGGGTTAGGGTTAGTGTTAGGGTTAGGGTTACGGTACTTCTTAGGGTACGTGTTAGGGTACGGGTGAGGGTACGGCGTAGGTTATGGGTTAGGGTTAGGGTTAGGGTACGGCTTAGGATACGGGTTAGGGTACGGGTGAGGGTACGGCGTAGGTTATGGGTTAGGGTTAGGGTTAGTGTTAGGGTTATGGTATGGCTTAGGTTATGGGATAGGGTACAGGTGAGGGTATGGCATAGGGTAGGTGTTAGGGTTAGGGTTAGGGTTAGGGTTAGGGTTAGGGTACGGCTTAGGGCACGGGTGAGGCTATGGGTGAGGATACTGCGTAGGGTATTGGTTAGGGTTAGGGTACGGCTTACGATACGGGTTAGGGTACGTGTTAGGGTATGGCGTACGGTATGGGTTAGGGTTAGGGTTAGGGTTAGGGTTAGGGTTAGGGTTAGGGTACGGCTTAGGGTACGGGTTAGGGTACGGGTGAGGTTACGGCATAGGGTATAGTTTAGGGTTAGTGTTAGGGTTAGGGTACGGCTTAGGATACGTGTTAGGGTACGGGTGAGGGTACGGCGTAGCATATGGTTTAGGGTTAGGGTTAGGGTACGGCTTAGGGTACGGGTTAGGGTACGGGTGAGGGTACGGTGTAGGTTATGGGTTAGGGTTAGGGTTAGGGTTAGGGTTAGTTTTAGGGTTAGGGATTGGTTTAGGGTACGGGTTAGGATTAGCATACCTGTTCGGGTTAGGGTTTTGGTTAGGGTTAGGGTACGCGTTAGGGTTAGGGTATGCGTTAGGTTTAGGGTACACTTTAGGATTAGGGTATTTATTAAACCTATCCCACTCTCTAGATACCGCTTAGCACGTAAAGGATTATTATTTGGGGTTCAGCCATGGAGAAGATTTTAGTCACTAGGATAAGATAAAGAATAAACACATTATAAAAAAATCACATAAGGTTTTCTTTTTAACCTGTTCCTTAAAACACTAGTGTTTAGGAAATCTAATGGAGGCAAAAGCAGTAAAGGGTAGTTTAGGGTTAGGGTTAGGGTTAGGGTTAGGGGAGGGCTTAGGATACCGGTGAGGGTACTGGTGAGGGTACTGCGTAGGTTATTGGTTAGGGTTAGGATACGGCTTAGGATACGGGTTAGGATATGGGTTAGGTTACGGCGTTGGGTATGGGGGAGGGTTAGGGTTAGGGTTAGGGTAAGGCTTTGGGTACGGGTTAGGGTACGGGTGAGGGTACGGCATGGGGTAGAGGTTAGGGTTAGGTTTAGGGTTAGGGTACGGCTTAGGATACGGGTTAGGGTATGGGTGAGGGTACGGCGTAGCGTATGGGTTAGGGTTAGGGTTAGGGTTAGGGTTAGTTTTAGGGTTAGGGATTGGTTTAGGGTACGGGTGAGGATTAGCGTACGTGTTAGGGTTAGGGTTTGGGTTAGGGTTAGGGTACGCATTAGGGTTAGGGTTAGGGTACACGTTAGGATTAGGGTATTTATTAAACCTATCCCACTCTCTAGATACCACTTAGCACGTAAAGGAATATTATTTAGGGTCCAGCCATGGAGAAGATTTTCGTTACTAGGATAAGATAAAGAATAAACACATAATAAAAAAATCACATTAGGATTTTCTTTTTAACCTGTTCCTTAAAACACTAGTGCTTAGGAAATCTAATGGAGGCAAAAGCAGTCAAGGGTAGTTTAGGGTTAGGGTTAGGGTTAGGGTTAGTGTTAGGGTTAGGGTACGGCTTAGGGTATGGGATAGGGTATGGGTGAGGGTACGGCATAGGGTAGGGTTTAGGGTTAGGGTTAGTGTTAGGGTTAGGGTTAGGGTATGGCTTAGGGTACGGGTGAGGGTACTGTGTAGGTCATTGGTTAGGGTTAGGTTAAGGCTTAGGATACAGGTTATTGTATGGGTTAGGGTACGGCGCAGGGTATGGGTAAGGGTTAGGGTTAGGGTTAGGGTTAGAGTTAGGGTACGGCTTAGGGTACAGGTTAGGGTACGGGTGAGGGTACGGCGTAGGGTAAGGGTTAGGGTTAGGGTTAGGGTTAGGGTTAGTTTTAGGGTTAGGGATTGGTTTAGGGTACGGGTTAGGATTAGCGTACGTGTTAGGGTTAGGTTTTTTGTTAGGGTTAGGGTACGCGTTAGGGTTAGGGTATGGGTTAGGTTTAGGGTACACGTTAGGATTAGGGTATTTATTAAATCTATCCCACTCTCTAGATACCACTTAGCACGTAAAGGAATATTATTTGGTGTTCAGCCATGGAGAAGATTTTAGTCACTAGGATAAGATAAAGAATAAACACATTATAAAAAAAATCACATAAGGTTTTCTTTTTAACCTGTTCTTTAAAACACTAGTGTTTAGGAAATCTAATGGAGGCAAAAGCAGTAAAGGGTAGTTTAGGGTTAGGGTTAGGGTAGGGCTTAGGATACGGGTGAGGGTACTGGTGAGGGTACTGCGTAGGTTATTGGTTAGGGTTAGGGTACGGCTTAGGATACGGGTTAGGATATGGGTTAGGTTACGGCGTTGGGTATGGGTGAGGGTTAGGGTTAGGGTTAGGGTAAGGCTTTGGGTACGGGTTAGGGTACGGGTGAGGGTACGGCGTAGGGTAGAGGTTAGGGTTAGGTTTAGGGTTAGGGTACGGCTTAGGATACGGGTTAGGGTATGGGTGAGGGTACGGCGTAGCGTATGGGTTAGGGTTAGGGTTAGGGTTAGGGTTAGTTTTAGGGTTAGGGATTGGTTTAGGGTACGGGTGAGGATTAGCGTACGTGTTAGGGTTAGGGTTTGGGTTAGGGTTAGGGTACGCATTAGGGTTAGGGTTAGGGTACACGTTAGGATTAGGGTATTTATTAAACCTATCCCACTCTCTAGATACCACTTAGCACGTAAAGGAATATTATTTAGGGTCCAGCCATGGAGAAGATTTTCGTTACTAGGATAAGATAAAGAATAAACACATTATAAAAAAATCACATTAGGATTTTCTTTTTAACCTGTTCCTTAAAACACTAGTGCTTAGGAAATCTAATGGAGGCAAAAGCAGTCAAGGGTAGTTTAGGGTTAGGGTTAGGGTTAGTGTTAGGATTAGGGTACGGCTTAGGGTATGGGATAGGGTATGGCTGAGGGTACGGCATAGGGTAGGGTTTAGGGTTAGGGTTAGTGTTAGGGTTACGGTTAGGGTATGGCTTTGGGTACGGGTGAGGGTACTGTGTAGGTCATTGGTTAGGGTTAGGTTAAGGCTTAGGATACAGGTTATTGTATGGGTTAGGGTACGGCGCAGGGTATGGGTAAGGGTTAGGGTTAGGGTTAGGGTTAGAGTTAGGGTACGGCTTAGGGTACGGGTTAGGGTACGGGTGAGGGTACGGCGTAGTGTATAGGTTAGGGTTAGGGTTAGGGTACGGCTTTGGGTACGGGTTAGGTTACGGGTGAGGGTACGGCGTAGGGTATGGGTTAGGGTTAGGGTTAGGGTTAGTGTTAGTGTTAGGGTTAGGGTACGGCTTAGCGTATGGGATAGGGTACGGGTGAGGGTACGGCGTAGGGTAGGGGTTAGGGTTAGAGTTAGGGTTAGGGTTGGGGTTAGGGTACGGCTTAGGGTACGGGTGACGGTACGGGTGAGGGTACTGCGTAGGGTATTGGTTAGGGTTAGGATACGGCTTAGGATACGGGTTAGGGTACGGGTTAGGGTATGGCGTAGGGTATGGGTTAGGGTTAGGGTTAGGGTTAGGGTTAGGGTTAGGGTACGGCTTAGGATACGGGTTAGGGTACGGGTGAGGGTACGGCGTAGCGTATGGGTTAGGGTTAGGGTTAGGGTACGTCTTAGGGTACGGGTTAGGGTACGGGTGAGGGTACGGCGTAGGGTAAGGTTTAGGGTTAGGGTTAGGGTTAGGGTTAGTTTTAGGGTTAGGGATTGGTTTAGGGTACGGGTTAGGATTAGCGTACGTGTTCGGGTTAGGTTTTCGGTTAGGGTTAGGGTACGCGTTAGGGTTAGGGTATGGGTTAGGGTTAGGGTACACGTTAGGATTAGGGTATTTATTAAACCTATCCCACTCTCTAGATACCACTTAGCACGTAAAGGAATATTATTAGGGATCCAGCCATGGAGAAGATTTTAGTCACTAGGATAAGATAAAGAATAAACACATTATAAAAAAATCACATTAGGATTTTCTTTTTAACCTCTTCCTTAAAACACTAGTGCTTAGGAACTCTAATAGAGGCAAAAGCAATCAAGGGTAGTTTAGGGTTAGGGTTAGGGTTAGGGTTAGTGTTAGGGTTAGGGTACGGCTTAGGGTATGGGATAGGGTACGGGTGAGGGTACGGGTGAGGGTACTGCGTAGGGTATTGCTTAGGGTTAGGGTACGGCTTAGGATACGTGTTAGGGTACGGGTTAGGGTACGGCGTAGAGTGTGGGTTAGGGTTAGGGTTAGTGTTAGGGTTAGGGTTACGGTACTTCTTAGGGTACGTGTTAGGGTACGGGTGAGGGTACGGCGTAGGTTATGGGTTAGGGTTAGGGTTAGGGTTAGGGTTAGGGTACGGCTTAGGATACGGGTTAGGGTACGGGTGAGGGTACGGCGTAGGTTATGGGTTAGGGTTAGGGTTTGGGTTAGGGTTAGGGTACGCATTAGGGTTAGGGTTAGGGTACACGTTAGGATTAGGGTATTTATTAAACCTATCCCACTCTCTAGATACCACTTAGCACGTAAAGGAATATTATTTAGGGTCCAGCCATGAAGAAGATTTTCGTTACTAGGATAAGATAAAGAATAAACACATTATAAAAAAATCACATTAGGATTTTCTTTTTAACCTGTTCCTTAAAACACTAGTGCTTAGGAAATCTAATGGAGGCAAAAGCAGTCAAGGGTAGTTTAGGGTTAGGGTTAGGGTTAGGGTTAGGGTAGGGCTTAGGATACGGGTGAGGGTACTGGTGAGGGTACTGCGTAGGTTATTGGTTAGGGTTAGGGTACGGCTTAGGATACGGGTTAGGATATGGGTTAGGTTACGGCGTTGGGTATGGGTGAGGGTTAGGGTTAGGGTTAGGGTAAGGCTTTGGGTACGGGTTAGGGTACGGGTGAGGGTACGGCGTAGGGTTAGGGTTAGGGTTAGGGTTAGGGTTAGGGTTAGTTTTAGGGTTAGGGATTGGTTTAGGGTACGGGTTAGGATTAGCATACGTGTTCGGGTTAGGGTTTTGGTTAGGGTTAGGGTACGCGTTAGGGTTAGGGTATGGGTTAGGTTTAGGGTACACTTTAGGATTAGGGTATTTATTAAACCTATCCCACTCTCTAGATACCACTTAGCACGTAAAGGAATATTATTTGGGGTTCAGCCATGGAGAAGATTTTAGTCACTAGGATAAGATAAAGAATAAACACATTATAAAAAAATCACATAAGGTTTTCTTTTTAACCTGTTCCTTAAAACACTAGTGTTTAGGAAATCTAATGGAGGCAAAAGCAGTAAAGGGTAGTTTAGGGTTAGGGTTAGGGGAGGGCTTAGGATACCGGTGAGGGTACTGGTGAGGGTACTGCGTAGGTTATTGGTTAGGGTTAGGATACGGCTTAGGATACGGGTTAGGATATGGGTTAGGTTACGGCGTTGGGTATGGGTGAGGGTTAGGGTTAGGGTTAGGGTAAGGCTTTGGGTACGGGTTAGGGTACGGGTGAGGGTACGGCGTGGGGTAGAGGTTAGGGTTAGGTTTAGGGTTAGGGTACGGCTTAGGATACGGGTTAGGGTATGGGTGAGGGTACGGCGTAGCGTATGGGTTAGGGTTAGGGTTAGGGTTAGGGTTAGTTTTAGGGTTAGGGATTGGTTTAGGGTACGGGTGAGGATTAGCGTACGTGTTAGGGTTAGGGTTTGGGTTAGGGTTAGGGTACGCATTAGGGTTAGGGTTAGGGTACACGTTAGGATTAGGGTATTTATTAAACCTATCCCACTCTCTAGATACCACTTAGCACGTAAAGGAATATTATTTAGGGTCCAGCCATGGAGAAGATTTTCGTTACTAGGATAAGATAAAGAATAAACACATTATAAAAAAATCACATTAGGATTTTCTTTTTAACCTGTTCCTTAAAACACTAGTGCTTAGGAAATCTAATGGAGGCAAAAGCAGTCAAGGGTAGTTTAGGGTTAGGGTTAGGGTTAGGGTTAGTGTTAGGGTTAGGGTACGGCTTAGGGTATGGGATAGGGTATGGGTGAGGGTACGGCATAGGGTAGGGTTTAGGGTTAGGGTTAGTGTTAGGGTTAGGGTTAGGGTATGGCTTAGGGTACGGGTGAGGGTACTGTGTAGGTCATTGGTTAGGGTTAGGTTAAGGCTTAGGATACAGGTTATTGTATGGGTTAGGGTACGGCGCAGGGTATGGGTAAGGGTTAGGGTTAGGGTTAGGGTTAGAGTTAGGGTACGGCTTAGGGTACGGGTTAGGGTACGGGTGAGGGTACGGCGTAGTGTATAGGTTAGGGTTAGGGTTAGGGTACGGCTTTGGGTACGGGTTAGGTTACGGGTGAGGGTACGGCGTAGGGTATGGGTTAGGGTTAGGGTTAGTGTTAGTGTTAGGGTTAGGGTACGGCTTAGCGTATGGGATAGGGTACGGGTGAGGGTACGGCCTAGGGTAGGGGTTAGGGTTAGAGTTAGGGTTAGGGTTGGGGTTAGGGTACGGCTTAGGGTACGGGTGAGGGTACGGGTGAGGGTACTGCGTAGGGTATTGGTTAGGGTTAGGATACGGCTTAGGATACGGGTTAGGGTACGGGTTATGGTATGGCGTAGGGTATGGGTTAGGGTTAGGGTTAGGGTTAGGGTTAGGGTACGGCTTAGAATACGGGTTAGGGTACGGGTGAGGGTACGGCGTAGCGTATGGGTTAGGGTTAGGGTTAGGGTACGTCTTAGGGTACGGGTTAGGGTACGGGTGAGGGTACGGCGTAGGGTAAGGGTTAGGGTTAGGGTTAGGGTTAGGGTTAGTTTTAGGGTTAGGGATTGGTTTAGGGTACGGGTTAGGATTAGCGTACGTGTTAGGGTTAGGTTTTTTGTTAGGGTTAGGGTACGCGTTAGGGTTAGGGTATGGGTTAGGTTTAGGGTACACGTTAGGATTAGGGTATTTATTAAACCTATCCCACTCTCTAGATACCACTTAGCACGTAAAGGAATATTATTAGGGATCCAGCCATGGAGAAGATTTTAGTCACTAGGATAAGATAAAGAATAAACACATTATAAAAAAATCACATTAGGATTTTCTTTTTAACCTGTTCCTTAAAACACTAGTGCTTAGGAATTCTAATGGAGGCAAAAGCAGTCAAGGGTAGTTTAGGGTTAGGGTTAGGGTTAGGGTTAGTGTTAGGGTTAGGGTACGGCTTAGGGTATGGGATAGGGTATGGGTGAGGGTACGGCATAGGGTAGGGTTTAGGGTTAGGGTTAGTGTTAGGGTTAGGGTTAGGGTATGGCTTAGGGTACGGGTGAGGGTACTGTGTAGGTCATTGGTTAGGGTTAGGTTAAGGCTTAGGATACAGGTTATTGTATGGGTTAGGGTACGGCGCAGGGTATGGGTAAGGGTTAGGGTTAGGGTTAGGGTTAGAGTTAGGGTACGGCTTAGGGTACGGGTTAGGGTACGGGTGAGGGTACGGCGTAGTGTATAGGTTAGGGTTAGGGTTAGGGTACGGCTTAGGGTACGGGTTAGGTTACGGGTGAGGGTACGGCGTACGGTATGGGTTAGGGTTAGGGTTAGGGTTAGGGTTAGTGTTAGGGTTAGGGTACGGCTTAGGGTATGGGATAGGGTACGGGTGAGGGTACGGCGTAGGGTAGGGGTTAAGGTTAGGCTTAGGGTTATGGTTAGGGTATGGCTTAGGGTACGGGTGAGGGTACGGGTGAGGGTACTGCGTAGGGTATTGCTTAGGGTTAGGGTACGGCTTAGGATACGTGTTAGGGTACGGGTTAGGGTACGGCGTAGAGTGTGGGTTAGGGTTAGGGTTAGTGTTAGGGTTAGGGTTACGGTACTTCTTAGGGTACGTGTTAGGGTACGGGTGAGGGTACGGCGTAGGTTATGGGTTAGGGTTAGGGTTAGGGTACGGCTTAGGATACGGGTTAGGGTACGGGTGAGGGTACGGCGTAGGTTATGGGTTAGGGTTAGGGTTAGTGTTAGGGTTATGGTATGGCTTAGGTTATGGGATAGGGTACAGGTGAGGGTATGGCATAGGGTAGGTGTTAGGGTTAGGGTTAGGGTTAGGGTTAGGGTTAGGGTACGGCTTAGGGCACGGGTGAGGCTATGGGTGAGGATACTGCGTAGGGTATTGGTTAGGGTTAGGGTACGGCTTACGATACGGGTTAGGGTACGTGTTAGGGTATGGCGTACGGTATGGGTTAGGGTTAGGGTTAGGGTTAGGGTTAGGGTTAGGGTTAGGGTACGGCTTAGGGTACGGGTTAGGGTACGGGTGAGGTTACGGCATAGGGTATAGTTTAGGGTTAGTGTTAGGGTTAGGGTACGGCTTAGGATACGTGTTAGGGTACGGGTGAGGGTACGGCGTAGCATATGGTTTAGGGTTAGGGTTAGGGTACGGCTTAGGGTACGGGTTAGGGTACGGGTGAGGGTACGGTGTAGGTTATGGGTTAGGGTTAGGGTTAGGGTTAGGGTTAGTTTTAGGGTTAGGGATTGGTTTAGGGTACGGGTTAGGATTAGCATACGTGTTCGGGTTAGGGTTTTGGTTAGGGTTAGGGTACGCGTTAGGGTTAGGGTATGGGTTAGGTTTAGGGTACACTTTAGGATTAGGGTATTTATTAAACCTATCCCACTCTCTAGATACCACTTAGCACGTAAAGGATTATTATTTGGGGTTCAGCCATGGAGAAGATTTTAGTCACTAGGATAAGATAAAGAATAAACACATTATAAAAAAATCACATAAGGTTTTCTTTTTAACCTGTTCCTTAAAACACTAGTGTTTAGGAAATCTAATGGAGGCAAAAGCAGTAAAGGGTAGTTTAGGGTTAGGGTTAGGGTTAGGGTTAGGGGAGGGCTTAGGATACCGGTGAGGGTACTGGTGAGGGTACTGCGTAGGTTATTGGTTAGGGTTAGGATACGGCTTAGGATACGGGTTAGGATATGGGTTAGGTTACGGCGTTGGGTATGGGTGAGGGTTAGGGTTAGGGTTAGGGTAAGGCTTTGGGTACGGGTTAGGGTTAGGGTTAGGGTTAGTGTTAGGGTTAGGGTACGGCTTAGGGTATGGGATAGGGTATGGGTGAGGGTACGGCATAGGGTAGGGTTTAGGGTTAGGGTTAGTGTTAGGGTTAGGGTTAGGGTATGGCTTAGGGTACGGGTGAGGGTACTGTGTAGGTCATTGGTTAGGGTTAGGTTAAGGCTTAGGATACAGGTTATTGTATGGGTTAGGGTACGGCGCAGGGTATGGGTAAGGGTTAGGGTTAGGGTTAGGGTTAGAGTTAGGGTACGGCTTAGGGTACGGGTTAGGGTACGGGTGAGGGTACGGCGTAGGGTAAGGGTTAGGGTTAGGGTTAGGGTTAGGGTTAGTTTTAGGGTTAGGGATTGGTTTAGGGTACGGGTTAGGATTAGCGTACGTGTTAGGGTTAGGTTTTTTGTTAGGGTTAGGGTACGCGTTAGCGTTAGGGTATGGGTTAGGTTTAGGGTACACGTTAGGATTAGGGTATTTATTAAATCTATCCCACTCTCTAGATACCACGTAGCACGTAAAGGAATATTATTTGGTGTTCAGCCATGGAGAAGATTTTAGTCACTAGGATAAGATAAAGAATAAACACATTATAAAAAAAATCACATAAGGTTTTCTTTTTAACCTGTTCTTTAAAACACTAGTGTTTAGGAAATCTAATGGAGGCAAAAGCAGTAAAGGGTAGTTTAGGGTTAGGGTTAGGGTAGGGCTTAGGATACGGGTGAGGGTACTGGTGAGGGTACTGCGTAGGTTATTGGTTAGGGTTAGGGTACGGCTTAGGATACGGGTTAGGATATGGGTTAGGTTACGGCGTTGGGTATGGGTGAGGGTTAGGGTTAGGGTTAGGGTAAGGCTTTGGGTACGGGTTAGGGTACGGGTGAGGGTACGGCGTAGGGTAGAGGTTAGGGTTAGGGTTAGGGTTAGGGTACGGCTTAGGATACGGGTTAGGGTACGGGTGAGGGTACGGCGTAGGTTATGGGTTAGGGTTAGGGTTTGGGTTAGGGTTAGGGTACGCATTAGGGTTAGGGTTAGGGTACACGTTAGGATTAGGGTATTTATTAAACCTATCCCACTCTCTAGATACCACTTAGCACGTAAAGGAATATTATTTAGGGTCCAGCCATGAAGAAGATTTTCGTTACTAGGATAAGATAAAGAATAAACACATTATAAAAAAATCACATTAGGATTTTCTTTTTAACCTGTTCCTTAAAACACTAGTGCTTAGGAAATCTAATGGAGGCAAAAGCAGTCAAGGGTAGTTTAGGGTTAGGGTTAGGGTTAGGGTTAGGGTAGGGCTTAGGATACGGGTGAGGGTACTGGTGAGGGTACTGCGTAGGTTATTGGTTAGGGTTAGGGTACGGCTTAGGATACGGGTTAGGATATGGGTTAGGTTACGGCGTTGGGTATGGGTGAGGGTTAGGGTTAGGGTTAGGGTAAGGCTTTGGGTACGGGTTAGGGTACGGGTGAGGGTACGGCGTAGGGTTAGGGTTAGGGTTAGGGTTAGGGTTAGGGTTAGTTTTAGGGTTAGGGATTGGTTTAGGGTACGGGTTAGGATTAGCATACGTGTTCGGGTTAGGGTTTTGGTTAGGGTTAGGGTACGCGTTAGGGTTAGGGTATGGGTTAGGTTTAGGGTACACTTTAGGATTAGGGTATTTATTAAACCTATCCCACTCTCTAGATACCACTTAGCACGTAAAGGAATATTATTTGGGGTTCAGCCATGGAGAAGATTTTAGTCACTAGGATAAGATAAAGAATAAACACATTATAAAAAAATCACATAAGGTTTTCTTTTTAACCTGTTCCTTAAAACACTAGTGTTTAGGAAATCTAATGGAGGCAAAAGCAGTAAAGGGTAGTTTAGGGTTAGGGTTAGGGGAGGGCTTAGGATACCGGTGAGGGTACTGGTGAGGGTACTGCGTAGGTTATTGGTTAGGGTTAGGATACGGCTTAGGATACGGGTTAGGATATGGGTTAGGTTACGGCGTTGGGTATGGGTGAGGGTTAGGGTTAGGGTTAGGGTAAGGCTTTGGGTACGGGTTAGGGTACGGGTGAGGGTACGGCGTGGGGTAGAGGTTAGGGTTAGGTTTAGGGTTAGGGTACGGCTTAGGATACGGGTTAGGGTATGGGTGAGGGTACGGCGTAGCGTATGGGTTAGGGTTAGGGTTAGGGTTAGGGTTAGTTTTAGGGTTAGGGATTGGTTTAGGGTACGGGTGAGGATTAGCGTACGTGTTAGGGTTAGGGTTTGGGTTAGGGTTAGGGTACGCATTAGGGTTAGGGTTAGGGTACACGTTAGGATTAGGGTATTTATTAAACCTATCCCACTCTCTAGATACCACTTAGCACGTAAAGGAATATTATTTAGGGTCCAGCCATGGAGAAGATTTTCGTTACTAGGATAAGATAAAGAATAAACACATTATAAAAAAATCACATTAGGATTTTCTTTTTAACCTGTTCCTTAAAACACTAGTGCTTAGGAAATCTAATGGAGGCAAAAGCAGTCAAGGGTAGTTTAGGGTTAGGGTTAGGGTTAGGGTTAGTGTTAGGGTTAGGGTACGGCTTAGGGTATGGGATAGGGTATGGGTGAGGGTACGGCATAGGGTAGGGTTTAGGGTTAGGGTTAGTGTTAGGGTTAGGGTTAGGGTATGGCTTAGGGTACGGGTGAGGGTACTGTGTAGGTCATTGGTTAGGGTTAGGTTAAGGCTTAGGATACAGGTTATTGTATGGGTTAGGGTACGGCGCAGGGTATGGGTAAGGGTTAGGGTTAGGGTTAGGGTTAGAGTTAGGGTACGGCTTAGGGTACGGGTTAGGGTACGGGTGAGGGTACGGCGTAGTGTATAGGTTAGGGTTAGGGTTAGGGTACGGCTTTGGGTACGGGTTAGGTTACGGGTGAGGGTACGGCGTAGGGTATGGGTTAGGGTTAGGGTTAGTGTTAGTGTTAGGGTTAGGGTACGGCTTAGCGTATGGGATAGGGTACGGGTGAGGGTACGGCCTAGGGTAGGGGTTAGGGTTAGAGTTAGGGTTAGGGTTGGGGTTAGGGTACGGCTTAGGGTACGGGTGAGGGTACGGGTGAGGGTACTGCGTAGGGTATTGGTTAGGGTTAGGATACGGCTTAGGATACGGGTTAGGGTACGGGTTATGGTATGGCGTAGGGTATGGGTTAGGGTTAGGGTTAGGGTTAGGGTTAGGGTACGGCTTAGAATACGGGTTAGGGTACGGGTGAGGGTACGGCGTAGCGTATGGGTTAGGGTTAGGGTTAGGGTACGTCTTAGGGTACGGGTTAGGGTACGGGTGAGGGTACGGCGTAGGGTAAGGGTTAGGGTTAGGGTTAGGGTTAGGGTTAGTTTTAGGGTTAGGGATTGGTTTAGGGTACGGGTTAGGATTAGCGTACGTGTTAGGGTTAGGTTTTTTGTTAGGGTTAGGGTACGCGTTAGGGTTAGGGTATGGGTTAGGTTTAGGGTACACGTTAGGATTAGGGTATTTATTAAACCTATCCCACTCTCTAGATACCACTTAGCACGTAAAGGAATATTATTAGGGATCCAGCCATGGAGAAGATTTTAGTCACTAGGATAAGATAAAGAATAAACACATTATAAAAAAATCACATTAGGATTTTCTTTTTAACCTGTTCCTTAAAACACTAGTGCTTAGGAATTCTAATGGAGGCAAAAGCAGTCAAGGGTAGTTTAGGGTTAGGGTTAGGGTTAGGGTTAGTGTTAGGGTTAGGGTACGGCTTAGGGTATGGGATAGGGTATGGGTGAGGGTACGGCATAGGGTAGGGTTTAGGGTTAGGGTTAGTGTTAGGGTTAGGGTTAGGGTATGGCTTAGGGTACGGGTGAGGGTACTGTGTAGGTCATTGGTTAGGGTTAGGTTAAGGCTTAGGATACAGGTTATTGTATGGGTTAGGGTACGGCGCAGGGTATGGGTAAGGGTTAGGGTTAGGGTTAGGGTTAGAGTTAGGGTACGGCTTAGGGTACGGGTTAGGGTACGGGTGAGGGTACGGCGTAGTGTATAGGTTAGGGTTAGGGTTAGGGTACGGCTTAGGGTACGGGTTAGGTTACGGGTGAGGGTACGGCGTACGGTATGGGTTAGGGTTAGGGTTAGGGTTAGGGTTAGTGTTAGGGTTAGGGTACGGCTTAGGGTATGGGATAGGGTACGGGTGAGGGTACGGCGTAGGGTAGGGGTTAAGGTTAGGCTTAGGGTTATGGTTAGGGTATGGCTTAGGGTACGGGTGAGGGTACGGGTGAGGGTACTGCGTAGGGTATTGCTTAGGGTTAGGGTACGGCTTAGGATACGTGTTAGGGTACGGGTTAGGGTACGGCGTAGAGTGTGGGTTAGGGTTAGGGTTAGTGTTAGGGTTAGGGTTACGGTACTTCTTAGGGTACGTGTTAGGGTACGGGTGAGGGTACGGCGTAGGTTATGGGTTAGGGTTAGGGTTAGGGTACGGCTTAGGATACGGGTTAGGGTACGGGTGAGGGTACGGCGTAGGTTATGGGTTAGGGTTAGGGTTAGTGTTAGGGTTATGGTATGGCTTAGGTTATGGGATAGGGTACAGGTGAGGGTATGGCATAGGGTAGGTGTTAGGGTTAGGGTTAGGGTTAGGGTTAGGGTTAGGGTACGGCTTAGGGCACGGGTGAGGCTATGGGTGAGGATACTGCGTAGGGTATTGGTTAGGGTTAGGGTACGGCTTACGATACGGGTTAGGGTACGTGTTAGGGTATGGCGTACGGTATGGGTTAGGGTTAGGGTTAGGGTTAGGGTTAGGGTTAGGGTTAGGGTACGGCTTAGGGTACGGGTTAGGGTACGGGTGAGGTTACGGCATAGGGTATAGTTTAGGGTTAGTGTTAGGGTTAGGGTACGGCTTAGGATACGTGTTAGGGTACGGGTGAGGGTACGGCGTAGCATATGGTTTAGGGTTAGGGTTAGGGTACGGCTTAGGGTACGGGTTAGGGTACGGGTGAGGGTACGGTGTAGGTTATGGGTTAGGGTTAGGGTTAGGGTTAGGGTTAGTTTTAGGGTTAGGGATTGGTTTAGGGTACGGGTTAGGATTAGCATACGTGTTCGGGTTAGGGTTTTGGTTAGGGTTAGGGTACGCGTTAGGGTTAGGGTATGGGTTAGGTTTAGGGTACACTTTAGGATTAGGGTATTTATTAAACCTATCCCACTCTCTAGATACCACTTAGCACGTAAAGGATTATTATTTGGGGTTCAGCCATGGAGAAGATTTTAGTCACTAGGATAAGATAAAGAATAAACACATTATAAAAAAATCACATAAGGTTTTCTTTTTAACCTGTTCCTTAAAACACTAGTGTTTAGGAAATCTAATGGAGGCAAAAGCAGTAAAGGGTAGTTTAGGGTTAGGGTTAGGGTTAGGGTTAGGGGAGGGCTTAGGATACCGGTGAGGGTACTGGTGAGGGTACTGCGTAGGTTATTGGTTAGGGTTAGGATACGGCTTAGGATACGGGTTAGGATATGGGTTAGGTTACGGCGTTGGGTATGGGTGAGGGTTAGGGTTAGGGTTAGGGTAAGGCTTTGGGTACGGGTTAGGGTTAGGGTTAGGGTTAGTGTTAGGGTTAGGGTACGGCTTAGGGTATGGGATAGGGTATGGGTGAGGGTACGGCATAGGGTAGGGTTTAGGGTTAGGGTTAGTGTTAGGGTTAGGGTTAGGGTATGGCTTAGGGTACGGGTGAGGGTACTGTGTAGGTCATTGGTTAGGGTTAGGTTAAGGCTTAGGATACAGGTTATTGTATGGGTTAGGGTACGGCGCAGGGTATGGGTAAGGGTTAGGGTTAGGGTTAGGGTTAGAGTTAGGGTACGGCTTAGGGTACGGGTTAGGGTACGGGTGAGGGTACGGCGTAGGGTAAGGGTTAGGGTTAGGGTTAGGGTTAGGGTTAGTTTTAGGGTTAGGGATTGGTTTAGGGTACGGGTTAGGATTAGCGTACGTGTTAGGGTTAGGTTTTTTGTTAGGGTTAGGGTACGCGTTAGCGTTAGGGTATGGGTTAGGTTTAGGGTACACGTTAGGATTAGGGTATTTATTAAATCTATCCCACTCTCTAGATACCACGTAGCACGTAAAGGAATATTATTTGGTGTTCAGCCATGGAGAAGATTTTAGTCACTAGGATAAGATAAAGAATAAACACATTATAAAAAAAATCACATAAGGTTTTCTTTTTAACCTGTTCTTTAAAACACTAGTGTTTAGGAAATCTAATGGAGGCAAAAGCAGTAAAGGGTAGTTTAGGGTTAGGGTTAGGGTAGGGCTTAGGATACGGGTGAGGGTACTGGTGAGGGTACTGCGTAGGTTATTGGTTAGGGTTAGGGTACGGCTTAGGATACGGGTTAGGATATGGGTTAGGTTACGGCGTTGGGTATGGGTGAGGGTTAGGGTTAGGGTTAGGGTAAGGCTTTGGGTACGGGTTAGGGTACGGGTGAGGGTACGGCGTAGGGTAGAGGTTAGGGTTAGGTTTAGGGTTAGGGTACGGCTTAGGATACGGGTTAGGGTATGGGTGAGGGTACGGCGTAGCGTATGGGTTAGGGTTAGGGTTAGGGTTAGGGTTAGTTTTAGGGTTAGGGATTGGTTTAGGGTACGGGTGAGGATTAGCGTACGTGTTAGGGTTAGGGTTTGGGTTAGGGTTAGGGTACGCATTAGGGTTAGGGTTAGGGTACACGTTAGGATTAGGGTATTTATTAAACCTATCCCACTCTCTAGATACCACTTAGCACGTAAAGGAATATTATTTAGGGTCCAGCCATGGAGAAGATTTTCGTTACTAGGATAAGATAAAGAATAAACACATTATAAAAAAATCACATTAGGATTTTCTTTTTAACCTGTTCCTTAAAACACTAGTGCTTAGGAAATCTAATGGAGGCAAAAGCAGTCAAGGGTAGTTTAGGGTTAGGGTTAGGGTTAGTGTTAGGATTAGGGTACGGCTTAGGGTATGGGATAGGGTATGGGTGAGGGTACGGCATAGGGTAGGGTTTAGGGTTAGGGTTAGTGTTAGGGTTAGGGTTAGGGTATGGCTTAGGGTACGGGTGAGGGTACTGTGTAGGTCATTGGTTAGGGTTAGGTTAAGGCTTAGGATACAGGTTATTGTATGGGTTAGGGTACGGCGCAGGGTATGGGTAAGGGTTAGGGTTAGGGTTAGGGTTAGAGTTAGGGTACGGCTTAGGGTACGGGTTAGGGTACGGGTGAGGGTACGGCGTAGTGTATAGGTTAGGGTTAGGGTTAGGGTACGGCTTTGGGTACGGGTTAGGTTACGGGTGAGGGTACGGCGTAGGGTATGGGTTAGGGTTAGGGTTAGGGTTAGTGTTAGTGTTAGGGTTAGGGTACGGCTTAGCGTATGGGATAGGGTACGGGTGAGGGTACGGCGTAGGGTAGGGGTTAGGGTTAGAGTTAGGGTTAGGGTTGGGGTTAGGGTACGGCTTAGGGTACGGGTGACGGTACGGGTGAGGGTACTGCGTAGGGTATTGGTTAGGGTTAGGATACGGCTTAGGATACGGGTTAGGGTACGGGTTAGGGTATGGCGTAGGGTATGGGTTAGGGTTAGGGTTAGGGTTAGGGTTAGGGTTAGGGTACGGCTTAGGATACGGGTTAGGGTACGGGTGAGGGTACGGCGTAGCGTATGGGTTAGGGTTAGGGTTAGGGTACGTCTTAGGGTACGGGTTAGGGTACGGGTGAGGGTACGGCGTAGGGTAAGGTTTAGGGTTAGGGTTAGGGTTAGGGTTAGTTTTAGGGTTAGGGATTGGTTTAGGGTACGGGTTAGGATTAGCGTACGTGTTCGGGTTAGGTTTTCGGTTAGGGTTAGGGTACGCGTTAGGGTTAGGGTATGGGTTAGGGTTAGGGTACACGTTAGGATTAGGGTATTTATTAAACCTATCCCACTCTCTAGATACCACTTAGCACGTAAAGGATCCATTTTATTAGGGATCCAGCCATGGAGAAGATTTTAGTCACTAGGATAAGATAAAGAATAAACACATTATAAAAAAATCACATTAGGATTTTCTTTTTAACCTGTTCCTTAAAACACTAGTGCTTAGGAACTCTAATAGAGGCAAAAGCAATCAAGGGTAGTTTAGGGTTAGGGTTAGGGTTAGGGTTAGTGTTAGGGTTAGGGTACGGCTTAGGGTATGGGATAGGGTACGGGTGAGGGTACGGGTGAGGGTACTGCGTAGGGTATTGCTTAGGGTTAGGGTACGGCTTAGGATACGTGTTAGGGTACGGGTTAGGGTACGGCGTAGAGTGTGGGTTAGGGTTAGGGTTAGTGTTAGGGTTAGGGTTACGGTACTTCTTAGGGTACGTGTTAGGGTACGGGTGAGGGTACGGCGTAGGTTATGGGTTAGGGTTAGGGTTAGGGTTAGGGTTAGGGTACGGCTTAGGATACGGGTTAGGGTACGGGTGAGGGTACGGCGTAGGTTATGGGTTAGGGTTAGGGTTTGGGTTAGGGTTAGGGTACGCATTAGGGTTAGGGTTAGGGTACACGTTAGGATTAGGGTATTTATTAAACCTATCCCACTCTCTAGATACCACTTAGCACGTAAAGGAATATTATTTAGGGTCCAGCCATGGAGAAGATTTTCGTTACTAGGATAAGATAAAGAATAAACACATTATAAAAAAATCACATTAGGATTTTCTTTTTAACCTGTTCCTTAAAACACTAGTGCTTAGGAAATCTAATGGAGGCAAAAGCAGTCAAGGGTAGTTTAGGGTTAGGGTTAGGGTTAGGGTTAGGGGAGGGCTTAGGATACCAGTGAGGGTACTGGTGAGGGTACTGCGTAGGTTATTGGTTAGGGTTAGGATACGGCTTTGGATACGGGTTAGGATATGGGTTAGGTTACGGCGTTGGGTATGGGTGAGGGTTAGGGTTAGGGTTAGGGTAAGGCTTTGGGTACGGGTTAGGGTACGGGTGAGGGTACGGCGTGGGGTAGAGGTTAGGGTTAGGTTTAGGGTTAGGGTACGGCTTAGGATACGGGTTAGGGTATGGGTGAGGGTACGGCGTAGCGTATGGGTTAGGGTTAGGGTTAGGGTTAGGGTTAGTTTTAGGGTTAGGGATTGGTTTAGGGTACGGGTGAGGATTAGCGTACGTGTTAGGGTTAGGGTTTGGGTTAGGGTTAGGGTACGCATTAGGGTTAGGGTTAGGGTACACGTTAGGATTAGGGTATTTATTAAACCTATCCCACTCTCTAGATACCACTTAGCACGTAAAGGAATATTATTTAGGGTCCAGCCATGGAGAAGATTTTCGTTACTAGGATAAGATAAAGAATAAACACATTATAAAAAAATCACATTAGGATTTTCTTTTTAACCTGTTCCTTAAAACACTAGTGCTTAGGAAATCTAATGGAGGCAAAAGCAGTCAAGGGTAGTTTAGGGTTAGGGTTAGGGTTAGGGTTAGTGTTAGGGTTAGGGTACGGCTTAGGGTATGGGATAGGGTATGGGTGAGGGTACGGCATAGGGTAGGGTTTAGGGTTAGGGTTAGTGTTAGGGTTAGGGTTAGGGTATGGCTTAGGGTACGGGTGAGGGTACTGTGTAGGTCATTGGTTAGGGTTAGGTTAAGGCTTAGGATACAGGTTATTGTATGGGTTAGGGTACGGCGCAGGGTATGGGTAAGGGTTAGGGTTAGGGTTAGGGTTAGAGTTAGGGTACGGCTTAGGGTACGGGTTAGGGTACGGGTGAGGGTACGGCGTAGTGTATAGGTTAGGGTTAGGGTTAGGGTACGGCTTTGGGTACGGGTTAGGTTACGGGTGAGGGTACGGCGTAGGGTATGGGTTAGGGTTAGGGTTAGGGTTAGTGTTAGTGTTAGGGTTAGGGTACGGCTTAGCGTATGGGATAGGGTACGGGTGAGGGTACGGCCTAGGGTAGGGGTTAGGGTTAGAGTTAGGGTTAGGGTTGGGGTTAGGGTACGGTTTAGGGTACGGGTGAGGGTACGGGTGAGGGTACTGCGTAGGGTATTGGTTAGGGTTAGGATACGGCTTAGGATACGGGTTAGGGTACGGGTTATGGTATGGCGTAGGGTATGGGTTAGGGTTAGGGTTAGGGTTAGGGTTAGGGTACGGCTTAGAATACGGGTTAGGGTACGGGTGAGGGTACGGCGTAGCGTATGGGTTAGGGTTAGGGTTAGGGTACGTCTTAGGGTACGGGTTAGGGTACGGGTGAGGGTACGGCGTAGGGTAAGGGTTAGGGTTAGGGTTAGGGTTAGGGTTAGTTTTAGGGTTAGGGATTGGTTTAGGGTACGGGTTAGGATTAGCGTACGTGTTAGGGTTAGGTTTTTTGTTAGGGTTAGGGTACGCGTTAGGGTTAGGGTATGGGTTAGGTTTAGGGTACACGTTAGGATTAGGGTATTTATTAAACCTATCCCACTCTCTAGATACCACTTAGCACGTAAAGGAATATTATTAGGGATCCAGCCATGGAGAAGATTTTAGTCACTAGGATAAGATAAAGAATAAACACATTATAAAAAAATCACATTAGGATTTTCTTTTTAACCTGTTCCTTAAAACACTAGTGCTTAGGAATTCTAATGGAGGCAAAAGCAGTCAAGGGTAGTTTAGGGTTAGGGTTAGGGTTAGGGTTAGGGTTAGGGTACGGCTTAGGGTATGGGATAGGGTATGGGTGAGGGTACGGCATAGGGTAGGGTTTAGGGTTAGGGTTAGTGTTAGGGTTAGGGTTAGGGTATGGCTTAGGGTACGGGTGAGGGTACTGTGTAGGTCATTGGTTAGGGTTAGGTTAAGGCTTAGGATACAGGTTATTGTATGGGTTAGGGTACGGCGCAGGGTATGGGTAAGGGTTAGGGTTAGGGTTAGGGTTAGAGTTAGGGTACGGCTTAGGGTACGGGTTAGGGTACGGGTGAGGGTACGGCGTAGTGTATAGGTTAGGGTTAGGGTTAGGGTACGGCTTAGGGTACGGGTTAGGTTACGGGTGAGGGTACGGCGTACGGTATGGGTTAGGGTTAGGGTTAGGGTTAGGGTTAGTGTTAGGGTTAGGGTACGGCTTAGGGTATGGGATAGGGTACGGGTGAGGGTACGGCGTAGGGTAGGGGTTAAGGTTAGGCTTAGGGTTATGGTTAGGGTATGGCTTAGGGTACGGGTGAGGGTACGGGTGAGGGTACTGCGTAGGGTATTGCTTAGGGTTAGGGTACGGCTTAGGATACGTGTTAGGGTACGGGTTAGGGTACGGCGTTGAGTGTGGGTTAAGGTTAGGGTTAGTGTTAGGGTTAGGGTTACGGTACGTCTTAGGGTACGTGTTAGGGTACGGGTGAGGGTACGGCGTAGGTTATGGGTTAGGGTTAGGGTTAGGGTTAGGGTACGGCTTAGGATACGGGTTAGGGTACGGGTGAGGGTACGGCGTAGGTTATGGGTTAGGGTTAGGGTTAGTGTTAGGGTTATGGTATGGCTTAGGTTATGGGATAGGGTACAGGTGAGGGTATGGCATAGGGTAGGTGTTAGGGTTAGGGTTAGGGTTAGGGTTAGGGTTAGTTTTAGGGTTAGGGATTGGTTTAGGGTACGGGTTAGGATTAGCATACGTGTTCGGGTTAGGGTTTTGGTTAGGGTTAGGGTACGCGTTAGGGTTAGGGTATGGGTTAGGTTTAGGGTACACTTTAGGATTAGGGTATTTATTAAACCTATCCCACTCTCTAGATACCACTTAGCACGTAAAGGAATATTATTTGGGGTTCAGCCATGGAGAAGATTTTAGTCACTAGGATAAGATAAAGAATAAACACATTATAAAAAAATCACATAAGGTTTTCTTTTTAACCTGTTCCTTAAAACACTAGTGTTTAGGAAATCTAATGGAGGCAAAAGCAGTAAAGGGTAGTTTAGGGTTAGGGTTAGGGTTAGGGTTAGGGGAGGGCTTAGGATACCGGTGAGGGTACTGGTGAGCGTACTGCGTAGGTTATTGGTTAGGGTTAGGATACTGCTTAGGATACGGGTTAGGATATGGGTTAGGTTACGGCGTTGGGTATGGGGGAGGGTTAGGGTTAGGGTTAGGGTAAGGCTTTGGGTACGGGTTAGGGTACGGGTGAGGGTACGGCATGGGGTAGAGGTTAGGGTTAGGTTTAGGGTTAGGGTACGGCTTAGGATACGGGTTAGGGTATGGGTGAGGGTACGGCGTAGCGTATGGGTTAGGGTTAGGGTTAGGGTTAGGGTTAGTTTTAGGGTTAGGGATTGGTTTAGGGTACGGGTGAGGAGTAGCGTACGTGTTAGGGTTAGGGTTTGGGTTAGGGTTAGGGTACGCATTAGGGTTAGGGTTAGGGTACACGTTAGGATTAGGGTATTTATTAAACCTATCCCACTCTCTAGATACCACTTAGCACGTAAAGGAATATTATTTAGGGTCCAGCCATGGAGAAGATTTTCGTTACTAGGATAAGATAAAGAATAAACACATTATAAAAAAATCACATTAGGATTTTCTTTTTAACCTGTTCCTTAAAACACTAGTGCTTAGGAAATCTAATGGAGGCAAAAGCAGTCAAGGGTAGTTTAGGGTTAGGGTTAGGGTTAGGGTTAGTGTTAGGGTTAGGGTACGGCTTAGGGTATGGGATAGGGTATGGGTGAGGGTACGGCATAGGGTAGGGTTTAGGGTTAGGGTTAGTGTTAGGGTTAGGGTTAGGGTATGGCTTAGGGTACGGGTGAGGGTACTGTGTAGGTCATTGGTTAGGGTTAGGTTAAGGCTTAGGATACAGGTTATTGTATGGGTTAGGGTACGGCGCAGGGTATGGGTAAGGGTTAGGGTTAGGGTACGGCTTAGAATACGGGTTAGGGTACGGGTGAGGGTACGGCGTAGCGTATGGGTTAGGGTTAGGGTTAGGGTACGTCTTAATGTACGGGTTAGGGTACGGGTGAGGGTACGGCGTAGGGTAAGGGTAAGGGTTAGGGTTAGGGTTAGGGTTAGTTTTAGGGTTAGGGATTGGTTTAGGGTACGGGTTAGGATTAGCGTACGTGTTAGGGTTAGGTTTTTTGTTAGGGTTAGGGTACGCGTTAGGGTTAGGGTATGGGTTAGGTTTAGGGTACACGTTAGGATTAGGGTATTTATTAAATCTATCCCACTCTCTAGATACCACTTAGCACGTAAAGGAAGATTATTAGGGATCCAGCCATGGAGAAGATTTTAGTCACTAGGATAAGATAAAGAATAAACACATTATAAAAAAATCACATTAGGATTTTCTTTTTAACCTGTTCCTTAAAACACTAGTGCTTAGGAAATCTAATAGAGGCAAAAGCAATCAAGGGTAGTTTAGGGTTAGGGTTAGGGTTAGGGTTAGTGTTAGGGTTAGGGTACGGCTTAGCGTATGGGATAGGGTACGGGTGAGGGTACGGCGTAGGGTAGGGGTTAGGGTTAGGGTTAGGGTTAGGGTTAGGGTATGGCTTAGGGTACGGGTGAGGGTACGGGTGAGGGTACTGCGTAGGGTATTGGTTAGGGTTAGGGTACGGCTTAGGATACGTGTTAGGGTACGGGTTAGGGTACGGTGTAGAGTGTGGGTTAGGGTTAGGGTTAGTGTTAGGGTTAGGGTTACGGTACGTTTTAGGGTACGTGTTAGGGTACGGGTGAGGGTACGGCGTAGGTTATGGGTTAGGGTTAGTGTTAGGGTTAGGGTTAGGGTACGGCTTAGGATACGGGTTAGGGTACGGGTTAGGGTACGGGTGAGGGTATGGCGTAGTGTATAGGTTAGGGTTAGGGTTAGGTTTAGGGTATGGCTTAGGGTACGGTGAGGGTACGGGTGAGGGTACTGTGTAGGGTATTGGTTATGGTTAGGGTACGGCTTAGAATACGGGTTAGGGTACGGGTTAGGGTACGGCGTAGGGTATGGGTTAGGGTTAGGGTTAGGGTTAGGTTTAGGGTTAGGGTACGGCTTAGGGTACGGGTTAGGGTACGGGTGAGGGTACGGCGTAGTGTATAGGTTAGGGTTAGGGTTAGGGTTAGGGTACGGCTTAGGGTACGGGTTAGGGTACGGGTGAGGTTATGGCGTAGTGTATAGGTTAGGGTTAGGGTTAGGTTTAGGGTACGGCTTAGGGTATGGGATAGGGTACGGGTGAGGGTACGGCGTAGGGTAGGTGTTAGGTTTAGGGTTAGGGTTAGTGTTAGGGTTAGGGTACTGCTTAGGGTATGGGATAGGTTACATGTGAGGGTACGGCGTAGGGTAGGGGTTAGGGTTAGGTTTAGGGTTAGTGTTAGGGTTAGGGTACTGCTTAGGGTATGGGATAGGGTACGGCGTAGGGTAGCGGTTAGTGTTATGGTTAGGGTTAGGGTTAGGGTACGGCTTAGGATACGGGTTAGGGTACGGGTGAGGGTACGGCGTAGCGTATGGGTTAGGGTTAGGGTTAGGGTACGGCTTAGGGTACGGGTTAGGGTACAGGTGAGGGTACGGCGTAGGTTATGGGTTAGGGTTAGGGTTAGGGTTAGGGTTAGTTTTAGGGTTAGGGATTGGTTTAGGGTACGGTTTAGGATTAGCATACTTGTTCGGGTTAGGGTTTTGGTTAGGGTTAGGTTACGCGTTAGGGTTAGGGTATGGGTTAGGTTTAGGGTACACTTTAGGATTAGGGTATTTATTAAACCTATCCCACTCTCTAGATACCACTTAGCACGTAAAGGAATATTATTTGGGGTTCAGCCATGGAGAAGATTTTAGTCACTAGGATAAGATAAAGAATAAACACATTATAAAAAAATCACATAAGGTTTTCTTTTTAACCTGTTCCTTAAAACACTAGTGTTTAGGAAATCTAATGGAGGCAAAAGCAGTCAAGGGTAGTTTAGGGTTAGGGTTAGGGTTAGGGTTAGTGTTAGGGTTAGGGTACGGCTTAGGGTATGGGATAGGGTATGGGTGAGGGTACGGCATAGGGTAGGGTTTAGGGTTAGGGTTAGTGTTAGGGTTAGGGTTAGGGTATGGCTTAGGGTACGGGTGAGGGTCCTGTGTAGGTCATTGGTTAGGGTTAGGTTAAGGCTTAGGATACAGGTTATTGTATGGGTTAGGGTACGGCACAGGGTATGGGTAAGGGTTAGGGTTAGGGTTAGGGTTAGAGTTAGGGTACGGCTTAGGGTACGGGTTAGGGTACGGGTGAGGGTACGGCGTAGTGTATAGGTTAGGGTTAGGGTTAGGGCACGGCTTAGCGTATGGGATAGGGTACGGGTGAGAGTACGGCGTAGGGTAGGGGTTAGGGTTAGGGTTAGGGTTAGGGTTAGGGTATGGCTTAGGGTACGGGTGAGGGTACGGGTGAGGGTACTGCGTAGGGTATTGGTTAGGGTTAGGGTACGGCTTAGGATACGTGTTAGGGTACGGGTTAGGGTACGGTGTAGAGTGTGGGTTAGGGTTAGGGTTAGTGTTAGGGTTAGGGTTACGGTACGTCTTAGGGTACGTGTTAGGGTACGGGTGAGGGTACGGCGTAGGTTATGGGTTAGGGTTAGGGTTAGGGTTAGGGTTAGGGTACGGCTTAGGGTACGGGTGAGGGTATGGGTGAGGATACTGCCTAGGGTATTGGTTAGGGTTAGGGTACGGCTTAGGATACGGGTTAGGGTACGTGTTAGGGTATGGCGTACGGTATGGGTTAGGGTTAGGGTTAGGGTTAGGGTTAGGGTTAGGGTTAGGGTACGGCTTAGGGTACGGGTTAGGGTACGGGTGAGGTTACGGCGTAGGGTATAGTTTAGGGTTAGGTTTAGGGTTAGGGTACGGCTTAGGATACGGGTTAGGGTACGTGTTAGGGTATGGCGTACGGTATGGGTTAGGGTTAGGGTTAGGGTTAGGGTTAGGGTTAGGGTTAGGGTTAGGGTATGGCTTAGGGTTCGGGTTAGGGTACGAGTGAGGGTATGGCGTAGTGAATAGGTTAGGGTTAGGGTTAGGGTTAGGGTATGGCTTAGGGTACGGTGAGGGTACGGGTGAGGGTACTGTGTAGGGTATTGGTTATGGTTAGGGTACGGCTTAGAATACGGGTTAGGGTACGGGTTAGGGTACGGCGTAGGGTATGGGTTAGGGTTAGGGTTAGGGTACGGGTGAGGGTACGGCGTAGTGTATAGGTTAGGGTTAGGGTTAGGGTACGGCTTAGGGTACGGGTTAGGGTACGGGTGAGGGTATGGCGTAGTGTATAGGTTAGGGTTAGGGTTAGGTTTAGGGTACAGCTTAGGGTATGGGATAGGGTACGGGTGAGGGTACGGCGTAGGGTAAGGGTTAGGTTTAGGGTTAGGGTTAGTGTTAGGGTTAGGGTACGGCTTAGGGTATGGGATAGGTTACGGGTGAAGGTACGGCGTAGGGTAGGGGTTAGGGTTAGGTTTAGGGTTAGTGTTAGGGTTAGGGTACCGCTTAGGGTATGGGATAGGGTACGGCGTAGGGTAGCTGTTAGGGTTAGGGTTAGGGTTAAGGTTAGGGTACGGCTTAGGATACGGGTTAGGGTACGGGTGAGAGTACTGCGTAGCGTATGGTTTAGGGTTAGGGTTAGGATTAGGGTACGCGTTAGGGTTAGGGTATGGGTTAGGGTTAGGGTACACGTTAGGATTAGGGTATTTATTAAACCTATCCCACTCTCTAGATACCACTTAGCACGTAAAGGAATATTATTAGGGATACAGCCATGGAGAAAATTTTAGTCACTAGGATAAGATAAAGAATAAACACATTATAAAAAAATCACATTAGGATTTTCTTTTTAACCTGTTCCTTAAAACACTAGTGCTTAGGAAATCTAATAGAGGCAAAAGCAATCAAGGGTAGTTTAGGGTTAGGGTTAGGGTTAGGTTTAGTGTTAGTGTTAGGGTATGGCTTAGGGTATGGGATAGGGTACGTGTGAGGGTACGGCGTAGGGTAGGGGTTAGGGTAAGGGTTAGGGTACGGCTTAGGGTACGGGTTAGGTTACGGGTGAGGGTACGGCATAGGGTATGGGTTAGGGTTAGGGTTAGGGTTAGTGTTAGTGTTAGGGTTAGGGTACGGCTTAGCGTATGGGATAGGGTACGGGTGAGGGTACGGCGTAGGGTAGGGGTTAGGGTTAGGGTTAGGGTTAGGGTTAGGGTATGGCTTAGGGTACGGGTGAGGGTACGGGTGAGGGTACTGCGTAGGGTATTGGTTAGGGTTAGGGTACGGCTTAGGATACGTGTTAGGGTACGGGTTAGGGTACGGTGTAGAGTGTGGGTTAGGGTTAGGGTTAGTGTTAGGGTTAGGATTACGGTACATTTTAGGGTACGTGTTAGGGTACGGATGAGGGTACGGCGTAGGTTATGGTTTAGGGTTAGGGTTAGGGTTAGGGTTAGGGTACGGCTTAGGATACGGGTTAGGGTACGGGTTAGGGTACGGGTGAGGGTATGGCGTAGTGTATAGGTTAGGGTTAGGGTTAGGTTTAGGGTATGGCTTAGGGTACGGTGAGGGTACGGGTGAGGGTACTGTGTAGGGTATTGGTTATGGTTAGTGTACGGCTTAGAATACGGGTTAGGGTACGGGTTAGGGTACGGCGTAGGGTATGGTTTAGGGTTAGGGTTAGGGTTAGGGTTAGGGTTAGGGTACGGCTTAGGGTACGGGTTAGGGTACGGGTGAGGGTACGGCGTAGTGTATAGGTTAGGGTTAGGGTTAGGGTTAGGGTACGGCTTAGGGTACGGGTTAGGGTACGGGTGAGGTTATGGCGTAGTGTATAGGTTAGGGTTAGGGTTAGGTTTAGGGTACGGCTTAGGGTATGGGATAGGGTACGGGTGAGGGTACGGCGTAGGGTAGGTGTTAGGTTTAGGGTTAGGGTTAGTGTTAGGGTTAGCGTACGGCTTAGGGTATGGGATAGGTTACATGTGAGGGTACGGCGTAGGGTAGGGGTTAGGGTTAGGTTTAGGGTTAGTGTTAGGGTTAGGGTACTGCTTAGGGTATGGGATAGGGTACGGCGTAGGGTAGCGGTTAGTGTTAGTGTTAGGGTTAGGGTTAGGGTACGGCTTAGGATACGGGTTAGGGTACGGGTGAGGGTACGGCGTAGCGTATGGATTAGGGTTAGGGTTAGGGTACGGCTTAGGGTACGGGTTAGGGTACAGATGAGGGTACGGCGTAGGTTATGGGTTAAGGTTAGGGTTAGGGTTAGGGTTAGTTTTAGGGTTAGGGATTGGTTTAGGGTACGGTTTAGGATTAGCATACTTGTTCGGGTTAGGGTTTTGGTTAGGGTTAGGGTACGCGTTAGGGTTAGGGTATGGGTTAGGTTTAGGGTACACTTTAGGATTAGGGTATTTATTAAACCTATCCCACTCTCTAGATACCACTTAGCACGTAAAGGAATATTATTTGGGGTTCAGCCATGGAGAAGATTTTAGTCACTAGGATAAGATAAAGAATAAACACATTATAAAAAAATCACATAAGGTTTTCTTTTTAACCTGTTCCTTAAAACACTAGTGTTTAGGAAATCTAATGGAGGCAAAAGCAGTCAAGGGTAGTTTAGGGTTAGGGTTAGGGTTAGGGTTAGTGTTAGGGTTAGGGTACGGCTTAGGGTATGGGATAGGGTATGGGTGAGGGTACGGCATAGGGTAGGGTTTAGGGTTAGGGTTAGTGTTAGGGTTAGGGTTAGGGTATGGCTTAGGGTACGGGTGAGGGTACTGTGTAGGTCATTGGTTAGGGTTAGGTTAAGGCTTAGGATACAGGTTATTGTATGGGTTAGGGTACGGCGCAGGGTATGGGTAAGGGTTAGGGTTAGGGTTAGGGTTAGAGTTAGGGTACGGCTTAGGGTACGGGTTAGGGTACGGGTGAGGGTACGGCGTAGTGTATAGGTTAGGGTTAGGGTTAGGGCACGGCTTAGCGTATGGGATAGGGTACGGGTGAGAGTACGGCGTAGGGTAGGGTTTAGGGTTAGGGTTAGGGTTAGGCTTAGGGTATGGCTTAGGGTACGGATGAGGGTACGGGTGAGGGTACTGCGTAGGGTATTGGTTAGGGTTAGGGTACGGCTTAGGATACGTGTTAGGGTAAGGGTTAGGGTACGGTGTAGAGTGTGGGTTAGGGTTAGGGTTAGTGTTAGGGTTAGGGTTACGGTACGTCTTAGGGTACGTGTTAGGGTACGGGTGAGGTTACGGCGTAGGTTATGGGTTAGGGTTAGGGTTAGGGTTAGGGTTAGGGTACGGCTTAGGGTACGGGTGAGGGTATGGGTGAGGATACTGCCTAGGGTATTGGTTAGGGTTAGGGTACGGCTTAGGATACGGGTTAGGGTACGTGTTAGGGTATGGCGTACGGTATGGGTTAGGGTTAGGGTTAGGGTTAGGGTTAGGGTTAGGGTTAGGGTACGGCTTAGGGTACGGGTTAGGGTACGGGTGAGGTTACGGCGTAGGGTATAGTTTAGGGTTAGGGTTAGGTTTAGGGTACGGCTTAGGATACGGGTTATGGTACGGGTGAGGGTACGGCGTAGCGTATGGTTTAGGGTTAGGGTTAGGGTTAGGGTACGGCTTAGGGTACGGGTTAGGGTACGAGTGAGGTTATGGCGTAGTGTATAGGTTAGGGTTAGGGTTAGGGTTAGGGTATGGCTTAGGGTTCGGGTTAGGGTACGAGTGAGGGTATGGCCAAGTGTATAGGTTAGGGTTAGGGTTAGGGTTAGGGTATGGCTTAGGGTACGGTGAGGGTACGGGTGAGGGTACTGTGTAGGGTATTGGTTATGGTTAGGGTACGGCTTAGAATACGGGTTAGGGTACGGGTTAGGGTACGGGTGAGGGTACGTCGTAGGGTATGGGTTAGGGTTAGGGTTAGGGTTAGGGTTAGGGTACGGCTTAGGGTACGGGTTAGGGTACGGGGGAGGGTACGGCGTAGTGTATAAGTTAGGGTTAGGGTTAGGGTTAGGGTACGGCTTAGGGTATGGGATAGGTTACGGGTGAAGGTACGGCGTAGGGTAGGGGTTAGGGTTAGGTTTAGGGTTAGTGTTAGGGTTAGGGTACCGCTTAGGGTATGAGATAGGGTACGGCGTAGGGTAGCTGTTAGGGTTAGGATTAGGGTTAGGGTACGGCTTAGGATACGGGTTAGGGTACGGGTGAGGGTACTGCGTAGCGTATGGTTTAGGGTTAGGGTTAGGATTAGGGTACGCGTTAGGGTTAGGGTTAGGGTACACGTTAGGATTAGGGTATTTATTAAACCTATCCCACTCTCTAGATACCACTTAGCACGTAAAGGAATATTATTAGGGATCCAGCCATGGAGAAGATTTTAGTCACTAGGATAAGATAAAGAATAAACACATTATAAAAAAATCACATTAGGATTTTCTTTTTAACCTGTTCCTTAAAACACTAGTGCTTAGGAAATCTAATAGAGGCAAAAGCAATCAAGGGAAGTTTAGGGTTAGGGTTAGTGTTAGGGTTAGTGTTAGGGTTAGGGTACGGCTTAGGGTATGGGATAGGGTACGGGTGAGGGTACGGCGTAGGGTAGGGGTTAGGGTTAGGGTTAGGGTTATGGTTAGGGTATGGCTTAGGGTACGGGTGAGGGTACGGGTGAGGGTACTGCGTAGGGTATTCGTTAGGGTTAGGGTACGGCTTAGGATACGTGTTAGGGTACGGGTTAGGGTACGGCGTAGGTTATGGGTTAGGGTTAGGGTTAGGGTTAGGGTTAGTGTTAGTGTTAGGGTTACGGTACGTCTTAGGGTACGTGTTAGGGTACGGGTGAGGGTACGGCGTAGGTTATGGGTTAGGGTTAGGGTTAGGGTTAGGGTTAGGGTACGTCTTAGGGTACGGGTGAGGGTATGGGTGAGGATACTGCGTAGGGTATTGGTTAGGGTTACGGTACGTCTTAGGATACGGGTTAGGGTACGGGTGAGGTTTTGGCGTAGGTTATGGGTTAGGGTTAGGGTTAGTGTTAGGGTTATTGTACGGCTTAGGTTATGGGATAGGGTACAGGTGAGGGTATGGCATAGGGTAGGGGTTAGGGTTAGGGTTAGGGTTAGGGTTAGGGTTAGGGTTAGGGTACGGCTTAGGGTACGGGTGAGGATATTGGTGAGGATACTGCGTAGGGTATTGGTTAGGGTTAGGGTACGGCTTAGGATACGGGTTAGGGTACGTGTTAGGTTATGGCGTACGGTATGGGTTAGGGTTAGGGTTAGGGTTAGGGTTAGTGTACGGCTTAGGGTACGGGTTAGGGTACGGGTGAGGTTACGGCGTAGGGTATAGTTTAGGGTTAGGGTTAGGGTTAGGGTACGGCTTAGGATACGGGTTAGGGTACGGGTGAGGGTACGGCGTAGCGTATGGTTTAGGGTTAGGGTTAGGGTTAGGGTACGGCTTAGGATACGGGTTAGGGTACGGGTGAGGGTACGGCGTAGCGTATGGTTTAGGGTTAGGGTTAGGGTTAGGTTTAGAGTACGGCTTAGGGTACGGGTTAGGGTACGAGTGAGGGTATGGCGTAGTGTATAGGTTAGGGTTAGGGTTAGCGTATGGCTTAGGGTACGGGTTAGGGTACGAGTGAGTGTATGGCGTAGTGTATAGGTTAGGGTTAGGGTTAGGGTTAGGGTATGGCTTAGGGTACGGGTGAGGGTACGGGTGAGGGTACTGTGTAGGCTATTGGTTATGGTTAGGGTACGGCTTAGAATACGGGTTAGGGTACGGGTTAGGGTACGGCGTAGGGTATGGGTTAGGGTTAGGGTTAGGGTTAGGGTTAGGGTTAGGGTACGGCTTAGGGTACGGGTTAGGGTACGGGTGAGGGTACGGCGTAGTGTATAGGTTAGGGTTAGGGTTAGGGTTAGGGTACGGCTTAGGGTACGGGTTAGGGTATGGGTGAGGGTATGGCATAGTGTATAGGTTAGGGTTAGGGTTAGGTTTAGGGTACGGCTTAGGTTATGGGATAGGGTACGGGTGAGGGTACGGCGTAGGGTAGGGGTTAGGTTTAGGGTTAGGGTTAGTGTTAGGGTTAGGGTACGGCTTAGGGTATGGGATAGGTTACGGGTGAGGGTACGGCGTAGGGTAGGGGTTAGGGTTAGGTTTAGGGTTAGTGTTAGGGTTAGGGTACCGCTTAGGGTATGGGATAGGGTACGGCGTAGGGTAGCCATTAGGGTTAGGGTTAGGGTTAGGGTTAGGGTACGGCTTAGGATACGGGTTAGGGTACGGGTGAGGGTACTGCGTAGCGTATGGTTTAGGGTTAGGGTTAGGGTTAGGGTATGCGTTAGGGTTAGGGTATGGGTTAGGGTTAGGGTACACGTTAGGATTAGGGTATTTATTAAACCTATCCCACTCTCTAGATACCACTTAGCACGTAAAGGAATATTATTAGGGATCCAGCCATGGAGAAGATTTTAGTCACTAGGATAAGATAAAGAATAAACACATTATAAAAAAATCACATTAGGATTTTCTTTTTAACCTGTTCCTTAAAACACTAGTGCTTAGGAAATCTAATAGAGGCAAAAGCAATCAAGGGTAGTTTAGGGTTAGGGTTAGGGTTAGGGTTAGTGTTAGGGTTAGGGTACGGCTTAGGGTATGGGATAGGGTACGGGTGAGGGTACGGCGTAGGGTAGGGTTTAGGGTTAGGGTTAGGGTTGGGGTTAGGGTATGGCTTAGGGTACGGGTGAGGGTACGGGTGAGGGTACTGTGTAGGGTATTGGTTATGGTTAGGGTACGGCTTAGAATACGGGTTAGGGTACGGGTTAGGGTACGGCGTAGGATATGGGTTAGGGTTAGGGTTAGGGTTAGGGCTGGGTGCGGCTTAGGGTACGGGTTAGGGTACGGGTGAGGGTACGGCATAGTGTATAGGTTAGGGTTAGGTTTAGGGTTAGGGTACGGCTTAGGGTACGGGTTAGGGTACGGGTGAGGGTATGGCGTAGTGTATAGGTTAGGGTTAGGGTTAGGGTTAGGGTACAGCTTAGGGTATGGGATAGGGTACGGGTGAGGGTACGGCGTAGGGTAGGGGTTAGGGTTAGGTTTAGGGTTAGTGTTAGGGTTAGGGTACCGCTTAGGTTTTGGGATAGGTTACGGCGTAGGGTAGCGGTTAGGGTTAGGGTTAGGGTTAGGGTTAGGGTACGGCTTAGGATACGGGTTAGGGTACGGGTGAGGGTACGGCGTAGCGTATGTGTTAGGGTTCGGGTTAGGGTACGGCTTAGGGTATGGGTTAGGATACGTGTGTGGTTACGGCGTAGAGTATGGTTTAGGGTTAGGATTAGTGTTAGGGTTAGGGTACCGCTTAGGGTATGGGATAGGGTACGGCGTAGGGTAGCGGTTAGGGTTAGGGTTAGGCTTAGGGTTAGGGTACGGCTTAGGGTACGGGTTAGGGTACGGGTGAGGGTACGGCGTAGGGTATGGGTTAGGTTTAGGGTTAGGGTTAGGGTTAGTTTTAGGGTTAGGGATAGTTTTGGGTACGGGTTAGGATTAGCGTATGTGTTAGGGTTAGGATTTGGGTTAGGTTTAGGGTACGCGTTCGGGTTAGCGTATGGGTTAGGGCTAGGGTACACGTTAGGATTAGGGTATTTATTAAACCTATCCCACTCTCTAGATACCACTTAGCACGTAAAGGAATATTATTTGGTGTCCAGCCATGGAGAAGATTTTAGTCACTAGGATAAGATAAAGAATAAACACATTATAAAAAAATCACATTAGGATTTTCTTTTTAACCTGTTCCTTAAAACACTAGTGCTTAGGAAATCTAATGGAGGCAAAAGCAGTCAAGGGTAGTTTAGGGTTAGGGTTAGGGTTAGGGTTAGTGTTAGGGTTAGGGTACGGCTTAGGGTATGGGATAGGGTACGGGTGAGGGTACGGCGTAGGGTAGGGGTTAGGGTTAGGGTTAGGTTTAGGGTACGGGTGAGGGTAAGGGTGAGGATACTGCGTAGGGTATTGGTTAGGATTAGGGTATGGCTTAGGATACGGGTTAGGGTACGGGTGAGGGTACGGCGTAGCGTATGGGTTTGGGTTAGGGTTAGGGTACGACTTAGGGTACGGGTTAGGGTACGGGTGACGGTACGGCGTAGGGTATATGTTAGGGTTACGCTTAGTTTTAGGGTTACGTCAAGGTATAGGGTACAGGTTAGGATGAGGGTACTTGTTAGGGTTAGGCTATGGGTTAGGGTTAGGGTTCACGTTAGGGTTAGGTCATTTATTAAACCTATCCCACTCTCTACATACCACTTAGCGCGTAAAGGAATGTAATTTGGGTTCCAACCATGGAGAAAATTTTAGACACTAGGATAAGATAAAGAATACACACATTATAAATAAGTCACATTAGCATTTTATTTTTAACCTGTTCCTTAAAACACTAGTGCTTAGGAAATCTATTGGAGACAAAAGCAGTCAAGGGTAGTTTACAGTTAGTGTTAGGGTTAGGGTTAGGGTTAGGGTATGGCTTAGAGTAAGGGTGAGGGTACGGCGTAGGATATGTGTTAGGGTTAGTCTTAGGGTTAGGGTTAGAGTTAGGGTACGGCTTAGGGTACGGGTTAGGGTAAGAGTGAGGGTACGGAGTAGGGTATGGGTTAGGATTACGGTTAGGGTTAGGGTACGGCTTAGGATACGGGTTAGGGTAAGGGTGAGGGTATGGCAAAGGATATGGGTTAGGCTATGAGTTATTGTTAGGGTTAGGGTACGGCTTTGGGTACGGGTTAGGGAACGCGTGAGTGTACGGCGTAGGGTATGGGTTAGGTTTAGAGTTAGGGTTAGGGTTAGGGTACGGGTTAGGGTACGGTTGAGGGTACGGGTTAGTGTATTGATTAGGGTTAGGGTTAGGGTTCGGGTTAGGGTAAGGGTGAGGGTACGGCATAGGATATGGGTTAGGCTTAGTGTTATGGTTAGGGTTAGGGTACGGCTTTGGGTATGGGTTAGGGAACACGTGAGTGTACGGCGTAGGGTATGGGTTAGGGTGAGGGATAGGGTTAGGGTTAGGGTTAGGGTTAGGGTACGGCTTTGGGTACGGGTGAGGGTACCTCGTTGGGTATGTGTTACGGTTAGGGGTAGGGTACGACTTCGGGTACGGTTTAGGGTCCGGGTTAGGTTACGGCATAGGGTATGGCTTAAGGTTAGTTTTAGGGTTAGGGTTAGGGTACTGCTTATGGTACGGGTTAGAGTACGGGTGAGAGGTTTAGGGTATGGGTAAGGGTTAGTGTATGCATTAGAGTTAGTGTATTTATTAAACATATCCCACTCTCTAGATACCATTTAGCACGTAAAGTGAAGAGGCTGGAATGGCGAACCCGAGCACAAGGAGAGGAGAAATGAGGTGCGTTTTAGAAACCTTTCCCAATCTCACGGCATACCATCTTCTGGGTTTCCCATGCATGTTTTGATGTAGGAAGATGCCCTTGTACCTGGAGATTTGAGACCCATGGGGTGTGTACCCCGCGGTGTTACTTTAAAGTATCTGGGTTTGCTCACTCAACCTCACCAATCCTCTCAGCCCCAAGAGTGTCCAGCCTTATGTCTCATCAAGCTGTGAGTCTAGATATGGTCAATCCAGGTTGCATCAGAGACCCTGAACGGATTTTGTAAGAATTTCTCTTTCACTGTCTTTGTTTTGTGGGTTTTTTAAAGTAATTTATGTTTAGAATGGGGCTTGGCTGCTTTTCCCTGCTGTGTTGATGCCGCTTTACACCCTCTTGATTCACTTGCAGAGAGATATCGATACATAGGTTTTCAGATTCTTACTAGTCAGATATATTCTTGTGCGGTGACTAGGGGGTGTTGAGTCCAGTTCACTGAGCAGGGAGTAGGCCTTGTCTATTACATATTTGGCTTATGGAGCGGTCTCTGAGCTAATTTCAAACCCTTGTTTTATGCATCACCCCACCTCACCTTTCCCGTTAAGCAGCCATAGTGTGTCTTCTAAAGGTGTGACTCTGTTCTGTTTTGAAATTCAGTTCAAGTGTAGCGATTTTGACATTCCCTCTATAAGTGATACCTTAGGATAAGTGTCTTTTTCTGTGTGACTTATTTCACTTAGAATCATCGTCGCTAAATCCACTCATCATGCTCCTAACTAGCCTTATGACATTGATTTCATGGCTGAGTGATATTCCATTGTGCCAAGTACCACCATTTGTTTATCCATTTTTCTCTTTCCTGGGATATTGAAGGTGTACTGAAGTGGAGGTTCTTGGAAACAGAGCAGCCGTAAAGTTTGGGGTGCCTGTGTCTTGTTGATTTTTAGTTTTCCCAATTTATACGCCCTTGACTGGAAGTGCCCTATGCTCTCTAAGCTGTGTTTATTACTTGTTTCAGGACACACCGTACACTTCTCCAGAGGGCCTGTTGGCAATTTACATCCCGCCCATCAGCGTAGCAAGGCTCCCATGTCTCCATGGCCTGTCCTGCTTTTCTGGTTTTTACACTTTCTTCAGCATGGCCCTTTTGACCGAGGGCAAGCGAGATTTCTTTGTAGCGCTGATTTGCCCTTCCGGCTTGCTTGGTTGGCCAAAAAGGGCATATGCGTTTTTTCCTGAATATATTCAGGAAAAAACGCATATGCCCTTTTTGGCCAAGGGCATCATTGTCAACGTTTTTCCGCTTTTCATGTGCTTTAAAGGCGAGTCGAATCTACCTCCTGAAATCTGTTTCCTGCAAATCTGCCTTGCTTTCAAATCCTCTTCGTTGCCTTCCCTCAATATATTTGTGGACGAGAGTTCTCATTTATAACTCTGCACGTTTGTGAATTGCAGTGCCCCTGAGCTCCATTTGTCTACTCGCTTTTTTGGGAGCTGGCCGCAAAAGCGCAGGATTGCTTCAGGCCCTATTTTGGTTCTGGGGGGCAGGCTGAGCCTGTGGTTCATTCTTCTTCCTGATGGGAAAATGGAGTAACCTACGCCTGTCCCAACACCTAGGGCTAGTCTCTCGTTGGTTCCGCGTCTTCCCGTTCATCCTCAGGACAAATTGCAACCTGTACAATCAGGAGGTTAAAGGTGCTGATTCTCCAAGTAGGGAGATGGTTAGTCAAGCGGCTGGAATGGCGAACCCGAGCACAAGGAGAGGAGAAATGAGGTGCGTTTTAGAAGCCTTTCCCGATCTCACGGCATACAATTCTCTGGGTTTCCCATGCATGTTTTGATGTAGGAAGATGCCCTTGTACCTGGAGATTTGAGACCCATGGGGTGGGTACACCGCAGTGTTACTTTAAAGTATCTGCATTTGCTCACCCAACCTCACCAATCCTCTGAGCCCCAAGAGTGTCCAGCCTTATGTCTCATCCAGCTGTGGGTCTAGATATGGGCAATCCAGGTTGCATCAGAGACCCTGAACGGATTTTGTAAGAATTTCTCTCTCTTTCACTGTCTTTGTTTTGTGGGTTTTTTAAAGTAATTTATGTTTAGAATCGGGCTTGGCTGCTTTTCCCTGCTGTGTTGATGCCACTTTACACCCTCTTGATTCACTTGCAGAGAGATATCTATACATAGGTTTTCAGATTCTTACTAGTCAGATATATTCTTGTGCGGTGACTAGGGGGTGTTGAGTCCAGTTCACTGAGCAGGGAGTAGGCCTTGTCTATTATATATTTGGCTTATGGAGTGGTCTCTGAGCTAATTTCAAACCCCTGTTTTATGTATCACCCCACCTCACCTTTTCCGTTAAGCAGCCATAGTGTGTCTTCTAAAGGTGTGACTCTGTTCTGTTTTGTAATTCAGTTCAAGTGTAGCGATTTTGACATTCCCTCTATAAGCGATATCTTAGGATAAGTGTCTTTTTCTGTGTGACTTATTTCACTTAGAATCATCGTACCTAAATCCACTCATCATGCTGCTAACTAGCCTTATGACATTGATTTCATGGCTGAGTGATATTCCATTGTGCCAAGTACTACCATTTCTTTATCCATTTTTCTCTTTCCTGGGATATTGAAGGTGTACCGAAGTGGAGGTTCTTGGAAACAGAGCAGCTGTAAAGTTTGGGGTGCCTGTGTCTTGTTGATTTTTAGTTTTCCCAATTTATACGCCCATGAGTGGAAGTGCCCTATGCTCTCTAAGCTGTGTTTATTACTTGTTTCAGGACACACCGTACACTTCTCCAGAGTGCCTGTTGGCAATTTACATCCCGCCCATCAGCGTAGCAAGGCTCGCATGTCTCCATGGCCTGTCCTGCTTTTCTGGTTTTTACACTTTTTTCAGCATGGCCCTTTTGACCGAGGGCAAGCGAGACTTATTTGTAGCGCTGATTTGCCCTTCCGGCTTGCTTGGTTGGCCAAAAACGGCGTATGCGTTTTTTCCTGAATATATTCAGGAAAAAACGCATACGCCGTTTTTGGCCAAGGGCATCATTGTCAACGTTTTGCCGCTTTTCATGTGCTTTACAGGCGATTCGAATCTACATCCTGAAATCTGTTTCCTGAAAATCTGCCTTGCTTTCAAATCCTCTTCGTTGCCTTCCCTCAATATATTTGTGGACGAGAGTTCTCATTGATAACTCTGCACGTTTGTGAATTGCAGTGCCCCTGAGCTCCATTTGTCTACTCGCTTTTTTGGGAGCTGGCCGCAAAAGCGCAGGATTGCTTCAGGCCCTATTTTGGTTCTGGGGGGCAGGCTGAGCCTGTGGTTCATTCTTCTTCCTGATGGAAAAATGGAGTGACCTGTGCCTGTCCCAACACCTAGGGCTAGTCTCTCGTTGGTTGCCCGTCTTCCCGTTCATCCTCAGGAAAATTGCAACCTGTACGATACAGGAGTTTAAAGATGCTGATTCTCCAGGTAGGGAGATGGTGAATCAAGCGGCTGGAATGGGGAACCCGAGCACAAGGAGAGGAGAAATGAGGTGCGTTTTAGAAAGCTTTCCCGATCTCACGGCATACCATCTTCTGGGTTTCACATGCATGTTTGGTTGTAGGAAGATGCCCTTGTACCTGGAGATTTGAGACCCATGGGGTGGGTACCCCGCGGTATTACTTTAAAGTATCTGCGTTTGCTCACCCAACCTCACCAATCCTCTCAGCCCCAAGAGTGTCCAGCCTTATGTCTCATCCAGCTGTGGGTCTAGATATGGTCAATCCAGGTTGCATCAGAGACCCTGAACCGATTTTGTAAGAATTTCTCTCTCTTTCACTGTCTTTGCTTTGTGGGTTTTTTAAAGTAATGTATGTTTAGAATGGGGTTTGGCTGCTTTTCCGTGCTGCGTTTATGCCGCTTTACACCCTCTTGATTCACTTGCAGAGAGATATCAATACACAGGTTTTCAGATTCATACTACTCAGATATATTCTTGTGCGGTGACTAGGGGGTGTTGAGTCCAGTTCACTGAGCAGGGAGTAGGCCTTGTCTAGTACATATTTGGCTTATGGAGCGGTGTCTGAGCTAATTTCAAACCCTTGTTTTATGCATCACCCCACCTCACCTTTCCAGTTAAGCAGCCATAGTGTGTCTTCTAAAGGTGTGCCTCTGTTCTGTTTTGTAATTCAGTTCAAGTGTAGTGATTTTGACATTCCCTCTATAAGCGATATCTTAGGATAAGTGCCTTTTTCTGTGTGACTTATTTCACTTAGAATCATCGTACCTAAATCCACTCATCATGCTGCTAACTAGCCTTATGACATTGATTTCATGGCTGAGTGATATTGCATTGTGCCAAGTACCACCATTTCTTTATCCATTTTTCTCTTTCCTGGGATATTGAAGGTGTACCGAAGTGGAGGTTTTTGGCAACAGAGCAGCCGTAAACTTTAGGGTGCCTGTGTCTTGTTGATTTTTAGTTTTCCCAATTTATACGCCCATGAGTGGAATTGCCCTATGCTCTCTACGCTGTGTTTATTACTTGTTTCAGGACACACCGTACTCTTCTCCAGAGTGCCTGTTGGCAATTTACATCCCGCCCATCAGCGTAGCAAGGCTCGCATGTCTCCATGGCCTGTCCTGCTTTTCTGGTTTTTACAGTTTGTTCAGCATGGCCCTTTTGACCGAGGGCAAGCGAGACTTCTTTGTAGCGTTGATTTGCCCTTCCGGCTTGCTTGGTTGGCCAAAAAGGGCGTATGCGTTTTTTCCTGAATATATTCAGGAAAAAACGCATACGCCCTTTTTGGCCAAGGGCATCATTGTCAACGTTTTGTCACTTTTCATGTGCTTTAAAGGCGAGTCAAATCTACCTCCTGAAATCTGTTTCCTGCAAATCTGCCTTGCTTTCAAATCCTCTTCGTTGCCTTCCCTCAATATATTTGTGGACGAGAGATCTCATTTATAACTCTGCACGTTTGTGAATTGCAGTGCCCCTGAGCTCCATTTGTCTCCTCGCTTTTTTGGGAGCTGGCCGCAAAAGCGCAGGATTGCTTCAGGCCCTATTTTGGTTTTGGGGGGCAGGCTGAGCCTGTGGTTCATTCTTCTTCCTGATGGGAAAATGGAGTGACCTGTGCCTGTCCCAACACCTAGGGCTAGTCTCTCGTTGGTTCCCCGTCTTCCCGTTCATCCTCAGGACAAACTGCAACCTGTACGAAACAGGAGGTTAAAGGTGCTGATTCTCCAAGTAGGGAGATGGTTAGTCAAGCGGCTGGAATGGCGAACCCGAGCACAAGGAGAGGAGAAATGAGGTGCGTTTTAGAAACTTTTCCCGATCTCATGGCATACCATCTTCTGGGTTTCCCATGCATGTTTTGATGTAGGAAGATGCCCTTGTACCTGGAGATTTGAGACCCATGGGGTGGGTACACCGCAGTATTAGTTTAAAGTATCTGCATTTGCTCACCCAACCTCACCAATCCTCTCAGCCGCAAGAGTGTGCAGCCTTATGTCTCATCCAGCTGTGGGTCTAGATATGGGCAATCCAGGTTGCATCAGAGACCCTGAACGGATTTTGGAAGAATTTCTCTCTCTTTCACTGTCTTTGTTTTGTGGGTTTTTTAAAGTAATTTATGTTTAGAATCGGGCTTGGCTGCTTTTCCCTGCTGTGTTGATGCCGCTTTACACCCTCTTGATTCACTTGCAGAGAGATATCGATACATAGGTTTTCAGATTCTTACTAGTCAGATATATTCTTGTGTGGTGAGTAGGGTGTGTTGAGTCCAGTTCACTGAGCAGGGAGTAGGCCTTGTCTATTACATATTTGGCTTATGGAGCGGTCTCTGAGCTAATTTCAAACCCTTGTTTTATGCATCACCCCACCTCACCTTTCCCGTTAAGCAGCCATAGTGTGTCTTGTAAAGGTGTGACTCTGTTCTGTTTTGTAATTCAGTTCAAGTGTAGCGATTTTGACATTCCCTCTATAAGCGATATCTTAGGATAAGTGTCTTTTTCTGTGTGACTTATTTCACTTAGAATCATCGTCGCTAAATCCACTCATCATGCTGCTAACTAGCCTTATGACATTGATTTCATGGCTGAGTGACATTACATTGTGCCAAGTACCACCATTTGTTTATCCATTTTTCTCTTTCTGGGATATTGAAGGTGTACCGAAGTGGAGGTTCTTGGAAACAGAGCAGCTGTAAAGTTTGGGGTGCCTGTGTCTTGTTGATTTTTAGTTTTCCCAATTTATACGCCCATGAGTGGAAGTGCCCTATGCTCTCTAAGCTGTGTTTATTACTTGTTTCAGGACACACCGTACACTTCTCCAGAGTGCCTGTTGGCAATTTACATCCCGCCCATCAGCGTAGCAAGGCTCGCATGTCTCCATGGCCTGTCCTGCTTTTCTGGTTTTTACACTTTTTTCAGCATGGCCCTTTTGACCGAGGGCAAGCGAGTCTTCTTTGAAGCGCTGATTTGCCCTTCCGGCTTGCTTGGTTGGCCAAAAAGGGCGTATGCCTTTTTTCCTGAATATATTCAGGAAAAACCGCATACGCCGTTCTTGGCCAAGGGCATCATTGTCAACGTTTTGCTGCTTTTCATGTGCTTTACAGGCGAGTCGTATCTACCTCCTGAAATCTGTTTCCTGCAAATCTGCCTTGCTTTCAAATCCTCTTCGTTGCCTTCCCTCAATATATTTTTGGACGAGAGTTCTCATTTATAACTCTGCACGTTTGTGAATTGCAGTGCCCCTGAGCTCCATTTGTCTCCTCGCTTTTTTGGGAGCTGGCCGCAAAAGCGCAGGATTGCTTCAGGCCCTATTTTGGTTCTGGGGGGCAGGCTGAGCCTGTGGTTCATTCTTCTTCCTGATGGGAAAATGGAGTAACCTGTGCCTGTCCCAACACCTAGGGCTAGTCTCTCGTTGTTTCCACGTCTTCCCCTTCATCCTCAGGACAAATTGAACCTGGACGAAAGAGGAGGTTAAAGGTGCTGATTCTCCAATTAGAGAGATGGTTAATCAAGGGGCTGGAATGGCGAACCCGATCACAAGGAGAGGAGAAATGAGGTGCGTTTTAGAAACCTTTCCCGATCTCACGGCATACCATCTTCTGGGTTTCACATGCATGTTTGGATGTAGGAAGATGCCCTTGTACCTGGAGATTTGAGACCCATGGTGTGGGTACCCCGCGGTATTACTTTAAAGTATCTGCGTTTGCTCACCCAACCTCACCAATCCTCTCAGCCCCAAGAGTGTCCAGCCTTATGTCTCATCCAGCTGTGGGTCTAGATATGGTCAATCCAGGTTGCATCAGAGACCCTGAACGGATTTTGTAAGAATTTCTCTCTCTTTCACTGTCTTTGCTTTGTGGGGTGTTTAAAGTAATGTATGTTTAGAATGGGGTTTGGCTGCTTTTCCCTGCTGTGTTTATGCCGCTTTACACCCTCTTGATTCACTTGCAGAGAGATATCAATAAACAGGTTTTCAGATTCATACTAGTCAGATATATTCTTGTGCGGTGACTAGGGGGTGTTGAGTCCAGTTCACTGAGCAGGGAGTAGGCCTTGTCTATTACATATTTGGCTTATGGAGCGGTCTCTGAGCTAATTTCAAACCCTTGTTTTATGCATCACCCCACCTCACCTTTCCGGTTAAGCAGCCATAGTGTGTCTTCTAAAGGTGTGCCTCTGTTCTGTTTTGTAATTCAGTTCAAGTGTAGCGATTTTGACATTCCCTCTATAAGCGATATCTTAGGATAAGTGCCTTTTTCTTTGTGACTTATTTCACTTAGAATCATCGTACCTAAATCCACTCATCATGCTGCTAACTAGCCTTATGACATTGATTTCATGGCTGAGTGATATTCCATTGTGCCAAGTACCACCATTTCTTTATCCATTTTTCTCTTTCCTGGGATATTGAAGGTGTACCGAAGCGGAGGTTCTTGGCAACAGAGCAGCCGTAAAGTTTGGGGTGCCTGTGTCTTGTTGATTTTTAGTTTTCCCAATTTATACGCCCATGAGTGGAAGTGCCCTATGCTCTCTACACTGTGTTTATTACTTGTTTTAGGACACACCGTACTCTTCTCCAGAGTGCCTGTTGGCAATTTACATCCCGCCCATCAGCGTAGCAAGGCTCCCATGTCTCCATGTCCTGTCCTGCTTTTCTTGTTTTTACACTTTGTTCAGCATGGCCCTTTTGACCGAGGGCAAGCGAGACTTCTTTGTAGCGCTGATTTGCCCTTCCGGCTTGCTTGGTTGGCCAAAAAGGGCGTATGCGTTTTTTCCTGAATATATTCAGGAAAAAACGCATACGCCGTTTTTGGCCAAGGGCATCATTGTCAACGTTTTGCCGCTTTTCATGTGCTTTAAAGTCGAGTAGAATCTACCTCCTGAAATCTGTTTCCTGCAAATCTGCCTTGCTTTCAAATCCTCTTCGTTGCCTTCCCTCAATATATTTGTGGACGAGAGTTCTCATTTATAACTCTGCACGTTTGTGAATTGCAGTGCCCCTGAGCTCCATTTGTCTACTCGCTTTTTTGGGAGCTGGCCGCAAAAGCGCAGGATTGCTTCAGGCCCTATTTTGGTTCTGGGGGGCAGGCTGAGCCTGTGGTTCATTCTTCTTCCTGATGGGAAAATGGAGTGACCTACGCCTGTCCCAACACCTAGGGCTCGTCTCTCGTTGGTTCCGCGTCTTCCCGTTCATCCTCAGGACAAATTGCAACCTGTACAATCAGGAGGTTAAAGGTGCTGATTCTCCAAGTAGGGAGATGGTTGGTCAAGCAGCTGGAATGGCGAACCCGAGCACAAGGAGAGGAGAAATGAGGTGCGTTTTAGAAACCTTTCCCGATCTCATGGCATACCATCTTCTGGGTTTCCAATGCATGTTTTGATGTAGGAAGATGCCCTTGTACCTGGAGATTTGAGACCCAAGGGGTGTGTTCCCCGCAGTTTTACTTTAATGTATCTGCGTTTGATCACCCAACCTCACCAATCCTCTCAGCCCCAAGAGTGTCCAGCCTTATGTCTCATCCAGCTGTGGGTCTAGATATGGTCAATCCAGGTTGCATCAGAGACCCTGAACGGATTTTGTAAGAATTTCTCTCTCTTTCACTGTCTTTGTTTTGTGGGTTTTTAAAGTAATTTATGTTTAGAATGGGGTTTGGCTGCTTTTCCCTGCTGTGTTGATGCCGCTTTACACCCTCTTGATTCACTTGCAGAGAGATATCGATACATAGGTTTTCAGATTCATACTAGTCAGATATATTCTTGTGCGGTGACTAGGGGGTGTTGAGTCCAGTTCACTGAGCAGGGAGTAGGCCTTGTCTATTACATATTTGGCTTATGGAGCGGTCTCTGAGCTAATTTCAAACCCTTGTTTTATGCATCACCCCACCTCACCTTTCCGGTTAAGCAGCCAAGGTGTGTCTTCTAAAGGTGTGCCTCTGTTCTGTTTTGTAATTCAGTTCAAGTGTAGCGATTTTGACATTCCCTCTATAAGCGATATCTTAGGATAAGTGCCTTTTTCTGTGTGACTTATTTCACTTAGAATCATCGTACCTAAATCCACTCATCATGCTGCTAACTAGCCTTATGACATTGATTTCATGGCTGAGTGATATTGCATTGTGCCAAGTACCACCATTTGTTTATCCATTTTTCTCTTTCCTGGGATATTGAAGGTGTACCGAAGCGGAGGTTCTTGGAAACAGAGCAGCCGTAAACTTTAGGGTGCCTGTGTCTTGTTGATTTTTAGTTTTCCCAATTTATACGCCCATGAGTGGAAGTGCCCTATGCTCTCTAAGCTGTGTTTATTACTTGTTTCAGGACACACCGTAGTCTTCTCCAGAGTGCCTGTTGGCAATTTACATCCTGCCCATCAGCGTAGCAAGGCTCCCATGTCTCCATGGCCTGTCCTGCTTTTCTGGTTTTTACACTTTGTTCAGCATGGCCCTTTTGACCGAGGGCAAGCGAGACTTCTTTGTAGCGCTGATTTGCCCTTCCGGCTTGCTTGGTTGGCCAAAAAGGGCGTATGCGTTTTTTCCTGAATATATTCAGGAAAAAACGCATACGCCCTTTTTGGCCAAGGGCATCATTGTCAACGTTTTGTCACTTTTCATGTGCTTTAAAGGCGAGTCGAATCTACCTCCTGAAATCTGTTTCCTGCAAATCTGCCTTGCTTTCAAATCCTCTTCGTTGCCTTCCCTCAATATATTTGTGGACGAGAGATCTCATTTATAACTCTGCACGTTTGTGAATTGCAGTGCTCCTGAGCTCCATTTGTCTCCTCGCTTTTTTGGGAGCTGGCCGCAAAAGCGCAGGATTGCTTCAGGCCCTATTTTGGTTCTGGGGGGCAGGCTGAGCCTGTGGTTCATTCTTCTTCCTGATGGGAAAATGGAGTGACCTGTGCCTGTCCCAACACCTAGGGCTAGTCTCTCGTTGGTTGCCTGTCTTCCCGTTCATCCTCAGGAAAATTGCAACCTGTACGATACAGGAGTTTAAAGATGCTGATTCTCCAAGTAGGGAGATGGTGAATCAAGCGGCTGGAATGGGGAACCCGAGCACAAGGAGAGGAGAAATGAGGTGCGTTTTAGAAACCTTTCCCGATCTCAAGGCATACCATCTTCTGGGTTTCACATGCATGTTTGGATGTAGGAAGATGCCCTTGTACCTGGAGATTTGAGACCCATGGGGTGGGTACCCCGCGGTATTACTTTAAAGTATCTGCGTTTGCTCACCCAACCTCACCAATCCTCTCAGCCCCAAGAGTGTCCAGCCTTATGTCTCATCCAGCTGTGGGTCTAGATATGGTCAATCCAGGTTGCATCAGAGACCCTGAACGGATTTTGTAAGAATTTCTCTCTCTTTCACTGTCTTTGCTTTGTGGGTTTTTTAAAGTAATGTATGTTTAGAATGGGGTTTGGCTGCTTTTCCCTGCTGCGTTTATGCCGCTTTACACCCTCTTGATTCACTTGCAGAGAGATATCAATACACAGGTTTTCAGATTCATACTAGTCAGATATATTCTTGTGCGGTGACTAGGGGGTGTTGAGTCCAGTTCACTGAGCAGGGAGTAGGCCTTGTCTATTACATATTTGGCTTATGGAGCGGTCTCTGAGCTAATTTCAAACCCTTGTTTTATGCATCACCCCACCTCACCTTTCCGGTTAAGCAGCCAAGGTGTGTCTTCTAAAGGTGTGCCTCTGTTCTGTTTTGTAATTCAGTTCAAGTGTAGCGATTTTGACATTCCCTCTATAAGCGATATCTTAGGATAAGTGCCTTTTTCTGTGTGACTTATTTCACTTAGAATCATCGTACCTAAATCCACTCATCATGCTGCTAACTAGCCTTATGACATTGATTTCATGGCTGAGTGATATTCCATTGTGCCAAGTACCACCATTTCTTTATCCATTTTTCTCTTTCCTGGGATATTGAAGGTGTACCGAAGCGGAGGTTCTTGGCAACAGAGCAGCCGTAAAGTTTGGGGTGCCTGTGTCTTGTTGATTTTTAGTTTTCCCAATTTATACGCCCATGAGTGGAAGGGCCCTATGCTCTCTACACTGTGTTTATTACTTGTTTCAGGACACACCGTACTCTTCTCCAGAGTGCCTGTTGGCAATTTACATCCCGCCCATCAGCGTAGCAAGGCTCCCATGTCTCCATGGCCTGTCCTGATTTTCTGGTTTTTACACTTTTTTCAGCATGGCCCTTTTGACCGAGGGCAAGCGAGACTTATTTGTAGCGCTGATTTGCCCTTCCGGCTTGCTTGCTTGGCCAAAAACGGCGTATGCGTTTTTTCCTGAATATATTCAGGAAAAAACGCATACGCCCTTTTTGGCCAAGGGCATCGTTGTCAACGTTTTGCCGCTTTTCATGTGCTTTACAGATGAGTCGAATCTACATCCTGAAATCTGTTTCCTGAAAATCTGCCTTACTTTCAAATCCTCTTCGTTGCCTTCCCTCAATATATTTGTGGACGAGAGTTCTCATTTATAACTCTGCACGTTTGTGAATTGCAGTGCCCCTGAGCTCCATTTGTCTCCTCGCTTTTTTGGGAGCTGGCCGCAAAAGCGCAGGATTGCTTCAGGCCCTATTTTGGTTCTGGGGGGCAGGCTGAGCCTGTGGTTCATTCTTCTTCCTGATGGAAAAATGGAGTGACCTGTGCCTGTCCCAACACCTAGGGCTAGTCTCTCGTTGGTTGCCCGTCTTCCCGTTCATCCTCAGGAAAATTGCAACCTGTACGATACAGGAGTTTAAAGATGCTGATTCTCCAAGTAGGGAGATGGTGAATCAAGCGGCTGGAATGGGGAACCCGAGCACAAGGAGAGGAGAAATGAGGTGCGTTTTAGAAACCTTTCCCGATCTCACGGCATAACATCTTCTGGGTTTCACATGCATGTTTGGATGTAGGAAGATGCCCTTGTACCTGGATATTTGAGACCCATGGGGTGGGTACCCCGCGGTGTTACTTTAAAGTATCTGCATTTGCTCACCCGACCTCACCAATCCTCTCAGCCCCAAGAGTGTCCAGCCTTATGTCTCATCCAGCTGTGGGTCTAGATATGGTCAATCCAGGTTGCATCAGAGACCCTGAACGGATTTTGTAAGAATTTCTCTCTGTTTCACTGTCTTTGCTTTGTGGGTTTTTTAAAGTAATGTATGTTTAGAATGGGGTTTGGCTGCTTTTCCCTGCTGTGTTTATGCCGCTTTACACCCTCTTGATTCACTTGCAGAGAGATATCGATACATAGGTTTTCAGATTCATACTAATCAGATATAATCTTGTGCGGTGACTAGGGGGTGTTGAGTCCAGTTAACTGAGCAGGGAGTAGGCCTTGTCTATTACATATTTGGCTTATGGAGCGGTCTCTGAGCTAATTTCAAACCCTTGTTTTATGCATCACCCCACCTCACCTTTCCGGTTAAGCAGCCATAGTGTGTCTTCTAAAGGTGTGCCTCTGTTCTGTTTTGTAATTCAGTTCAAGTTTAGCGATTTTGACATTCCCTCTATAAGCGATATCTTAGAATAAGTGCCTTTTTCTGTGTGACTTATTTCACTTAGAATCATCGTACCTAAATCCACTCATCATGCTGCTAACTAGCCTTATGACATTGATTTCATGGCTGAGTGATACTCCATTGTGCCAAGTACCACCATTTCTTTATCCATTTTTCTCTTTCCTGGGATATTGAAAGTGTACCGAAGCGGAGGTTCTTGGCAACAGAGCAGCCGTAAAGTTTGGGGTGCCTGTGTCTTGTTGATTTTTAGTTTTCCCAATTTATACGCCCATGAGTGGAAGTGCCCTATGCTCTCTACACTGTGTTTATTACTTGTTTTAGGACACACCGTACTCTTCTCCAGAGTGCCTGTTGGCAATTTACATCCCGCCCATCAGCGTAGCAAGGCTCCCATGTCTCCATGGCCTGTCCTGCTTTTCTTGTTTTTACACTTTGTTCAGCATGGCCCTTTTGACCGAGGGCAAGCGAGACTTCTTTGTAGCGCTGATTTGCCCTTCCGGCTTGCTTGGTTGGCCAAAAAGGGCGTATGCGTTTTTTCCTGAATATATTCAGGAAAAAACGCATACGCCCTTTTTGGCCAAGGGCATCATTGTCAACGTTTTGCCGCTTTTCATGTGCTTTAAAGGCGAGTCGAATCTACCTCCTGAAATCTGTTTCCTGCAAATCTGCCTTGCTTTCAAATCCTCTTCGTTGCCTTCCCTCAATATATTTGTGGACGAGAGTTCTCATTTATAACTCTGCACGTTTGTGAATTGCAGTGCCCCTGAGCTCCATTTGTCTCCTCGCTTTTTTGGGAGCTGGCCGCAAAAGCGCAGGATTGCTTCAGGCCCTATTTTGGTTCTGGGGGGCAGGCTGAGCCTGTGGTTCATTCTTCTTCCTGATGGGAAAATGGAGTGACCTACGACTGTCCCAACACCTAGGGCTCGTCTCTCGTTGGTTCCGCGTCTTCCCGTTCATCCTCAGGACAAATTGCAACCTGTACAATCAGGAGGTTAAAGGTGCTGATTCTCCAAGTAGGGAGATGGTTGGTCAAGCAGCTGGAATGGCGAACCCGTGCACAAGGAGAGGAGAAATGAGGTGCGTTTTAGAAACCTTTCCCGATCTCATGGCATACCATCTTCTGGGTTTCCCATGCATGTTTTGATGTAGGAAGATGCCCTTGTACCTGGAGATTTGAGACCCATGGGGTGTGTTCCCCGCAGTTTTACTTTAAAGTATCTGCGTTTGCTCACCCAACCTCACCAATCCTCTCAGCCCCAAGAGTGTCCAGCCTTATGTCTCATCCAGCTGTGGGTCTAGATATGGTCAATCCAGGTTGCATCAGAGACCCTGAACGGATTTTGTAAGAATTTCTCTCTCTTTCACTGTCTTTGCTTTGTGGGTTTTTTAAAGTAATGTATGTTTAGAATCGGGCTTGGCTGCTTTTCCCTGCTGTGTTGATGCCGCTTTAAACCCTCTTGATTCACTTGCAGAGAGATATCGATACATAGGTTTTCAGGTTCTTACTACTCAGATATATTCTTGTGTGGTGACTAGGGTGTGTTGAGTCCAGTTCACTGAGCAGGGAGTAGGCCTTGTCTATTACATATTTGGCTTATGGAGCGGTCTCTGAGCTAATTTCAAACCCTTGTTTTATGCATCACCCCACCTCACCTTTCCGGTTAAGCAGCCATAGTGTGTCTTCTAAAGGTGTGCCTCTGTTCTGTTTTGTAATTCAGTTCAAGTGTAGCGATTTTGACATTCCCTCTATAAGCGATATCTTAGGATAAGTGCCTTTTTCTGTGTGACTTATTTCACTTACAATCATCGTACCTAAATCCACTCATCATGCTGCTAACTAGCCTTATGACATTGATTTCATGGCTGAGTGATATTCCATTGTGCCAAGTACCACCATTTGTTTATCCATTTTTTTCTTTCCTGGGATATTGAAGGTGTACCGAAGTGGAGGTTCTTGGAAACAGAGCAGCCGTAAAGTTTGGGGTGCCTGTGTCTTGTTGATTTTTAGTTTTCCCAATTTATACGCCCATGAGTGGAAGTGCCCTATGCTCTCTACGCTGTGTTTATTACTTGTTTCAGGACACACCGTACACTTCTCCAGAGTGCCTGTTGGCAATTTACATCCCGCCCATCAGCGTAGCAAGGCTCCAATGTCTCCATGGCCTGTCCTGCTTTTCTGGTTTTTACAGTTTTTTCAGCATGGCCCTTTTGACCGAGGGCAAGCGAGACTTCTTTGTAGCGCTGATTTGCCCTTCCGGCTTGCTTGGTTGGCCAAAAAGGGCGTATGCGTTTTTTCCTGAATATATTCAGGAAAAAACGCATACGCCCTTTTTGGCCAAGGGCATCATTGTCAACGTTTTGCCGCTTTTCATGTGCTTTACAGGCGAGTCGAATCTACATCCTGAAATCTGTTTCCTGCAAATCTGCCTTGCTTTCAAATCCTCTTCGTTGCCTTCCCTCAATATATTTGTGGACGAGAGTTCTCATTGATAACTCTGCACGTTTGTGAATTGCAGTGCCCCTGAGCTCCATTTGTCTCCTCGCTTTTTTGGGAGCTGGCCGCAAAAGCGCAGGATTGCTTCAGGCCCTATTTTGGTTCTGGGGGGCAGGCTGAGCCTGTGGTTCATTCTTCTTCCTGATGGGAAAATGGAGTGACCTGTGCCTGTCCCAACACCTAGGGCTAGTCTCTCGTTGTTTCCCCGTCTTCCCCTTCATCCTCAAGACAAATTGCAACCTGGACGAAATAGGAGGTTAAAGGTGCTGATTCTCCAATTAGGGAGATGGTTAGTCAAGTGGCTGGAATGGCGAACCCGAGCACAAGGAGAGGAGAAATGAGGTGCGTTTTAGAAACCTTTCCCGATCTCATGGCATACCATCTTCTGGGTTTCCCATGCATGTTTTGATGTAGGAAGATGCCCTTATACCTGGAGATTTGAGACCCATGGGGTGTGTTCCCCACAGTATTACTTTAAAGTATCTGCGTTTGCTCACCCAACCTCACCAATCCTCTCAGCCCCAAGAGTGTCCAGCCTTATGTCTCATCCAGCTGTGGGTCTAGATATGGTGAATCCAGGTTGCATCAGAGACCCTGAACGGATTTTGTAAGAATTTCTCTCTCTTTCACTGTCTTTGTTTTGTGGGTTTTTTAAAGTAATTTATGTTTAGAATCGGGCTTGGCTGCTTTTCCCTGCTGTGTTGATGCCGCTTTACACCCTCTTGATTCACTTGCAGAGAGATATCGATACATATGTTTTCAGATTCATACTAGTCAGATATATTCTTGTGCGGTGACTAGGGGGTGTTGAGTCCAGTTCACTGAGCAGGGAGTAGGCCTTGTCTAGTACATATTTGGCTTATGGAGCGGTGTCTGAGCTAATTTGAAACCCTTGTTTTATGCATCACCCCACCTCACCTTTCCAGTTAAGCAGACATAGTGTGTCTTCTAAAGGTGTGACTCTGTTCTGTTTTGTAATTCAGTTCAAGTGTAGCGATTTTGACATTCCCTCTATAAGCGATATCTTAGGATAAGTGCCTTTTTCTGTGTGACTTATTTCACTTAGAATCATCGTACCTAAATCCACTCATCATGCTGCTAACTAGCCTTATGACATTGATTTCATGGCTGAGTGATATTGCATTGTGCCAAGTACCACCATTTCTTTATCCATTTTTCTCTTTCCTGGGATATTGAAGGTGTACCGAAGCGGAGGTTCTTGGCAACAGAGCAGCCGTAAACTTTAGGGTGCCTGTGTCTTGTTGATTTTTAGTTTTCCCAATTTATACGCCCATGAGTGGAAGTGCCCTATGCTCTCTACGCTGTGTTTATTACTTGTTTCAGGACACACCGTACTCTTCTCCAGATTGCCTGTTGGCAATTTACATCCCGCCCATCAGCGTAGCAAGGCTCCCATGTCTCCATGGCCTGTCCTGCTTTTCTGGTTTTTACTGTTTGTTCAGCATGGCCCTTTTGACCGAGGGCAAGCGAGACTTCTTTGTAGCGCTGATTTGCCCTTCCGGCTTGCTTGGTTGGCCAAAAAGGGCGTATGCGTTTTTTCCTGAATATATTCAGGAAAAAACGCATACGCCCTTTTTGGCCAAGGGCATCATTGTCAACGTTTTCTCACTTTTCATGTGCTTTAAAAGCGAGTCAAATCTACCTCCTGAAATCTGTTTCCTGCAAATCTGCCTTGCTTTCAAATCCTCTTCGTTGCCATCCCTCAATATATTTGTGGACGAGAGATCTCATTTATAACTCTGCACGTTTGTGAATTGCAGTGCCCCTGAGCTCCATTTGTCTCCTCGCTTTTTTGGGAGCTGGCCGCAAAAGCGCAGGATTGCTTCAGGCCCTATTTTGGTTTTGGGGGGCAGGCTGAGCCTGTGGTTCATTCTTCTTCCTGATGGGAAAATGGAGTGACCTGTGCCTGTCCCAACACCTAGGGCTAGTCTCTCGTTGGTTCCCCGTCTTCCCGTTCATCCTCAGGACAAACTGCAACCTGGACGAAACAGGAGGTTAAAGGTGCTGATTCTCCAAGTAGGGAGATGGTTAGTCAAGCGGCTGGAATGGCGAACCCGAGCACAAGGAGAGGAGAAATGAGGTGCGTTTTAGAAACTTTTCCCGATCTCACGGCATACCATCTTCTGGGTTTCCCATGCATGTTTTGATGTAGGAAGATGCCCTTGTACCTGGAGATTTGAGACCCATGGGGTGGGTACCCCGCAGTATTACTTTAAAGTATCTGCATTTGCTCACCCAACCTCACCAATCCTCTCAGCCGCAAGAGTGTCCAGCCTTATGTCTCATCCAGCTGTGGGTCTAGATATGGTCAATCCAGGTTGCATCAGAGACCCTTAACGGATTTTGTAAGAATTTCTCTCTCTTTCACTGTCTTTGCTTTGTGGGTTTTTTAAAGTAATGTATGTTTAGAATGGGGTTTGGCTGCTTTTCCCTGCTGTGTTTATGCCGCTTTACACCCTCTTGATTCACTTGCAGAGAGATATCGATACATAGGTTTTCAGATTCATACTAGTCAGATATATTCTTGTGCGGTGACTAGGGGGTGTTGAGTCCAGTTCACTGAGCAGGGAGTAGGCCTTGTCTATTACATATTTGGCTTATGGAGCGGTCTCTGAGCTAATTTCAAACCCTTGTTTTATGCATCACCCCACCTCACCTTTCCGGTTAAGCAGCCATAGTGTGTCTTCTAAAGGTGTGACTCTGTTCTGTTTTGTAATTCAGTTCAAGTGTAGCGATTTTGACATTCCCTCTATAAGCGATATCTTAGGATAAGTGTCTTTTTCTGTGTGACTTATTTCACTTAGAATCATCGTACCTAAATCCACTCATCATGCTGCTAACTAGCCTTATGACATTGATTTCATGGCTGAGTGATATTCCATTGTGCCAAGTACCACTATTTCTTTATCCACTTTTCTCTTTCCTGGTATATTGAAGGTGTACCGAAGCGGAGGTTCTTGGAAACAGAGCAGCCGTAAACTTTAGGGTGCCTGTGTCTTGTTGATTTTTAGTTTTCCCAATTTATACTCCCATGAGTGGGAGTGCCCTATGCTCTCTAAGCTGTGTTTATTACTTGTTTCAGGACACACCGTACTCTTCTCCAGAGTGCCTGTTGGCAATTTACATCCCGCCCATCAGCGTAGCAAGGCTCCCTTGTCTCCATGGCCTGTCCTGCTTTTCTGGTTTTTACACTTTGTTCAGCATGGCCCTTTTGACCGAGGGCAAGCGAGACTTCTTTGTAGCGCTGATTTGGCCTTCCGGCTTGCTTGGTTGGCCAAAAAGGGCGTATGCGTTTTTTCCTGAATATATTCAGGAAAAAACGCATACGCCCTTTTTGGCCAAGGGCATCATTGTCAACGTTTTGCCACTTTTCATGTGCTTTAAAGGCGAGTTGAATCTACCTCCTGAAATCTGTTTCCTGCAAATCTGCCTTGCTTTCAAATCCTCTTCGTTGCCTTCCCTCAATATATTTGTGGACGAGAGTTCTCATTTATAACTCTGCACGTTTGTGAATTGCAGTTCCCCTGAGCTCCATTTGTCTCCTCGCTTTTTTGGGAGCTGGCCGCAAAAGCGCAGGATTGCTTCAGGCCCTATTTTGGTTCTGGGGGGCAGGCTGAGCCTGTGGTTCATTCTTCTTCCTGATGGGAAAATGGAGTGACCTGTGCCTGTCCCAACACCTAGGGCTAGTCTCTCGTTGGTTCCCCGTCTTCCCCTTCATCCTCAGGACAAATTGCAACCTGGACGAAACAGTAGGTTAAAGGTGCTTATTCTCCAAGTAGGGAGATGGTTAGTCAAGGGGCTGGAATGGTGAACCCGAGCACAAGGAGAGGAGAAATGAGGTGCGTTTTAGAAACCTTTCCCGATCTAATGGCATACCATCTTCTGGGTTTCCCATGCATGTTTTGATGTAGGAAGATTCCCTTGTACCTGGAGATTTGAGACCCATGTGGTGGGTACCCCGCGGTATTACTTTAAAGTATCTGCATTTTCTCACCCAACCTCACCAATCCTCTCAGCCCCAAGAGTGTCCAGCCTTATGTCTCATCCAGCTGTGGGTCTAGATATGGTCAATCCAGGTTGCATCAGAGACCCTGAACGGATTTTGTAAGAATTTCTCTCTCTTTCACTGTCTTCGCTTTGTGGGTTTTTTAAAGTAATGTATGTTTAGAATGGGGTTTGGCTGCTTTTCCCTGCTGTGTTTATGCCGCTTTACACCCTCTTGATTCACTTGCAGAGAGATATCGATACATAGGTTTTCAGATTCATACTAGTCAGATATATTCTTGTGCGGTGACTAGGGGGTGTTGAGTCCAGTTCACTGAGCAGGGAGTAGGCCTTGTCTATTACATATCTGGATTATGGAGCGGTGTCTGAGCTAATTTCAAACCCTTGTTTTATGCATCACCCCACCTCACCTTTCCAGTTATGCAGCCATAGTGTGTCTTCTAAAGGTGTGACTCTGTTCTGTTTTGTAATTCAGTTCAAGTGTAGCGATTTTGACATTCCCTCTATAAGCGATATCTTAGGATAAGTGCCTTTTTCTGTGTGACTTATTTCACTTAGAATCATTGTACCTAAATCCACTCATCATGCTGCTAACTAGCCTTATGACATTGATTTCATGGCTGAGTGATATTGCATTGTGCAAGTACCACCATTTCTTTATCCATTTTTCTCTTTCCTGGTATATTGAAGGTGTACCGAAACGGAGGTTCTTGGCAACAGAGCAGCCGTAAACTTTAGGGTGCCTGTGTCTTGTTGATTTTTACTTTTCCCAATTTATACGCCCATGAGTGGAAGTGCCCTATGCTCTCTACGCTGTGTTTATTACTTGTTTCAGGACACACCGTACTCTTCTCCAGAGTGCCTGTTGGCAATTTACATCCCGCCCATCAGCGTAGCAAGGCTCCCATATCTCCATGGCCTGTCCTGCTTTTCTGGTTTTTACAGTTTGTTCAGCATGGCCCTTTTGACCGAGGGCAAGCGAGACTTCTTTGTAGCGCTGATTTGCCCTTCTGGCTTGCTTGGTTGGCCAAAAAGGGCGTATGCGTTTTTTCCTGAATATATTCAGGAAAAAACGCATACGCCCTTTTTGGCCAAGGGCATCATTGTCAACGTTTTGTCACTTTTCATGTGCTTTAAAGGCGAGTCAAATCTACCTCCTGAAATCTGTTTCCTGCAAATCTGCCTTGCTTTCAAATCCTCTTCGTTGCCATATCTCAATATATTTGTGGACGAGAGATCTCATTTATAACTCTGCACGTTTGTGAATTGCAGTGCCCCTGAGCTCCATTTGTCTCCTCGCTTTTTTGGGAGCTGGCCGCAAAAGCGCAGGATTGCTTCAGGCCCTATTTTGGTTTTGGGGGGCAGGCTGAGCCTGTGGTTCATTCTTCTTCCTGATGGGAAAATGGAGTGACCTGGGCCTGTCCCAACACCTAGGGCTAGTCTCTCGTTGGTTCCCCGTCTTCCCGTTCATCCTCAGGACAAACTGCAACCTGGACGAAACAGGAGGTTAAAGGTGCTGATTCTCCAAGTAGGGAGATGGTTAGTCAAGTGGCTGGAATGGCGAACCCGAGCACAAGGAGAGGAGAAATGAGGTGCGTTTTAGAAACTTTTCCCGATCTCACGGCATACCATCTTCTGGGTTTCCCATGCATGTTTTGATGGAGGAAGATGCCCTTGTACCTGGAGATTTGAGACCCATGGGGTGGGTACCCCGCAGTATTACTTTAAAGTATCTGCATTTGCTCACCCAACCTCACCAATCCTCTCAGCCGCAAGAGTGTCCAGCCTTATGTCTCATCCAGCTGTGGGTCTAGATATGGGCAATCCAGGTTGCATCAGAGACCCTGAACGGATTTTGTAAGAATTTCTCTCTCTTTCACTGTCTTTGCTTTGTGGGTTTTTTAAAGTAATGTATGTTTAGAATGGGGTTTGGCTGCTTTTCCCTTCTGTGTTTATGCCGCTTTACACCCTCTTGATTCACTTGCAGAGAGATATCAATACATAGGTTTTCAGATTCATACTAGTCAGATATATTCTTGTGCGGTGACTAGGGGGTGTTGAGTCCAGTTCACTGAGCAGGGAGTAGGCCTTGTCTATTACATATTTGGCTTATGGAGCGGTGTCTGAGCTAATTTCAAACCCTTGTTTTATGCATCACCCCACCTCACCTTTCCAGTTAAGCAGACATAGTGTGTCTTCTAAAGGTGTGACTCTGTTCTGTTTTGTAATTCAGTTCAAGTGTAGCGATTTTGACATTCCCTCTATAAGCGATATCTTAGGATAAGTGCCTTTTTCTGTGTGACTTATTTCACTTAGAATCATCGTACCTAAATCCACTCATCATGCTGCTAACTAGCCTTATGACATTGATTTCATGGCTGAGTGATATTCCATTGTGCCAAGTACCACCATTTCTTTATCCACTTTTCTCTTTCCTGGTATATTGAAGGTGTACCGAAGCGGAGGTTCTTGGAAACAGAGCAGCCGTAAACTTTAGGGTGCCTGTGTCTTGTTGATTTTTAGTTTTCCCAATTTATACGCCCATGAGTGGAAGTGCCCTATGCTCTCTACGCTGTGTTTATTACTTGTTTCAGGACACACCGTACTCTTCTCCAGATTGCCTGTTGGCAATTTACATCCCGCCCATCAGCGTAGCAAGGCTCCCATGTCTCCATGGCCTGTCCTGCTTTTCTGGTTTTTACAGTTTGTTCAGCATGGCCCTTTTGACCGAGGGCAAGCGAGACTTCTTTGTAGCGCTGATTTGCCCTTCCGGCTTGCTTGGTTGGCCAAAAAGGGCGTATGCGTTTTTTCCTGAATATATTCAGGAAAAAACGCATACGCCCTTTTTGGCCAAGGGCATCATTGTCAACGTTTTGTCACTTTTCATGTGCTTTAAAGGCGAGTCGAATCTACCTCCTGAAATCTGTTTCCTGCAAATCTGCCTTGCTTTCAAATCCTCTTCGTTGCCTTCCCTCAAAATATTTGTGGACGAGAGATCTCATTTATAACTCTGCACGTTTGTGAATTGCAGTGCCCCTGAGCTCCATTTGTCTCCTCGCTTTTTTGGGAGCTGGCCGCAAAAGCGCAGGATTGCTTCAGGCCCTATTTTGGTTTTGGGGGGCAGGCTGAGCCTGTGGTTCATTCTTCTTCCTGATGGGAAAATGGAGTGACCTGTGCCTGTCCCAACACCTAGGGCTAGTCTCTCGTTGGTTCCCCGTCTTCCCGTTCATCCTCAGGACAAACTGCAACCTGGACGAAACTGGAGGTTAAAGGTGCTGATTCTCCAAGTAGGGAGATGGTTAGTCAAGCGGCTGGAATGGCGAACCCGAGCACAAGGAGAGGAGAAATGAGGTGCGTTTTAGAAACTTTTCCCGATCTCACGGCATACCATCTTCTGGGTTTCCCATGCATGTTTTGATGTAGGAAGATGCCCTTGTACCCGGAGATTTGAGACCCATGGGGTGGGTACCACGCAGTATTACTTTAAAGTATCTGCATTTGCTCACCCAACCTCACCAATCCTCTCAGCCGCAAGAGTGTCCAGCCTTATGTCTCATGCAGCTGTGGGTCTAGATATGGTCAATCCAGGTTGCATCAGAGACCCTGAACGGATTTTGTAAGAATTTCTCTCTCTTTCACTGTCTTTGCTTTGTGGGTTTTTTAAAGTAATGTATGTTTAGAATGGGGTTTGGCTGCTTTTCCCTGCTGTGTTTATGCCGCTTTACAACCTCTTGATTCATTTGCAGAGAGATATCGATACATAGGTTTTCAGATTCATACTAGTCAGATATATTCTTGTGCGGTGACTAGGGGGTGTTGAGTCCAGTTCACTGAGCAGGGAGTAGGCCTTGTCTAGTACATATTTGGCTTATGGAGCGGTGTCTGAGCTAATTTCAAACCCTTGTTTTATGCATCACCCCACTTCACCTTTCCAGTTAAGCAGACATAGTGTGTCTTCTAAAGGTGTGACTCTGTTCTGTTTTGTAATTCAGTTCAAGTGTAGCGATTTTGACATTCCCTCTATAAGCGATATCTTAGGATAAGTGCCTTTTTCTGTGTGACTTATTTCACTTAGAATCATCGTACCTAAATCCACTCATCATGCTGCTAACTAGCCTTATGACATTGATTTCATGGCTGAGTGATATTGCATTGTGCCAAGTACCACCATTTGTTTATCCATTTTTCTCTTTCCTGGGATATTGAAGGTGTACCGAAGCGGAGGTTCTTGGCAACAGAGCAGCCGTAAACTTTAGGGTGCCTGTGTCTTGTTGATTTTTAGTTTTCCCAATTTATACGCCCATGAGTGGAAGTGCCCTATGCTCTCTACGCTGTGTTTATTACTTGTTTCAGGACACACCGTACTCTTCTCCAGATTGCCTGTTGGCAATTTACATCCCGCCCATCAGCGTAGCAAGGCTCCCATGTCTCCATGGCCTGTCCTGCTTTTCTGGTTTTTACAGTTTGTTCAGCATGGCCCTTTTGAACGAGGGCAAGCGAGACTTCTTTGTGGCGCTGATTTGCCCTTCCGGCTTGCTTGGTTGGCCAAAAAGGGCGTATGCGTTTTTTCCTGAATATATTCAGGAAAAAACGCATACGCCCTTTTTGGCCAAGGGCATCATTGTCAACGTTTTGTCACTTTTCATGTGCTTTAAAGGCGAGTCGAATCTACCTCCTGAAATCTGTTTCCTGCAAATCCTCTTCGTTGCCTTCCCTCAAAATATTTGTGGACGAGAGATCTCATTTATAACTCTGCACGTTTGTGAATTGCAGTGCCCCTGAGCTCCATTTGTCTCCTCGCTTTTTTGGGAGCTGGCCGCAAAAGCGCAGGATTGCTTCAGGCCCTATTTTGGTTTTGGGGGGCAGGCTGAGCCTGTGGTTCATTCTTCTTCCTGATGGGAAAATGGAGTGACCTGTGCCTGTCCCAACACCTAGGGCTAGTCTCTCGTTGGTTCCCCGTCTTCCCGTTCATCCTCAGGACAAACTGCAACCTGGACGAAACAGGAGGTTAAAGGTGCTGATTCTCCAAGTAGGGAGATGGTTAGTCAAGCGGCTGGAATGGCGAACCCGAGCACAAGGAGAGGAGAAATGAGGTGCGTTTTAGAAACTTTTCCCGATCTCACGGCATACCATCTTCTGGGTTTCCCATGCATGTTTTGATGTAGGAAGATGCCCTTGTACCCGGAGATTTGAGACCCATGGGGTGGGTACCCCGCAGTATTACTTTAAAGTATCTGCATTTGCTCACCCAACCTCACCAATCCTCTCAGCCGCAAGAGTGTCCAGCCTTATGTCTCATCCAGCTGTGGGTCTAGATATGGTCAATCCAGGTTGCATCAGAGACCCTGAACGGATTTTGTAAGAATTTCTCTCTCTTTCACTGTCTTTGCTTTGTGGGTTTTTTAAAGTAATGTATGTTTAGAATGGGGTTTGGCTGCTTTTCCCTGCTGTGTTTATGCCGCTTTACACCCTCTTGATTCACTTGCAGAGAGATATCGATACATAGGTTTTCAGATTCATACTAGTCAGATATATTCTTGTGCGGTGACTAGGGGGTGTTGAGTCCAGTTCACTGAGCAGGGAGTAGGCCTTGTCTATTACATATTTGGCTTATGAAGCGGTGTCTGAGCTAATTTCAAACCCTTGTTTTATGCATCACCCCACCTCACCTTTCCCGTTAAGCAGCCAGAGTGTGTCTTCTAAAGGTGTGCCTCTGTTCTGTTTTGTAATTCAGTTCAAGTGTAGCGATTTTGACATTCCCTCTAGAAGCGATATCTTAGGATAAGGGCCTTTTTCTGTGTGACTTATTTCACTTAGAATCATCGTACATAAATCCACTCATCATGCTGCTAAATAGCCTTATGTCATTGATTTCATGGCTGAGTGATATTCCATTGTGCCAAGTACCACCATTTCTTTATCCATTTTTCTCTTTCCTGGGATATTGAAGGTGTACCGAAGCGGAGGTTCTTGGCAACAGGGCAGCCGTAAAGTTTGGGGTGCCTGTGTCTTGTTGACTTTTAGTTTTCCCAATTTATATGCCCATGAGTGGAAGTGCCCTATGCTCTGAACGCTGTGTTTATTACTTGTTTCAGGACACACCGTACTCTTCTCCAGAGTACCTGTTGGGAATTTACATCCCGCCCATCAGCATAGCAAGGCTCCCATGTCTCCAAGGCCTGTCCTGCTTTTCTGGTTTTTACACTTTGTTCAGCATGGCCCTTTTGACCGAGGGCAAGCGAGACTTCTTTGTAGCGCTGATTTGCCCTTCCGGCTTGCTTGGTTGGCCAAAAAGGGCGTATGCGTTTTTTCCTGAATATATTCAGGAAAAAACGCATACGCCCTTTTTGGCCAAGGGCATCATTGTCAACGTTTTGCGGCTTTTCATGTGCTTTAAATGCGAGTCGAATCTACCTCCTGAAATCTGTTTACTGCAAATCTGCCTTGCTTTCAAATCCTCTTCGTTGCCTTCCCTCAATATATTTGTGGACGAGAGTTCTCATTTATAACTCTGCACGTTTGTGAATTGCAGTGCCCCTGAGCTCCATTTGTCTCCTCGCTTTTTGGGGAGCTGGCCGCAAAAGCGCAGGATTGCTTCAGGCCCTATTTTGGTTCTGGGGGGCAGGCTGAGCCTGTGGTTCATTCTTCTTCCTGATGGGAAAATGGAGTGACCTATGCCTGTCCCAACACCTAGGGCTCGTCTCTCGTTGGTTCTGCGTCTTCCCATTCATCCTCAGGACAAATTGCAACCTGTACAATCAGGAGGTTAAAGGTGCTGATTCTCCAAGTAGGGAGATGGTTAGTCAAGGGGCTGGAATGGCGAACCCGAGCACAAGGAGAGGAGAAATGAGGTGCGTTTTAGAAACCTTTCCCGATCTCACGGCATACCATCTTCTGGCTTTCCCATGCATGTTTTGATGTAGGAAGATGCCCTTGTACCTGGAGATTTGAGACCCATGGGCTGGGTACCCCGCGGTATTACTTTAAAGTATCTGCATTTGCTCACCCAACCTCACCAATCCTCTCAGCCCCAAGAGTGTCCAGCCTTATGTCTCATCCAGCTGTGGGTCTAGATATGGTCAATCCAGGTTGCATCAGAGACCCTGAACGGATTTTGTAAGAATTTCTCTCTCTTTCACTGTCTTTGCTTTGTGGGTTTTTTAAAGTAATGTATGTTTAGAATGGGGTTTGGCTGCTTTTCCCTGCTGTGTTTATGCCGCTTTACACCCTCTTGATTCACTTGCAGAGAGATATCGATACATAGGTTTTCAGATTCATACTAGTCAGATATATTCTTGTGCGGTGACTAGGGGGTGTTGAGTCCAGTTCACTGAGCAGGGAGTAGGCCTTGTCTAGTACATATTTGGCTTATGGAGCGGTGTCTGAGCTAATTTCAAACCCTTGTTTTATGCATCACCCCACCTCACCTTTCCAGTTAAGCAGACATAGTGTGTCTTCTAAAGGTGTGACTCTGTTCTGTTTTGTAATTCAGTTCAAGTGTAGCGATTTTGACATTCCCTCTATAAGCGATATCTTAGGATAAGTGCCTTTTTCTGTGTGACTTATTTCACTTAGAATCATCGTACCTAAATCCACTCATCATGCTGCTAACTAGCCTTATGACATTGATTTCATGGCTGAGTGATATTGCATTGTGCCAAGTACCACCATTTGTTTATCCATTTTTCTCTTTTCTGGGATATTGAAGGTGTACCGAAGCGGAGGTTCTTGGCAACAGAGCAGCCGTAAACTTTAGGGTGCCTGTGTCTTGTTGATTTTTAGTTTTCCCAATTTATACGCCCATGAGTGGAAGTGCCCTATGGTCTCTACGCTGTGTTTATTACTTGTTTCAGGACACACCGTACTCTTCTCCAGATTGCCTGTTGGCAATTTACATCCCTCCCATCAGCGTAGCAAGGCTCCCATGTCTCCATGGCCTGTCCTGCTTTTCTGGTTTTTACAGTTTGTTCAGCATGGCCCTTTTGAACGAGGGCAAGCGAGACTTCTTTGTGGCGCTGATTTGCCCTTCCGGCTTGCTTGGTTGGCCAAAAAGGGCGTATGCGTTTTTTCCTGAATATATTCAGGAAAAAACGCATACGCCCTTTTTGGCCAAGGGCATCATTGTCAACGTTTTGTCACTTTTCATGTGCTTTAAAGGCGAGTCGAATCTACCTCCTGAAATCTGTTTACTGCAAATCTGCCTTGCTTTCAAATCCTCTTCGTTGCCTTCCCTCAATATATTTGTGGACGAGAGTTCTCATTTATAACTCTGCACGTTTGTGAATTGCAGTGCCCCTGAGCTCCATTTGTCTCCTCGCTTTTTGGGGAGCTGGCCGCAAAAGCGCAGGATTGCTTCAGGCCCTATTTTGGTTCTGGGGGGCAGGCTGAGCCTGTGGTTCATTCTTCTTCCTGATGGGAAAATGGAGTGACCTATGCCTGTCCCAACACCTAGGGCTCGTCTCTCGTTGGTTCTGCGTCTTCCCATTCATCCTCAGGACAAATTGCAACCTGTACAATCAGGAGGTTAAAGGTGCTGATTCTCCAAGTAGGGAGATGGTTAGTCAAGCGGCTGGAATGGCGAACCCGAGCACAAGGAGAGGAGAAATGAGGTGCGTTTTAGAAACCTTTCCCGATCTCACGGCATACCATCTTCTGGCTTTCCCATGCATGTTTTGATGTAGGAAGATGCCCTTGTACCTGGAGATTTGAGACCCATGGGCTGGGTACCCCGCGGTATTACTTTAAAGTATCTGCATTTGCTCACCCAACCTCACCAATCCTCTCAGCCCCAAGAGTGTCCAGCCTTATGTCTCATCCAGCTGTGGGTCTAGATATGGTCAATCCAGGTTGCATCAGAGACCCTGAACGGATTTTGTAAGAATTTCTCTCTCTTTCACTGTCTTTGCTTTGTGGGTTTTTTAAAGTAATGTATGTTTAGAATGGGGTTTGGCTGCTTTTCCCTGCTGTGTTTATGCCGCTTTACACCCTCTTGATTCACTTGCAGAGAGATATCGATACATAGGTTTTCAGATTCATACTAGTCAGATATATTCTTGTGCGGTGACTAGGGGGTGTTGAGTCCAGTTCACTGAGCAGGGAGTAGGCCTTGTCTAGTACATATTTGGCTTATGGAGCGGTGTCTGAGCTAATTTCAAACCCTTGTTTTATGCATCACCCCACCTCACCTTTCCAGTTAAGCAGACATAGTGTGTCTTCTAAAGGTGTGACTCTGTTCTGTTTTGTAATTCAGTTCAAGTGTAGCGATTTTGACATTCCCTCTATAAGCGATATCTTAGGATAAGTGCCTTTTTCTGTGTGACTTATTTCACTTAGAATCATCGTACCTAAATCCACTCATCATGCTGCTAACTAGCCTTATGACATTGATTTCATGGCTGAGTGATATTGCATTGTGCCAAGTACCACCATTTGTTTATCCATTTTTCTCTTTCCTGGGATATTGAAGGTGTACCGAAGCGGAGGTTCTTGGCAACAGAGCAGCCGTAAACTTTAGGGTGCCTGTGTCTTGTTGATTTTTAGTTTTCCCAATTTATACGCCCATGAGTGGAAGTGCCCTATGCTCTCTACGCTGTGTTTATTACTTGTTTCAGGACACACCGTACTCTTCTCCAGATTGCCTGTTGGCAATTTACATCCCGCCCATCAGCGTAGCAAGGCTCCCATGTCTCCATGGCCTGTCCTGCTTTTCTGGTTTTTACAGTTTGTTCAGCATGGCCCTTTTGAACGAGGGCAAGCGAGACTTCTTTGTGGCGCTGATTTGCCCTTCCGGCTTGCTTGGTTGGCCAAAAAGGGCGTATGCGTTTTTTCCTGAATATATTCAGGAAAAAACGCATACGCCCTTTTTGGCCAAGGGCATCATTGTCAACGTTTTGTCACTTTTCATGTGCTTTAAAGGCGAGTCGAATCTACCTCCTGAAATCTGTTTCCTGCAAATCTGCCTTGCTTTCAAATCCTCTTCGTTGCCTTCCCTCAAAATATTTGTGGACGAGAGATCTCATTTATAACTCTGCACGTTTGTGAATTGCAGTGCCCCTGAGCTCCATTTGTCTCCTCGCTTTTTTGGGAGCTGGCCGCAAAAGCGCAGGATTGCTTCAGGCCCTATTTTGGTTCTGGGGGGCAGGCTGAGCCTGTGGTTCATTCTTCTTCCTGATGGGAAAATGGAGTAACCTGTGCCTGTCCCAACACCTAGGGCTAGTCTCTCGTTGTTTCCCCGTCTTCCCCTTCATCCTCAGGACAAATTGAACCTGGACGAAAGAGGAGGTTAAAGGTGCTGATTCTCCAATTAGGGAGATGGTTAGTCAAGTGGCTGGAATGGCGAACCCGAGCACAAGGAGAGGAGAAATGAGGTGCGTTTTAGAAACCTTTCCCGATCTCACGGCATACCATCTTCTGGGTTTCACATGCATGTTTGGATGTAGGAAGATGCCCTTGTACCTGGAGATTTGAGACCCATGGTGTGGGTACCCCGCGGTATTACTTTAAAGTATCTGCGTTTGCTCACCCAACCTCACCAATCCTCTCAGCCCCAAGATTGTCCAGCCTTATGTCTCATCCAGCTGTGGGTCTAGATATGGTCAATCCAGGTTGCATCAGAGACCCTGAACGGATTTTGTAAGAATTTCTCTCTCTTTCACTGTCTTTGCTTTGTGGGGTGTTTAAAGTAATGTATGTTTAGAATGGGGTTTGGCTGCTTTTCCCTGCTGCGTTTATGCCGCTTTACACCCTCTTGATTCACTTGCAGAGAGATATCAATAAACAGGTTTTCAGATTCATACTAGTCAGATATATTCTTGTGCGGTGACTAGGGGGTGTTGAGTCCAGTTCACTGAGCAGGGAGTAGGCCTTGTCTATTACATATTTGGCTTATGGAGCGGTCTCTGAGCTAATTTCAAACCCTTGTTTTATGCATCACCCCACCTCACCTTTCCAGTTAAGCAGACATAGTGTGTCTTCTAAAGGTGTGCCTCTGTTCTGTTTTGTAATTCAGTTCAAGTGTAGCGATTTTGACATTCCCTCTAGAAGCGATATCTTAGGATAAGGGCCTTTTTCTTTGTGACTTATTTCACTTAGAATCATCGTACCTAAATCCACTCATCATGCTGCTAACTAGCCTTATGACATTGATTTCATGGCTGAGTGATATTCCATTGTGCCAAGTACCACCATTTCTTTATCCATTTTTCTCTTTCCTGGGATATTGAAGGTGTACCGAAGCGGAGGTTCTTGGCAACAGAGCAGCCGTAAAGTTTGGGGTGCCTGTGTCTTGTTGATTTTTAGTTTTCCCAATTTATACGCCCATGAGTGGAAGTGCCCTATGCTCTCTACACTGTGTTTATTACTTGTTTCAGGACACACCGTACTCTTCTCCAGAGTGCCTGTTGGCAATTTACATCCCGCCCATCAGCGTAGCAAGGCTCCCATGTCTCCATGGCCTGTCCTGCTTTTCTTGTTTTTACACTTTGTTCAGCATGGCCCTTTTGACCGAGGGCAAGCGAGACTTCTTTGTAGCGCTGATTTGCCCTTCCGGCTTGCTTGGTTGGCCAAAAAGGGCGTATGCGTTTTTTCCTGAATATATTCAGGAAAAAACGCATACGCCCTTTTTGGCCAAGGGCATCATTGTCAACGTTTTGCCGCTTTTCATGTGCTTTAAAGTCGAGTAGAATCTACCTCCTGAAATCTGTTTCCTGCAAATCTGCCTTGCTTTCAAATCCTCTTCGTTGCCTTCCCTCAATATATTTGTGGACGAGAGTTCTCATTTATAACTCTGCACGTTTGTGAATTGCAGTGCCCCTGAGCTCCATTTGTCTCCTCGCTTTTTTGGGAGCTGGCCGCAAAAGCGCAGGATTGCTTCAGGCCCTATTTTGGTTCTGGGGGGCAGGCTGAGCCTGTGGTTCATTCTTCTTCCTGATGGGAAAATGGAGTGACCTACGCCTGTCCCAACACCTAGGGCTCGTCTCTCGTTGGTTCCGCGTCTTCCCGTTCATCCTCAGGACAAATTGCAACCTGTACAATCAGGAGGTTAAAGGTGCTGATTCTCCAAGTAGGGAGATGGTTGGTCAAGCAGCTGGAATGGCGAACCCGAGCACAAGGAGAGGAGAAATGAGGTGCGTTTTAGAAACCTTTCCCGATCTAATGGCATACCATCTTCTGGGTTTCCCATGCATGTTTTGATGTAGGAAGATTCCCTTGTACCTGGAGATTTGAGACCCATGTGGTGGGTACCCCGCGGTATTACTTTAAAGTATCTGCATTTTCTCACCCAACCTCACCAATCCTCTCAGCCCCAAGAGTGTCCAGCCTTATGTCTCATCCAGCTGTGGGTCTAGATATGGTCAATCCAGGTTGCATCAGAGACCCTGAACGGATTTTGTAAGAATTTCTCTCTCTTTCACTGTCTTCGCTTTGTGGGTTTTTTAAAGTAATGTATGTTTAGAATGGGGTTTGGCTGCTTTTCCCTGCTGTGTTTATGCCGCTTTACACCCCCTTGATTCACTTGCAGAGAGATATCGATACATAGGTTTTCAGATTCATACTAGTCAGATATATTCTTGTGCGGTGACTAGGGGGTGTTGAGTCCAGTTCACTGAGCAGGGAGTAGGCCTTGTCTAGTACATATTTGGATTATGGAGCGGTGTCTGAGCTAATTTCAAACCCTTGTTTTATGCATCACCCCACCTCACCTTTCCAGTTATGCAGCCATAGTGTGTCTTCTAAAGGTGTGACTCTGTTCTGTTTTGTAATTCAGTTCAAGTGTAGCGATTTTGACATTCCCTCTATAAGCGATATCTTAGGATAAGTGCCTTTTTCTGTGTGACTTATTTCACTTAGAATCATTGTACCTAAATCCACTCATCATGCTGCTAACTAGCCTTATGACATTGATTTCATGGCTGAGTGATATTGCATTGTGCCAAGTACCACCATTTCTTTATCCATTTTTCTCTTTCCTGGTATATTGAAGGTGTACCGAAACGGAGGTTCTTTGCAACAGAGCAGCCGTAAACTTTAGGGTGCCTGTGTCTTGTTGATTTTTACTTTTCCCAATTTATACGCCCATGAGTGGAAGTGCCCTATGCTCTCTACGCTGTGTTTATTACTTGTTTCAGGACACACCGTACTCTTCTCCAGAGTGCCTGTTGGCAATTTACATCCCGCCCATCAGCGTAGCAAGGCTCCCATGTCTCCATGGCCTGTCCTGCTTTTCTGGTTTTTACAGTTTGTTCAGCATGGCCCTTTTGACCGAGGGCAAGCGAGACTTCTTTGTAGCGCTGATTTGCCCTTCTGGCTTGCTTGGTTGGCCAAAAAGGGCGTATGCGTTTTTTCCTGAATATATTCAGGAAAAAACGCATACGCCCTTTTTGGCCAAGGGCATCATTGTCAACGTTTTGTCACTTTTCATGTGCTTTAAAGGCGAGTCAAATCTACCTCCTGAAATCTGTTTCCTGCAAATCTGCCTTGCTTTCAAATCCTCTTCGTTGCCATCCCTCAATATATTTGTGGACGAGAGATCTCATTTATAACTCTGCACGTTTGTGAATTGCAGTGCCCCTGAGCTCCATTTGTCTCCTCGCTTTTTTGGGAGCTGGCCGCAAAAGCGCAGGATTGCTTCAGGCCCTATTTTGGTTTTGGGGGGCAGGCTGAGCCTGTGGTTCATTCTTCTTCCTGATGGGAAAATGGAGTGACCTGTGCCTGTCCCAACACCTAGGGCTAGTCTCTCGTTGGTTCCCCGTCTTCCCGTTCATCCTCAGGACAAACTGCAACCTGGACGAAACAGGAGGTTAAAGGTGCTGATTCTCCAAGTAGGGAGATGGTTAGTCAAGTGGCTGGAATGGCGAACCCGAGCACAAGGAGAGGAGAAATGAGGTGCGTTTTAGAAACTTTTCCCGATCTCACGGCATACCATCTTCTGGGTTTCCCATGCATGTTTTGATGGAGGAAGATGCCCTTGTACCTGGAGATTTGAGACCCATGGGGTGGGTACCCCGCAGTATTACTTTAAAGTATCTGCATTTGCTCACCCAACCTCACCAATCCTCTCAGCCGCAAGAGTGTCCAGCCTTATGTCTCATCCAGCTGTGGGTCTAGATATGGGCAATCCAGGTTGCATCAGAGACCCTGAACGGATTTTGTAAGAATTTCTCTCTCTTTCACTGTCTTTGCTTTGTGGGTTTTTTAAAGTAATGTATGTTTAGAATGGGGTTTGGCTGCTTTTCCCTTCTGTGTTTATGCCGCTTTACACCCTCTTGATTCACTTGCAGAGAGATATCGATACATAGGTTTTCAGATTCATACTAGTCAGATATATTCTTGTGCGGTGACTAGGGGGTGTTGAGTCCAGTTCACTGAGCAGGGAGTAGGCCTTGTCTATTACATATTTGGCTTATGGAGCGGTGTCTGAGCTAATTTCAAACCCTTGTTTTATGCATCACCCCACCTCACCTTTCCAGTTAAGCAGACATAGTGTGTCTTCTAAAGGTGTGACTCTGTTCTGTTTTGTAATTCAGTTCAAGTGTAGCGATTTTGACATTCCCTCTATAAGCGATATCTTAGGATAAGTGCCTTTTTCTGTGTGACTTATTTCACTCAGAATCATCGTACCTAAATCCACTCATCATGCTGCTAACTAGCCTTATGACATTGATTTCATGGCTGAGTGATATTCCATTGTGCCAAGTACCACCATTTGTTTATCCACTTTTCTCTTTCCTGGTATATTGAAGGTGTACCGAAGCGGAGGTTCTTGGAAACAGAGCAGCCGTAAACTTTAGGGTGCCTGTGTCTTGTTGATTTTTAGTTTTCCCAATTTATACGCCCATGAGTGGAAGTGCCCTATGCTCTCTACGCTGTGTTTATTACTTGTTTCAGGACACACCGTACTCTTCTCCAGATTGCCTGTTGGCAATTTACATCCCGCCCATCAGCGTAGCAAGGCTCCCATGTCTCCATGGCCTGTCCTGCTTTTCTGGTTTTTACAGTTTGTTCAGCATGGCCCTTTTGACCGAGGGCAAGCGAGACTTCTTTGTAGCGCTGATTTGCCCTTCCGGCTTGCTTGGTTGGCCAAAAAGGGCGTATGCGTTTTTTCCTGAATATATTCAGGAAAAAACGCATACGCCCTTTTTGGCCAAGGGCATCATTGTCAACGTTTTGTCACTTTTCATGTGCTTTAAAGGCGAGTCGAATCTACCTCCTGAAATCTGTTTCCTGCAAATCTGCCTTGCTTTCAAATCCTCTTCGTTGCCTTCCCTCAAAATATTTGTGGACGAGAGATCTCATTTATAACTCTGCACGTTTGTGAATTGCAGTGCCCCTGAGCTCCATTTGTCTCCTCGCTTTTTTGGGAGCTGGCCGCAAAAGCGCAGGTTTGCTTCAGGCCCTATTTTGGTTTTGGGGGGCAGGCTGAGCCTGTGGTTCATTCTTCTTCCTGATGGGAAAATGGAGTGACCTGTGCCTGTCCCAACACCTAGGGCTAGTCTCTCGTTGGTTCCCCGTCTTCCCGTTCATCCTCAGGACAAACTGCAACCTGGACGAAACAGGAGGTTAAAGGTGCTGATTCTCCAAGTAGGGAGATGGTTAGTCAAGCGGCTGGAATGGCGAACCCGAGCACAAGGAGAGGAGAAATGAGGTGCGTTTTAGAAACTTTTCCCGATCTCACGGCATACCATCTTCTGGGTTTCCCATGCATGTTTTGATGTAGGAAGATGCCCTTGTACCCGGAGATTTGAGACCCATGGGGTGGGTACCCCGCAGTATTACTTTAAAGTATCTGCATTTGCTCACCCAACCTCACCAATCCTCTCAGCCGCAAGAGTGTCCAGCCTTATGTCTCATGCAGCTGTGGGTCTAGATATGGTCAATCCAGGTTGCATCAGAGACCCTGAACGAATTTTGTAAGAATTTCTCTCTCTTTCACTGTCTTTGCTTTGTGGGTTTTTTAAAGTAATGTATGTTTAGAATGGGGTTTGGCTGCTTTTCCCTGCTGTGTTTATGCCGCTTTACACCCTCTTGATTCACTTGCAGAGAGATATCGATACATAGGTTTTCAGATTCATACTAGTCAGATATATTCTTGTGCGGTGACTAGGGGGTGTTGAGTCCAGTTCACTGAGCAGGGAGTAGGCCTTGTCTAGTACATATTTGGCTTATGGAGCGGTGTCTGAGCTAATTTCAAACCCTTGTTTTATGCATCACCCCACCTCACCTTTCCAGTTAAGCAGACATAGTGTGTCTTCTAAAGGTGTGACTCTGTTCTGTTTTGTAATTCAGTTCAAGTGTAGCGATTTTGACATTCCCTCTATAAGCGATATCTTAGGATAAGTGCCTTTTTCTGTGTGACTTATTTCACTTAGAATCATCGTACCTAAATCCACTCATCATGCTGCTAACTAGCCTTATGACATTGATTTCATGGCTGAGTGATATTGCATTGTGCCAAGTACCACCATTTGTTTATCCATTTTTCTCTTTCCTGGGATATTGAAGGTGTACCGAAGCGGAGGTTCTTGGCAACAGAGCAGCCGTAAACTTTAGGGTGCCTGTGTCTTGTTGATTTTTAGTTTTCCCAATTTATACGCCCATGAGTGGAAGTGCCCTATGCTCTCTACGCTGTGTTTATTACTTGTTTCAGGACACACCGTACTCTTCTCCAGATTGCCTGTTGGCAATTTACATCCCGCCCATCAGCGTAGCAAGGCTCCCATGTCTCCATGGCCTGTCCTGCTTTTCTGGTTTTTACAGTTTGTTCAGCATGGCCCTTTTGAACGAGGGCAAGCGAGACTTCTTTGTGGCGCTGATTTGCCCTTCCGGCTTGCTTGGTTGGCCAAAAAGGGCGTATGCGTTTTTTCCTGAATATATTCAGGAAAAAACGCATACGCCCTTTTTGGCCAAGGGCATCATTGTCAACGTTTTGTCACTTTTCATGTGCTTTAAAGGCGAGTCGAATCTACCTCCTGAAATCTGTTTCCTGCAAATCTGCCTTGCTTTCAAATCCTCTTCGTTGCCTTCCCTCAAAATATTTGTGGACGAGAGATCTCATTTATAACTCTGCACGTTTGTGAATTGCAGTGCCCCTGAGCTCCATTTGTCTCCTCGCTTTTTTGGGAGCTGGCCGCAAAAGCGCAGGATTGCTTCAGGCCCTATTTTGGTTTTGGGGGGCAGGCTGAGCCTGTGGTTCATTCTTCTTCCTGATGGGAAAATGGAGTGACCTGTGCCTGTCCCAACACCTAGGGCTAGTCTCTCGTTGGTTCCCCGTCTTCCCGTTCATCCTCAGGACAAACTGCAACCTGGACGAAACAGGAGGTTAAAGGTGCTGATTCTCCAAGTAGGGAGATGGTTAGTCAAGCGGCTGGAATGGCGAACCCGAGCACAAGGAGAGGAGAAATGAGGTGCGTTTTAGAAACTTTTCCCGATCTCACGGCATACCATCTTCTGGGTTTCCCATGCATGTTTTGATGTAGGAAGATGCCCTTGTACCCGGAGATTTGAGACCCATGGGGTGGGTACCCCGCAGTATTACTTTAAAGTATCTGCATTTGCTCACCCAACCTCACCAATCCTCTCAGCCGCAAGAGTGTCCAGCCTTATGTCTCATCCAGCTGTGGGTCTAGATATGGTCAATCCAGGTTGCATCAGAGACCCTGAACGGATTTTGTAAGAATTTCTCTCTCTTTCACTGTCTTTGCTTTGTGGGTTTTTTAAAGTAATGTATGTTTAGAATGGGGTTTGGCTGCTTTTCCCTGCTGTGTTTATGCCGCTTTACACCCTCTTGATTCACTTACAGAGAGATATCGATACATAGGTTTTCAGATTCATACTAGTCAGATATATTCTTGTGCGGTGACTAGGGGGTGTTGAGTCCAGTTCACTGAGCAGGGAGTAGGCCTTGTCTATTACATATTTGGCTTATGAAGCGGTGTCTGAGCTAATTTCAAACCCTTGTTTTATGCATCACCCCACCTCACCTTTCCCGTTAAGCAGCCATAGTGTGTCTTCTAAAGGTGTGCCTCTGTTCTGTTTTGTAATTCAGTTCAAGTGTAGCGATTTTGACATTCCCTCTAGAAGCGATATCTTAGGATAAGGGCCTTTTTCTGTGTGACTTATTTCACTTAGAATCATCGTACCTAAATCCACTCATCATGCTGCTAAATAGCCTTATGTCATTGATTTCATGGCTGAGTGATATTCCATTGTGCCAAGTACCACCATTTCTTTATCCATTTTTCTCTTTCCTGGGATATTGAAGGTGTACCGAAGCGGAGGTTCTTGGCAACAGGGCAGCCGTAAAGTTTGGGGTGCCTGTGTCTTGTTGACTTTTAGTTTTCCCAATTTATATGCCCATGAGTGGAAGTGCCCTATGCTCTGAACGCTGTGTTTATTACTTGTTTCAGGACACACCGTACTCTTCTCCAGAGTGCCTGTTGGGAATTTACATCCTGCCCATCAGCATAGCAAGGCTCCCATGTCTCCATGGCCTGTCCTGCTTTTCTGTTTTTTATACTTTGTTCAGCATGGCCCTGTTGACCGAGGGCAAGCGAGACTTCTTTGTAGCGCTGATTTGCCCTTCCGGCTTGCTTGGTTGGCCAAAAAGGGCGTATGCGTTTTTTCCTGAATATATTCAGGAAAAAACGCATACGCCCTTTTTGGCCAAGGGCATCATTGTCAACGTTTTGCGGCTTTTCATGTGCTTTAAATGCGAGTCGAATCTACCTCCTGAAATCTGTTTCCTGCAAATCTGCCTTGCTTTCAAATCCTCTTCGTTGCCTTCCCTCAATATATTTGTGGACGAGAGTTCTAATTTATAACTCTGCACGTTTGTGAATTGCAGTGCCCCTGAGCTCCATTTGTCTCCTCGCTTTTTGGGGAGCTGGCCGCAAAAGCGCAGGATTGCTTCAGGCCCTATTTTGGTTCTGGGGGGCAGGCTGAGCCTGTGGTTCATTCTTCTTCCTGATGGGAAAATGGAGTGACCTATGCCTGTCCCAACACCTAGGGCTCGTCTCTCGTTGGTTCTGCGTCTTCCCATTCATCCTCAGGACAAATTGCAACCTGTACAATCAGGAGGTTAAAGGTGCTGATTCTCCAAGTAGGGAGATGGTTAGTCAAGCGGCTGGAATGGCGAACCCGAGCACAAGGAGAGGAGAAATGAGGTGCGTTTTAGAAACCTTTCCCGATCTCATGGCATAGCATCTTCTGTGTTTCCCATGCATGTTTTGATGTAGGAAGATGCCCTTGTACCCGGAGATTTGAGACCCATGTGGTGGGTACCCCGCAGTATTACTTTAAAGTATCTGCATTTGCTCACCCAACCTCACCAATCCTCTCAGCCGCAAGAGTGTCCAGCCTTATGTCTCATCCAGCTGTGGGTCTAGATATGGTCAATCCAGGTTGCATCAGAGACCCTGAACGGATTTTGTAAGAATTTCTCTCTCTTTCACTGTCTTTGCTTTGTGGGTTTTTTAAAGTAATGTATGTTTAGAATGGGGTTTGGCTGCTTTTCCCTGCTGTGTTTATGCCGCTTTACACCCTCTTGATTCACTTGCAGAGAGATATCGATACATAGGTTTTCAGATTCATACTAGTCAGATATATTCTTGTGCGGTGACTAGGGGGTGTTGAGTCCAGTTCACTGAGCAGGGAGTAGGCCTTGTCTAGTACATATTTGGCTTATGGAGCGGTGTCTGAGCTAATTTCAAACCCTTGTTTTATGCATCACCCCACCTCACCTTTCCAGTTAAGCAGACATAGTGTGTCTTCTAAAGGTGTGACTCTGTTCTGTTTTGTAATTCAGTTCAAGTGTAGCGATTTTGACATTCCCTCTATAAGCGATATCTTAGGATAAGTGCCTTTTTCTGTGTGACTTATTTCACTTAGAATCATCGTACCTAAATCCACTCATCATGCTGCTAACTAGCCTTATGACATTGATTTCATGGCTGAGTGATATTGCATTGTGCCAAGTACCACCATTTGTTTATCCATTTTTCTCTTTCCTGGGATATTGAAGGTGTACCGAAGCGGAGGTTCTTGGCAACAGAGCAGCCGTAAACTTTAGGGTGCCTGTGTCTTGTTGATTTTTATTTTTCCCAATTTATACGCCCATGAGTGGAAGTGCCCTATGCTCTCTACGCTGTGTTTATTACTTGTTTCAGGACACACCGTACTCTTCTCCAGATTGCCTGTTGGCAATTTACATCCCGCCCATCAGCGTAGCAAGGCTCCCATGTCTCCATGGCCTGTCCTGCTTTTCTGGTTTTTACAGTTTGTTCAGCATGGCCCTTTTGAACGAGGGCAAGCGAGACTTCTTTGTGGCGCTGATTTGCCCTTCCGGCTTGCTTGGTTGGCCAAAAAGGGCGTATGCGTTTTTTCCTGAATATATTCAGGAAAAAACGCATACGCCCTTTTTGGCCAAGGGCATCATTGTCAACGTTTTGTCACTTTTCATGTGCTTTAAAGGCGAGTCGAATCTACCTCCTGAAATCTGTTTCCTGCAAATCTGCCTTGCTTTCAAATCCTCTTCGTTGCCTTCCCTCAAAATATTTGTGGACGAGAGATCTCATTTATAACTCTGCACGTTTGTGAATTGCAGTGCCCCTGAGCTCCATTTGTCTCCTCGTTTTTTGGGAGCTGGCCGCAAAAGCGCAGGATTGCTTCAGGCCCTATTTTGGTTCTGGGGGGCAGGCTGAGCCTGTGGTTCATTCTTCTTCCTGATGGGAAAATGGAGTAACCTGTGCCTGTCCCAACACCTAGGGCTAGTCTCTCGTTGTTTCCCCGTCTTCCCCTTCATCTTCAGGACAAATTGAACCTGGACGAAAGAGGAGGTTAAAGGTGCTGATTCTCCAATTAGGGAGATGGTTAGTCAAGTGGCTGGAATGGCGAACCCGAGCACAAGGAGAGGAGAAATGAGGTGCGTTTTAGAAACCTTTCCCGATCTCACGGCATACCATCTTCTGGGTTTCACATGCATGTTTGGATGTAGGAAGATGCCCTTGTACCTGGAGATTTGAGACCCATGGTGTGGGTACCCCGCGGTATTACTTTAAAGTATCTGCGTTTGCTCACCCAACCTCACCAATCCTCTCAGCCCCAAGAGTGTCCAGCCTTATGTCTCATCCAGCTGTGGGTCTAGATATGGTCAATCCAGGTTGCATCAGAGACCCTGAACGGATTTTGTAAGAATTTCTCTCTCTTTCACTGTCTTTGCTTTGTGGGGTGTTTAAAGTAATGTATGTTTAGAATGGGGTTTGGGTGCTTTTCCCTGCTGCGTTTATGCCGCTTTACACCCTCTTGATTCACTTGCAGAGAGATATCAATAAACAGGTTTTCAGATTCATACTAGTCAGATATATTCTTGTGCGGTGACTAGGGGGTGTTGAGTCCAGTTCACTGAGCAGGGAGTAGGCCTTGTCTATTACATATTTGGCTTATGGAGCGGTCTCTGAGCTAATTTCAAACCCTTGTTTTATGCATCACCCCACCTCACCTTTCCGGTTAAGCAGCCATAGTGTGTCTTCTAAAGGTGTGCCTCTGTTCTGTTTTGTAATTCAGTTCAAGTTTAGCGATTTTGACATTCCCTCTATAAGCGATATCTTAGGATAAGTGCCTTTTTCTTTGTGACTTATTTCACTTAGAATCATCGTACCTAAATCCACTCATCATGCTGCTAACTAGCCTTATGACTTTGATTTCATGGCTGAGTGATATTCCATTGTGCCAAGTACCACCATTTCTTTATCCATTTTTCTCTTTCCTGGGATATTGAAGGTGTACCGAAGCGGAGGTTCTTGGCAACAGAGCAGCCGTAAAGTTTGGGGTGCCTGTGTCTTGTTGATTTTTAGTTTTCCCAATTTATACGCCCATGAGTGGAAGTGCCCTATGCTCTCTACACTGTGTTTATTACTTGTTTCAGGACACACCGTACTCTTCTCCAGAGTGCCTGTTGGCAATTTACATCCCGCCCATCAGCGTAGCAAGGCTCCCATGTCTCCATGGCCTGTCCTGCTTTTCTTGTTTTTACACTTTGTTCAGCATGGCCCTTTTGACCGAGGGCAAGCGAGACTTCTTTGTAGCGCTGATTTGCCCTTCCGGCTTGCTTGGTTGGCCAAAAAGGGCGTATGCGTTTTTTCCTGAATATATTCAGGAAAAAACGCATACGCCCTTTTTGGCCAAGGGCATCATTGTCAACGTTTTGCCGCTTTTCATGTGCTTTAAAGTCGAGTAGAATCTACCTCCTGAAATCTGTTTCCTGCAAATCTGCCTTGCTTTCAAATCCTCTTCGTTGCCTTCCCTCAATATATTTGTGGACGAGAGTTCTCATTTATAACTCTGCACGTTTGTGAATTGCAGTGCCCCTGAGCTCCATTTGTCTCCTCGCTTTTTTGGGAGCTGGCCGCAAAAGCGCAGGATTGCTTCAGGCCCTATTTTGGTTCTGGGGGGCAGGCTGAGCCTGTGGTTCATTCTTCTTCCTGATGGGAAAATGGAGTGACCTACGACTGTCCCAACACCTAGGGCTCGTCTCTCGTTGGTTCCGCGTCTTCCCGTTCATCCTCAGGACAAATTGCAACCTGTACAATCAGGAGGTTAAAGGTGCTGATTCTCCAAGTAGGGAGATGGTTGGTCAAGCAGCTGGAATGGCGAACCCGAGCACAAGGAGAGGAGAAATGAGGTGCGTTTTAGAAACCTTTCCCGATCTCATGGCATACCATCTTCTGGGTTTCCAATGCATGTTTTGATGTAGGAAGATGCCCTTGTACCTGGAGATTTGAGACCCAAGGGGTGTGTTCCCCGCAGTTTTACTTTAATGTATCTGCGTTTGATCACCCAACCTCACCAATCCTCTCAGCCCCAAGAGTGTCCAGCCTTATGTCTCATCCAGCTGTGGGTCTAGATATGGTCAATCCAGGTTGCATCAGAGACCCTGAACGGATTTTGTAAGAATTTCTCTCTCTTTCACTGTCTTTGTTTTGTGGGTTTTTAAAGTAATTTATGTTTAGAATGGGGTTTGGCTGCTTTTCCCTGCTGTGTTGATGCCGCTTTACACCCTCTTGATTCACTTGCAGAGAGATATCGATACATAGGTTTTCAGATTCATACTAGTCAGATATATTCTTGTGCGGTGACTAGGGGGTGTTGAGTCCAGTTCACTGAGCAGGGAGTAGGCCTTGTCTATTACATATTTGGCTTATGGAGCGGTGTCTGAGCTAATTTCAAACCCTTGTTTTATGCATCACCCCACCTCACCTTTCCCGTTAAGCAGCCATAGTGTGTCTTCTAAAGGTGTGACTCTGTTCTGTTTGTAATTCAGTTCAAGTGTAGCGATTTTGACATTCCCTCTATAAGCGATATCTTAGGATAAGTGCCTTTTTCTGTGTGACTTATTTCACTTAGAATCATCGTACCTAAATCCACTCATCATGCTGCTAACTAGCCTTATGACATTGATTTCATGGCTGAGTGATATTGCATTGTGCCAAGTACCACCATTTCTTTATCCATTTTTCTCTTTCCTGGGATATTGAAGGTGTACCGAAGCGGAGGTTCTTGGAAACAGAGCAGCCGTAAACTTTAGGGTGCCTGTGTCTTGTTGATTTTTAGTTTTCCCAATTTATACGCCCATGAGTGGAAGTGCCCTATGCTCTCTACGCTGTGTTTATTACTTGTTTCAGGACACACCGTACTCTTCTCCAGAGTGCCTGTTGGCAATTTACATCCTGCCCATCAGCGTAGCAAGGCTCCCATGTCTCCATGGCCTGTCCTGCTTTTCTGGTTTTTACACTTTGTTCAGCATGGCCCTTTTGACCGAGGGCAAGCGAGACTTCTTTGTAGCGCTGATTTGCCCTTCCGGCTTGCTTGGTTGGCCAAAAAGGGCGTATGCGTTTTTTCCTGAATATATTCAGGAAAAAACGCATACGCCCTTTTTGGCCAAGGGCATCATTGTCAACGTTTTGTCACTTTTCATGTGCTTTAAAGGCGAGTCGAATCTACCTCCTGAAATCTGTTTCCTGCAAATCTGCCTTGCTTTCAAATCCTCTTCGTTGCCTTCCCTCAATATATTTGTGGACGAGAGATCTCATTTATAACTCTGCACGTTTGTGAATTGCAGTGCTCCTGAGCTCCATTTGTCTCCTCGCTTTTTTGGGAGCTGGCCGCAAAAGCGCAGGATTGCTTCAGGCCCTATTTTGGTTCTGGGGGGCAGGCTGAGCCTGTGGTTCATTCTTCTTCCTGATGGGAAAATGGAGTGACCTGTGCCTGTCCCAACACCTAGGGCTAGTCTCTCGTTGGTTGCCTGTCTTCACGTTCATCCTCAGGAAAATTGCAACCTGTACGATACAGGAGTTTAAAGATGCTGATTCTCCAAGTAGGGAGATGGTGAATCAAGCGGCTGGAATGGGGAACCCGAGCACAAGGAGAGGAGAAATGAGGTGCGTTTTAGAAACCTTTCCCGATCTCAAGGCATACCATCTTCTGGGTTTCACATGCATGTTTGGATGTAGGAAGATGCCCTTGTACCTGGAGATTTGAGACCCATGGGGTGGGTACCCCGCGGTATTACTTTAAAGTATCTGCGTTTGCTCACCCAACCTCACCAATCCTCTCAGCCCCAAGAGTGTCCAGCCTTATGTCTCATCCAGCTGTGGGTCTAGATATGGTCAATCCAGGTTGCATCAGAGACCCTGAACGGATTTTGTAAGAATTTCTCTCTCTTTCACTGTCTTTGCTTTGTGGGTTTTTTAAAGTAATGTATGTTTAGAATGGGGTTTGGCTGCTTTTCCCTGCTGCGTTTATGCCGCTTTACACCCTCTTGATTCACTTGCAGAGAGATATCAATACACAGGTTTTCAGATTCATACTAGTCAGATATATTCTTGTGCGGTGACTAGGGGGTGTTGAGTCCAGTTCACTGAGCAGGGAGTAGGCCTTGTCTATTACATATTTGGCTTATGGAGCGGTCTCTGAGCTAATTTCAAACCCTTGTTTTATGCATCACCCCACCTCACCTTTCCGGTTAAGCAGCCAAGGTGTGTCTTCTAAAGGTGTGCCTCTGTTCTGTTTTGTAATTCAGTTCAAGTGTAGCGATTTTGACATTCCCTCTATAAGCGATATCTTAGGATAAGTGCCTTTTTCTTTGTGACTTATTTCACTTAGAATCATCGTACCTAAATCCACTCATCATGCTGCTAACTAGCCTTATGACATTGATTTCATGGCTGAGTGATATTCCATTGTGCCAAGTACCACCATTTCTTTATCCATTTTTCTCTTTCCTGGGATATTGAAGGTGTACCGAAGCGGAGGTTCTTGGCAACAGAGCAGCCGTAAAGTTTGGGGTGCCTGTGTCTTGTTGATTTTTAGTTTTCCCAATTTATACGCCCATGAGTGGAAGTGCCCTATGCTCTGTACACTGTGTTTATTACTTGTTTCAGGACACACCGTACTCTTCTCCAGAGTGCCTGTTGGCAATTTACATCCCGCCCATCAGCGTAGCAAGGCTCCCATGTCTCCATGGCCTGTCCTGATTTTCTGGTTTTTACACTTTTTTCAGCATGGCCCTTTTGACCGAGGGCAAGCGACACTTATTTGTAGCGCTGATTTGCCCTTCCGGCTTGCTTGCTTGGCCAAAAAGGGCGTATGCGTTTTTTCCTGAATATATTCAGGAAAAAACGCATACGCCCTTTTTGGCCAAGGGCATCGTTGTCAACGTTTTGCCGCTTTTCATGTGCTTTACAGATGAGTCGAATCTACATCCTGAAATCTGTTTCCTGAAAATCTGCCTTACTTTCAAATCCTCTTCGTTGCCTTCCCTCAATATATTTGTGGACGAGAGTTCTCATTTATAACTCTGCAGGTTTGTGAATTGCAGTGCCCCTGAGCTCCATTTGTCTCCTCGCTTTTTTGGGAGCTGGCCGCAAAAGCGCAGGATTGCTTCAGGCCCTATTTTGGTTCTGGGGGGCAGGCTGAGCCTGTGGTTCATTCTTCTTCCTGATGGAAAAATGGAGTGACCTGTGCCTGTCCCAACACCTAGGGCTAGTCTCTCGTTGGTTGCCCGTCTTCCCGTTCATCCTCAGGAAAATTGCAACCTGTACGATACAGGAGTTTAAAGATGCTGATTCTCCAAGTAGGGAGATGGTGAATCAAGCGGCTGGAATGGGGAACCCGAGCACAAGGAGAGGAGAAATGAGGTGCGTTTTAGAAACCTTTCCCGATCTCACGGCATAACATCTTCTGGGTTTCACATGCATGTTTGGATGTAGGAAGATGCCCTTGTACCTGGATATTTGAGACCCATGGGGTGGGTACCCCGCGGTGTTACTTTAAAGTATCTGCATTTGCTCACCCGACCTCACCAATCCTCTCAGCCCCAAGAGTGTCCAGCGTTATGTCTCATCCAGCTGTGGGTCTAGATATGGTCAATCCAGGTTGCATCAGAGACCCTGAACGGATTTTGTAAGAATTTCTCTCTCTTTCACTGTCTTTGCTTTGTGGGTTTTTTAAAGTAATGTATGTTTAGAATGGGGTTTGGCTGCTTTTCCCTGCTGTGTTTATGCCGCTTTACACCCTCTTGATTCACTTGCAGAGAGATATCGATACATAGGTTTTCAGATTCATACTAATCAGATATAATCTTGTGCGGTGACTAGGGGGTGTTGAGTCCAGTTCACTGAGCAGGGAGTAGGCCTTGTCTATTACATATTTGGCTTATGGAGCGGTGTCTGAGCTAATTTCAAACCCTTGTTTTATGCATCACCCCACCTCACCTTTCCGGTTAAGCAGCCATAGTGTGTCTTCTAAAGGTGTGCCTCTGTTCTGTTTTGTAATTCAGTTCAAGTTTAGCGATTTTGAGATTCCCTCTATAAGCGATATCTTAGGATAAGTGCCTTTTTCTGTGTGACTTATTTCACTTAGAATCATCGTACCTAAATCCACTCATCATGCTGCTAACTAGCCTTATGACATTGATTTCATGGCTGAGTGATATTCCATTGTGCCAAGTACCACCATTTCTTTATCCATTTTTCTCTTTCCTGGGATATTGAAAGTGTACCGAAGCGGAGGTTCTTGGCAACAGAGCAGCCGTAAAGTTTGGGGTGCCTGTGTCTTGTTGATTTTTAGTTTTCCCAATTTATACGCCCATGAGTGGAAGTGCCCAATGCTCTCTACACTGTGTTTATTACTTGTTTTAGGACACACCGTACTCTTCTCCAGAGTGCCTGTTGGCAATTTACATCCCGCCCATCAGCGTAGCAAGGCTCCCATGTCTCCATGGCCTGTCCTGCTTTTCTTGTTTTTACACTTTGTTCAGCATGGCCCTTTTGACCGAGGGCAAGCGAGACTTCTTTGTAGCGCTGATTTGCCCTTCCGGCTTGCTTGGTTGGCCAAAAAGGGCGTATGCGTTTTTTCCTGAATATATTCAGGAAAAAACGCATACGCCCTTTTTGGCCAAGGGCATCATTGTCAACGTTTTCTCACTTTTAATGTGCTTTAAAAGCGAGTCAAATCTACCTCCTGAAATCTGTTTCCTGCAAATCTGCCTTGCTTTCAAATCCTCTTCGTTGCCTTCCCTCAATATATTTGTGGACGAGAGTTCTCATTTATAACTCTGCACGTTTGTGAATTGCAGTGCCCCTGAGCTCCATTTGTCTCCTCGCTTTTTTGGGAGCTGGCCGCAAAATCGCAGGATTGCTTCAGGCCCTATTTTGGTTCTGGGGGGCAGGCTGAGCCTGTGGTTCATTCTTCTTCCTGATGGGAAAATGGAGTGACCTACGACTGTCCCAACACCTAGGGCTCGTCTCTCGTTGGTTCCGCGTCTTCCCGTTCATCCTCAGGACAAATTGCAACCTGTACAATCAGGAGGTTAAAGGTGCTGATTCTCCAAATAGGGAGATGGTTGGTCAAGCAGCTGGAATGGCGAACCCGAGCACAAGGAGAGGAGAAATGAGGTGCGTTTTAGAAACCTTTCCCGATCTCATGGCATACCATCTTCTGGGTTTCCCATGCATGTTTTGATGTAGGAAGATGCCCTTGTACCTGGAGATTTGAGACCCATGGGGTGTGTTCCCCGCAGTTTTACTTTAAAGTATCTGCGTTTGCTCACCCAACCTCACCAATCCTCTCAGCCCCAAGAGTGTCCAGCCTTATGTCTCATCCAGCTGTGGGTCTAGATATGGTCAATCCAGGTTGCATCATAGACCCTGAAACGGATTTTGTAAGAATTTCTCTCTCTTTCACTGTCTTTGCTTTGTGGGTTTTTTAAAGTAATTTATGTTTAGAATCGGGCTTGGCTGCTTTTCCCTGCTGTGTTGATGCCGCTTTACACCCTCTTGATTCACTTGCAGAGAGATATCGATACATAGGTTTTCAGATTCTTACTACTCAGATATATTCTTGTGTGGTGACTAGGGTGTGTTGAGTCCAGTTCACTGAGCAGGGAGTAGGCCTTGTCTATTACATATTTGGCTTATGGAGCGGTCTCTGAGCTAATTTCAAACCCTTGTTTTATGCATCACCCCACCTCACCTTTCCGGTTAAGCAGCCATAGTGTGTCTTCTAAAGGTGTGCCTCTGTTCTGTTTTGTAATTCAGTTCAAGTGTAGCGATTTTGACATTCCCTCTATAAGCGATATCTTAGGATAAGTGCCTTTTTCTGTGTGACTTATTTCACTTACAATCATCGTACCTAAATCCACTCATCATGCTGCTAACTAGCCTTATGACATTGATTTCATGGCTGAGTGATATTCCATTGTGCCAAGTACCACCATTTGTTTATCCATTTTTTTCTTTCCTGGGATATTGAAGGTGTACCGAAGTGAAGGTTCTTGGAAACAGAGCAGCCGTAAAGTTTGGGGTGCCTGTGTCTTGTTGATTTTTAGTTTTCCCAATTTATACGCCCATGAGTGGAAGTGCCCTATGCTCTCTACGCTGTGTTTATTACTTGTTTCAGGACACACCGTATACTTCTCCAGAGTGCCTGTTGGCAATTTACATCCCGCCCATCAGCGTAGCAAGGCTCCAATGTCTCCATGGCCTGTCCTGCTTTTCTGGTTTTTACACTTTGTTCAGCATGGCCCTTTTGACCGAGGGAAAGCGAGACTTCTTTGTAGCGCTGATTTGCCCTTCCGGCTTGCTTGGTTGGCCAAAAAGGGCGTATGCGTTTTTTCCTGAATATATTCAGGAAAAAACGCATACGCCCTTTTTGGCCAAGGGCATCATTGTCAACGTTTTGCCGCTTTTCATGTGCTTTACAGGCGAGTCGAATCTACATCCTGAAATCTGTTTCCTGCAAATCTGCCTTGCTTTCAAATCCTCTTCGTTGCCTTCCCTCAATATATTTGTGGACGAGAGTTCTCATTGATAACTCTGCACGTTTGTGAATTGCAGTGCCCCTGAGCTCCATTTGTCTCCTCGCTTTTTTGGGAGCTGGCCGCAAAAGCGCAGGATTGCTTCAGGCCCTATTTTGGTTCTGGGGGGCAGGCTGAGCCTGTGGTTCATTCTTCTTCCTGATGGGAAAATGGAGTGACCTGTGCCTGTCCCAACACCTAGGGCTAGTCTCTCGTTGTTTCCCCGTCTTCCCCTTCATCCTCAGGACAAATTGCAACCTGGACGAAATAGGAGGTTAAAGGTGCTGATTCTCCAATTAGGGAGATGGTTAGTCAAGTGGCTGGAATGGCGAACCCGAGCACAAGGAGAGGAGAAATGAGGTGCGTTTTAGAAACCTTTCCCGATCTCATGGCATACCATCTTCTGGGTTTCCCATGCATGTTTTGATGTAGGAAGATGCCCTTATACCTGGAGATTTGAGACCCATGGGGTGTGTTCCCCACAGTATTACTTTAAAGTATCTGCGTTTGCTCACCCAACCTCACCAATCCTCTCAGCCCCAAGAGTGTCCAGCCTTATGTCTCATCCAGCTGTGGGTCTAGATATGGTGAATCCAGGTTGCATCAGAGACCCTGAACGGATTTTGTAAGAATTTCTCTCTCTTTCACTGTCTTTGTTTTGTGGGTTTTTTAAAGTAATTTATGTTTAGAATCGGGCTTGGCTGCTTTTCCCTGCTGTGTTGATGCCGCTTTACACCCTCTTGATTCACTTGCAGAGAGATATCGATACATATGTTTTCAGATTCATACTAGTCAGATATATTCTTGTGCGGTGACTAGGGGGTGTTGAGTCCAGTTCACTGAGCAGGGAGTAGGCCTTGTCTAGTACATATTTGGCTTATGGAGCGGTGTCTGAGCTAATTTGAAACCCTTGTTTATGCATCACCCCACCTCACCTTTCCAGTTAAGCAGACATAGTGTGTCTTCTAAAGGTGTGACTCTGTTCTGTTTTGTAATTCAGTTCAAGTGTAGCGATTTTGACATTCCCTCTATAAGCGATATCTTAGGATAAGTGCCTTTTTCTGTGTGACTTATTTCACTTAGAATCATCGTACCTAAATCCACTCATCATGCTGCTAACTAGCCTTATGACATTGATTTCATGGCTGAGTGATATTGCATTGTGCCAAGTACCACCATTTGTTTATCCATTTTTCTCTTTCCTGGGATATTGAAGGTGTACCGAAGCGGAGGTTCTTGGCAACAGAGCAGCCGTAAACTTTAGTGTGCCTGTGTCTTGTTGATTTTTAGTTTTCCCAATTTATACGCCCATGAGTGGAAGTGCCCTATGCTCTCTACGCTGTGTTTATTACTTGTTTCAGGACACACCGTACTCTTCTCCAGATTGCCTGTTGGCAATTTACATCCCGCCCATCAGCGTAGCAAGGCTCCCATGTCTCCATGGCCTGTCCTGCTTTTCTGGTTTTTACACTTTGTTCAGCATGGCCCTTTTGACCGAGGGCAAGCGAGACTTCTTTGTAGCGCTGATTTGCCCTTCCGGCTTGCTTGGTTGGCCAAAAAGGGCGTATGCGTTTTTTCCTGAATATATTCAGGAAAAAACGCATACGCCCTTTTTGGCCAAGGGCATCATTGTCAACGTTTTCTCACTTTTAATGTGCTTTAAAAGCGAGTCAAATCTACCTCCTGAAATCTGTTTCCTGCAAATCTGCCTTGCTTTCAAATCCTCTTCGTTGCCATCCCTCAATATATTTGTGGACGAGAGATCTCATTTATAACTCTGCACGTTTGTGAATTGCAGTGCCCCTGAGCTCCATTTGTCTCCTCGCTTTTTTGGGAGCTGGCCGCAAAAGCGCAGGATTGCTTCAGGCCCTATTTTGGTTTTGGGGGGCAGGCTGAGCCTGTGGTTCATTCTTCTTCCTGATGGTAAAATGGAGTGACCTGTGCCTGTCCCAACACCTAGGGCTACTCTCTCGTTGGTTCCCCGTCTTCCCGTTCATCCTCAGGACAAACTGCAACCTGGTCGAAACAGGAGGTTAAAGGTGCTGATTCTCCAATTAGGGAGATGGTTAGTCAAGCGGCTGGAATGGCGAACCCGAGCACAAGGAGAGGAGAAATGAGGTGCGTTTTAGAAACTTTTCCCGATCTCACGGCATACCATCTTCTGGGTTTCCCATGCATGTTTTGATGTAGGAAGATGCCCTTGTACCTGGAGATTTGAGACCCATGGGGTGGGTACCCCGCAGTATTACTTTAAAGTATCTGCATTTGCTCACCCAACCTCACCAATCCTCTCAGCCGCAAGAGTGTCCAGCCTTATGTCTCATCCAGCTGTGGGTCTAGATATGGTCAATCCAGGTTGCATCAGAGACCCTGAACGGATTTTGTAAGAATTTCTCTCTCTTTCACTGTCTTTGCTTTGTGGCTTTTTTAAAGTAATGTATGTTTAGAATGGGGTTTGGCTGCTTTTCCCTGCTGTGTTTATGCCGCTTTACACCCTCTTGATTCACTTGCAGAGAGATATCGATACATAGGTTTTCAGATTCATACTAGTCAGATATATTCTTGTGCGGTGACTAGGGGGTGTTGAGTCCAGTTCACTGAGCAGGGAGTAGGCCTTGTCTAGTACATATTTGGCTTATGGAGCGGTGTCTGAGCTAATTTCAAACCCTTGTTTTATGCATCACCCCACCTCACCTTTCCAGTTAAGCAGACATAGTGTGTCTTCTAAAGGTGTGACTCTGTTCTGTTTTGTAATTCAGTTCAAGTGTAGCGATTTTGACATTCCCTCTATAAGCGATATCTTAGGATAAGTGCCTTTTTCTGTGTGACTTATTTCACTTAGAATCATCGTACCTAAATCCACTCATCATGCTGCTAACTAGCCTTATGACATTGATTTCATGGCTGAGTGATATTGCATTGTGCCAAGTACCACCATTTGTTTATCCATTTTTCTCTTTCCTGGGATATTGAAGGTGTACCGAAGCGGAGGTTCTTGGCAACAGAGCAGCCGTAAACTTTAGGGTGCCTGTGTCTTGTTGATTTTTAGTTTTCCCAATTTATACGCCCATGAGTGGAAGTGCCCTATGCTCTCTACGCTGTGTTTATTACTTGTTTCAGGACACACCGTACTCTTCTCCAGATTGCCTGTTGGCAATTTACATCCCGCCCATCAGCGTAGCAAGGCTCCCATGTCTCCATGGCCTGTCCTGCTTTTCTGGTTTTTACAGTTTGTTCAGCATGGCCCTTTTGACCGAGGGCAAGCGAGACTTCTTTGTAGCGCTGATTTGCCCTTCCGGCTTGCTTGGTTGGCCAAAAAGGGCGTATGCTTTTTTTCCTGAATATATTCAGGAAAAAACGCATACGCCCTTTTTGGCCAAGGGCATCATTGTCAACGTTTTGTCACTTTTCATGTGCTTCAAAGGCGAGTCGAATCTACCTCCTGAAATCTGTTTCCTGCAAATCTGCCTTGCTTTCAAATCCTCTTCGTTGCCTTCCCTCAAAATATTTGTGGACGAGAGATCTCATTTATAACTCTGCACGTTTGTGAATTGCAGTGCCCCTGAGCTCCATTTGTCTCCTCGCTTTTTTGGGAGCTGGCCGCAAAAGCGCAGGATTGCTTCAGGCCCTATTTTGGTTTTGGGGGGCAGGCTGAGCCTGTGGTTCATTCTTCTTCCTGATGTGAAAATGGAGTGACCTGTGCCTGTCCCAACACCTAGGGCTAGTCTCTCGTTGGTTCCCCGTCTTCCCGTTCATCCTCAGGACAAACTGCAACCTGGACGAAACAGGAGGTTAAAGGTGCTGATTCTCCAAGTAGGGAGATGGTTAGTCAAGCGGCTGGAATGGCGAACCCGAGCACAAGGAGAGGAGAAATGAGGTGCGTTTTAGAAACTTTTCCCGATCTCACGGCATACCATCTTCTGGGTTTCCCATGCATGTTTTGATGTAGGAAGATGCCCTTATACCTGGAGATTTGAGACCCATGGGGTGGGTACCCCGCAGTATTACTTTAAAGTATCTGCATTTGCTCACCCAACCTCACCAATCCTCTCAGCCGCAAGAGTGTCCAGCCTTATGTCTCATGCAGCTGTGGGTCTAGATATGGTCAATCCAGGTTGCATCAGAGACCCTGAACGGATTTTGTAAGAATTTCTCTCTCTTTCACTGTCTTTGCTTTGTGGGTTTTTTAAAGTAATGTATGTTTAGAATGGGGTTTGGCTGCTTTTCCCTGCTGTGTTTATGCCGCTTTACACCCTCTTGATTCACTTGCAGAGAGATATCGATACATAGGTTTTCAGATTCATACTAGTCAGATATATTCTTGTGCGGTGACTAGGGGGTGTTGAGTCCAGTTCACTGAGCAGGGAGTAGGCCTTGTCTATTACATATTTGGCTTATGGAGCGGTCTCTGAGCTAATTTCAAACCCTTGTTTTATGCATCACCCCACCTCACCTTTCCGGTTAAGTAGCCATAGTGTGTCTTCTAAAGGTGTGACTCTGTTCTGTTTTGTAATTCAGTTCAAGTGTAGCGATTTTGACATTCCCTCTATAAGCGATATCTTAGGATAAGTGTCTTTTTCTGTGTGACTTATTTCACTTAGAATCATCGTACCTAAATCCACTCATCATGCTGCTAACTAGCCTTATGACATTGATTTCATGGCTGAGTGATATTCCATTGTGCCAAGTACCACCATTTCTTTATCCACTTTTCTCTTTCCTGGTATATTGAAGGTGTACCGAAGCGGAGGTTCTTGGAAACAGAGCAGCCGTAAACTTTAGGGTGCCTGTGTCTTGTTGATTTTTAGTTTTCCCAATTTATACTCCCATGAGTGGGAGTGCCCTATGGTCTCTAAGCTGTGTTTATTACTTGTTTCAGGACACACCGTACTCTTCTCCAGAGTGACTGTTGGCCATTTACATCCCGCCCATCAGCGTAGCAAGGCTCCCTTGTCTCCATGGCCTGTCCTGCTTTTCTGGTTTTACACTTTGTTCAGCATGGCCCTTTTGACCGAGGGCAAGCGAGACTTCTTTGTAGCGCTGATTTGCCCTTCTGGCTTGCTTGGTTGGCCAAAAAGGGCGTATGCGTTTTTTCCTGAATATATTCAGGAAAAAACGCATACGCCCTTTTTGGCCAAGGGCATCATTGTCAACGTTTTGTCACTTTTCATGTGCTTTAAAGGCGAGTCAAATCTACCTCCTGAAATCTGTTTCCTGCAAATCTGACTTGCTTTCAAATCCTCTTCGTTGCCATCCCTCAATATATTTGTGGACGAGAGATCTCATTTATAACTCTGCACGTTTGTGAATTGCAGTGCCCCTGAGCTCCATTTGTCTCCTCGCTTTTTTGGGAGCTGGCCGCAAAAGCGCAGGATTGCTTCAGGCCCTATTTTGGTTTTGGGGGGCAGGCTGAGCCTGTGGTTCATTCTTCTTCCTGATGGGAAAATGGAGTGACCTGTGCCTGTCCCAACACCTAGGGCTAGTCTCTCGTTGGTTCCCCGTCTTCCCGTTCATCCTCAGGACAAACTGCAACCTGGACGAAACAGGAGGTTAAAGGTGCTGATTCTCCAAGTAGGGAGATGGTTAGTCAAGTGGCTGGAATGGCGAACCCGAGCACAAGGAGAGGAGAAATGAGGTGCGTTTTAGAAACTTTTCCCGATCTCACGGCATACCATCTTCTGGGTTTCCCATGCATGTTTTGATGGAGGAAGATGCCCTTGTACCTGGAGATTTGAGACCCATGGGGTGGGTACCCCGCAGTATTACTTTAAAGTATCTGCATTTGCTCACCCAACCTCACCAATCCTCTCAGCCGCAAGAGTGTCCAGCCTTATGTCTCATCCAGCTGTGGGTCTAGATATGGTCAATCCAGGTTGCATCAGAGACCCTGAACGGATTTTGTAAGAATTTCTCTCTCTTTCACTGTCTTTGCTTTGTGGGTTTTTTAAAGTAATGTATGTTTAGAATGGGGTTTGGCTGCTTTTCCCTTCTGTGTTTATGCCGCTTTACACCCTCTTCATTCACTTGCAGAGAGATATCGATACATAGGTTTTCAGATTCATACTAGTCAGATATATTCTTGTGCGGTGACTAGGGGGTGTTGAGTCCAGTTCACTGAGCAGGGAGTAGGCCTTGTCTAGTACATATTTGGCTTATGGAGCGGTGTCTGAGCTAATTTCAAACCCTTGTTTTATGCATCACCCCACCTCACCTTTCCAGTTAAGCAGACATAGTGTGTCTTCTAAAGGTGTGACTCTGTTCTGTTTTGTAATTCAGTTCAAGTGTAGCGATTTTGACATTCCCTCTATAAGCGATATCTTAGGATAAGTGCCTTTTTCTGTGTGACTTATTTCACTTAGAATCATCGTACCTAAATCCACTCATCATGCTGCTAACTAGCCTTATGACATTGATTTCATGGCTGAGTGATATTGCATTGTGCCAAGTACCACCATTTGTTTATCCATTTTTCTCTTTCCTGGGATATTGAAGGTGTACCGAAGCGGAGGTTCTTGGCAACAGAGCAGCCGTAAATTTTAGGGTGCCTGTGTCTTGTTGATTTTTAGTTTTCCCAATTTATACGCCCATGAGTGGAAGTGCCCTATGCTCTCTACGCTGTGTTTATTACTTGTTTCAGGACACACCGTACTCTTCTCCAGATTGCCTGTTGGCAATTTACATCCCGCCCATCAGCGTAGCAAGGCTCCCATGTCTCCATGGCCTGTCCTGCTTTTCTGGTTTTTACAGTTTGTTCAGCATGGCCCTTTTGAACGAGGGCAAGCGAGACTTCTTTGTGGCGCTGATTTGCCCTTCCGGCTTGCTTGGTTGGCCAAAAAGGGCGTATGCGTTTTTTCCTGAATATATTCAGGAAAAAACGCATACGCCCTTTTTGGCCAAGGGCATCATTGTCAACGTTTTGTCACTTTTCATGTGCTTTAAAGGCGAGTCGAATCTACCTCCTGAAATCTGTTTCCTGCAAATCTGCCTTGCTTTCAAATCCTCTTCTTTGCCTTCCCTCAAAATATTTGTGGACGAGAGATCTCATTTATAACTCTGCACGTTTGTGAATTGCAGTGCCCCTGAGCTCCATTTGTCTCCTCGCTTTTTTGGGAGCTGGCCGCAAAAGCGCAGGATTGCTTCAGGCCCTATTTTGGTTTTGGGGGGCAGGCTGAGCCTGTGGTTCATTCTTCTTCCTGATGGGAAAATGGAGTGACCTGTGCTTGTCCCAACACCTAGGGCTAGTCTCTCGTTGGTTCCCCGTCTTCCCGTTCATCCTCAGGACAAACTGCAACCTGGACGAAACAGGAGGTTAAAGGTGCTGATTCTCCAAGGAGGGAGATGGTTAGTCAAACGGCTGGAATGGCGAACCCGAGCACAAGGAGAGGAGAAATGAGGTGCGTTTTAGAAACTTTTCCCGATCTCACGGCATACCATCTTCTGGGTTTCCCATGCATGTTTTGATGTAGGAAGATGCCCTTGTACCCGGAGATTTGAGACCCATGGGGTGGGTACCCCGCAGTATTACTTTAAAGTATCTGCATTTGCTCACCCAACCTCACCAATCCTCTCAGCCGCAAGAGTGTCCAGCCTTATGTCTCATGCAGCTGTGGGTCTAGATATGGTCAATCCAGGTTGCATCAGAGACCCTGAACGGATTTTGTAAGAATTTCTCTCTCTTTCACTGTCTTTGCTTTGTGGGTTTTTTAAAGTAATGTATGTTTAGAATGGGGTTTGGCTGCTTTTCCCTGCTGTGTTTATGCCGCTTTACACCCTCTTGATTCACTTGCAGAGAGATTTCGATACATAGGTTTTCAGATTCATACTAGTCAGATATATTCTTGTGCGGTGACTAGGGGGTGTTGAGTCCAGTTCACTGAGCAGGGAGTAGGCCTTGTCTAGTACATATTTGGCTTATGGAGCGGTGTCTGAGCTAATTTCAAACCCTTGTTTTATGCATCACCCCACCTCACCTTTCCAGTTAAGCAGACATAGTGTGTCTTCTAAAGGTGTGACTCTGTTCTGTTTTGTAATTCAGTTCAAGTGTAGCGATTTTGACATTCCCTCTATAAGCGATATCTTAGGATAAGTGCCTTTTTCTGTGTGACTTATTTCACTTAGAATCATCGTACCTAAATCCACTCATCATGCTGCTAACTAGCCTTATGACATTGATTTCATGGCTGAGTGATATTGCATTGTGCCAAGTACCACCATTTGTTTATCCATTTTTCTCTTTCCTGGGATATTGAAGGTGTACTGAAGCGGAGGTTCTTGGCAACAGAGCAGCCGTAAACTTTAGGGTGCCTGTGTCTTGTTGATTTTTAGTTTTCCCAATTTATACGCCCATGAGTGGAAGTGCCCTATGCTCTCTACGCTGTGTTTATTACTTGTTTCAGGACACACCGTACTCTTCTCCAGATTGCCTGTTGGCAATTTACATCCCGCCCATCAGCGTAGCAAGGCTCCCATGTCTCCATGGCCTGTCCTGCTTTTCTGGTTTTTACAGTTTGTTCAGCATGGCCCTTTTGAACGAGGGCAAGCGAGACTTCTTTGTGGCGCTGATTTGCCCTTCCGGCTTGCTTGGTTGGCCAAAAAGGGCGTATGCGTTTTTTCCTGAATATATTCAGGAAAAAACGCATACGCCCTTTTTGGCCAAGGGCATCATTGTCAACGTTTTGTCACTTTTCATGTGCTTTAAAGGCGAGTCGAATCTACCTCCTGAAATCTGTTTCCTGCAAATCTGCCTTGCTTTCAAATCCTCTTCGTTGCCTTCCCTCAAAATATTTGTGGACGAGAGATCTCATTTATAACTCTGCACGTTTGTGAATTGCAGTGCCCCTGAGCTCCATTTGTCTCCTCGCTTTTTTGGGAGCTGGCCGCAAAAGCGCAGGATTGCTTCAGGCCCTATTTTGGTTTTGGGGAGCAGGCTGAGCCTGTGGTTCATTCTTCTTCCTGATGGGAAAATGGAGTGACCTGTGCCTGTCCCAACACCTAGGGCTAGTCTCTCGTTGTTTCCCCGTCTTCCCGTTCATCCTCAGGACAAACTGCAACCTGGACGAAACAGGAGGTTAAAGGTGCTGATTCTCCAAGTAGGGAGATGGTTAGTCAAGCGGCTGGAATGGCGAACCCGAGCACAAGGAGAGGAGAAATGAGGTGCGTTTTAGAAACTTTTCCCGATCTCACGGCATACCATCTTCTGGGTTTCCCATGCATGTTTTGATGTAGGAAGATGCCCTTGTACCTGGAGATTTGAGACCCATGGGGTGGGTACCCCGCAGTATTACTTTAAAGTATCTGCATTTGCTCACCCAACCTCACCAATCCTCTCAGCCGCAAGAGTGTCCAGCCTTATGTCTCATGCAGCTGTGGGTCTAGATATGGTCAATCCAGGTTGCATCAGAGACCCTGAACGGATTTTGTAAGAATTTCTCTCTCTTTCACTGTCTTTGCTTTGTGGGTTTTTTAAAGTAATGTATGTTTAGAATGGGGTTTGGCTGCTTTTCCCTGCTGTGTTTATGCCGCTTTACACCCTCTTGATTCACTTGCAGAGAGATATCGATACATAGGTATTCAGATTGATACTAGTCAGATATATTCTTGTGCAGTGACTAGGGGGTGTTGAGTCCAGTTCACTGAGCAGGGAGTAGGCCTTGTCTAGTACATATTTGGCTTATGGAGCGGTGTCTGAGCTAATTTCAAACCCTTGTTTTATGCATCACCCCACCTCACCTTTCCAGTTAAGCAGACATAGTGTGTCTTCTAAAGGTGTGACTCTGTTCTGTTTTGTAATTCAGTTTAAGTGTAGCGATTTTGACATTCCCTCTATAAGCGATATCTTAGGATAAGTGCCTTTTTCTGTGTGACTTATTTCACTTAGAATCATCGTACCTAAATCCACTCATCATGCTGCTAACTAGCCTTATGACATTGATTTCATGGCTGAGTGATATTGCATTGTGCCAAGTACCACCATTTGTTTATCCATTTTTCTCTTTCCTGGGATATTGAAGGTGTACCGAAGCGGAGGTTCTTGGCAACAGAGCAGCCGTAAACTTTAGGGTGCCTGTGTCTTGTTGATTTTTAGTTTTCCCAATTTATACGCCCATGAGTGGAAGTGCCCTATGCTCTCTACGCTGTGTTTATTACTTGTTTCAGGACACACCGTACTCTTCTCCAGATTGCCTGTTGGCAATTTACATCCCGCCCATCAGCGTAGCAAGGCTCCCATGTCTCCATGGCCTGTCCTGCTTTTCTGGTTTTTACAGTTTGTTCAGCATGGCCCTTTTGACCGAGGGCAAGCGAGACTTCTTTGTGGCGCTGATTTGCCCTTCCGGCTTGCTTGGTTGGCCAAAAAGGGCGTATGCGTTTTTTCCTGAATATATTCAGGAAAAAACGCATACGCCCTTTTTGGCCAAGGGCATCATTGTCAACGTTTTGTCACTTTTCATGTGCTTTAAAGGCGAGTCGAATCTACCTCCTGAAATCTGTTTCCTGCAAATCTGCCTTGCTTTCTAATCCTCTTCGTTGCCTTCCCTCAAAATATTTGTGGACGAGAGATCTCATTTATAACTCTGCACGTTTGTGAATTGCAGTGCCCCTGAGCTCCATTTGTCTCCTCGCTTTTTTGGGAGCTGGCCGCAAAAGCGCAGGATTGCTTCAGGCCCTATTTTGGTTTTGGGGAGCAGGCTGAGCCTGTGGTTCATTCTTCTTCCTGATGGGAAAATGGAGTGACCTGTGCCTGTCCCAACACCTAGGGCTAGTCTCTCGTTGTTTCCCCGTCTTCCCGTTCATCCTCAGGACAAACTGCAACCTGGACGAAACAGGAGGTTAAAGGTGCTGATTCTCCAAGTAGGGAGATGGTTAGTCAAGCGGCTGGAATGGCGAACCCGAGCACAAGGAGAGGAGAAATGAGGTGCGTTTTAGAAACTTTTCCCGATCTCACGGCATACCATCTTCTGGGTTTCCCATGCATGTTTTGATGTAGGAAGATGCCCTTGTACCTGGAGATTTGAGACCCATGGGGTGGGTACCCCGCAGTATTACTTTAAAGTATCTGCATTTGCTCACCCAACCTCACCAATCCTCTCAGCCGCAAGAGTGTCCAGCCTTATGTCTCATGCAGCTGTGGGTCTAGATATGGTCAATCCAGGTTGCATCAGAGACCCTGAACGGATTTTGTAAGAATTTCTCTCTCTTTCACTGTCTTTGCTTTGTGGGTTTTTTAAAGTAATGTATGTTTAGAATGGGGTTTGGCTGCTTTTCCCTGCTGTGTTTATGCCGCTTTACACCCTCTTGATTCACTTGCAGAGAGATATCGATACATAGGTATTCAGATTGATACTAGTCAGATATATTCTTGTGCGGTGACTAGGGGGTGTTGAGTCCAGTTCACTGAGCAGGGAGTAGGCCTTGTCTAGTACATATTTGGCTTATGGAGCGGTGTCTGAGCTAATTTCAAACCCTTGTTTTATGCATCACCCCACCTCACCTTTCCCGTTAAGCAGCCATAGTGTGTCTTCTAAAGGTGTGACTCTGTTCTGTTTTGTAATTCAGTTTAAGTGTAGCGATTTTGACATTCCCTCTATAAGCGATATCTTAGGATAAGTGCCTTTTTCTGTGTGACTTATTTCACTTAGAATCATCGTACCTAAATCCACTCATCATGCTGCTAACTAGCCTTATGACATTGATTTCATGGCTGAGTGATATTGCATTGTGCCAAGTACCACCATTTGTTTATCCATTTTTCTCTTTCCTGGGATATTGAAGGTGTACCGAAGCGGAGGTTCTTGGCAACAGAGCAGCCGTAAACTTTAGGGTGCCTGTGTCTTGTTGATTTTTAGTTTTCCCAATTTATACGCCCATGAGTGGAAGTGCCCTATGCTCTCTACGCTGTGTTTATTACTTGTTTCAGGACACACCGTACTCTTCTCCAGATTGCCTGTTGGCAATTTACATCCCGCCCATCAGCGTAGCAAGGCTCCCATGTCTCCATGGCCTGTCCTGCTTTTCTGGTTTTTACAGTTTGTTCAGCATGGCCCTTTTGAACGAGGGCAAGCGAGACTTCTTTGTGGCGCTGATTTGCCCTTCCGGCTTGCTTGGTTGGCCAAAAAGGGCGTATGCGTTTTTTCCTGAATATATTCAGGAAAAAACGCATACGCCCTTTTTGGCCAAGGGCATCATTGTCAACGTTTTGTCACTTTTCATGTGCTTTAAAGGCGAGTCGAATCTACCTCCTGAAATCTGTTTCCTGCAAATCTGCCTTGCTTTCAAATCCTCTTCGTTGCATTCCCTCAAAATATTTGTGGACGAGAGATCTCATTTATAACTCTGCACGTTTGTGAATTGCAGTGCCCCTGAGCTCCATTTGTCTCCTCGCTCTTTTGGGAGCTGGCCGCAAAAGCGCAGGATTGCTTCAGGCCCTATTTTGGTTTTGGGGGGCAGGCTGAGCCTGTGGTTCATTCTTCTTCCTGATGGGAAAATGGAGTGACCTGTGCCTGTCCCAACACCTAGGGCTAGTCTCTCGTTGGTTCCCCGTCTTCCCGTTCATCCTCAGGACAAACTGCAACCTGGACGAAACAGGAGGTTAAAGGTGCTGATTCTCCAAGTAGGGAGATGGTTAGTCAAGCGGCTGGAATGGCGAACCCGAGCACAAGGAGAGGAGAAATGAGGTGCGTTTTAGAAACTTTTCCCGATCTCACGGCATACCATCTTCTGGGTTTCCCATGCATGTTTTGATGTAGGAAGATGCCCTTGTACCCGGAGATTTGAGACCCATGGGGTGGGTACCCCGCAGTATTACTTTAAAGTATCTGCATTTGCTCACCCAACCTCACCAATCCTCTCAGCCGCAAGAGTGTCCAGCCTTATGTCTCATCCAGCTGTGGGTCTAGATATGGTCAATCCAGGTTGCATCAGAGACCCTGAACGGATTTTGTAAGAATTTCTCTCTCTTTCACTGTCTTTGCTTTGTGGATTTTTTAAAGTAATGTATGTTTAGAATGGGGTTTGGCTGCTTTTCCCTGCTGTGTTTATGCCGCTTTACACCCTCTTGATTCACTTGCAGAGAGATATCGATACATAGGTTATCAGATTCATACTAGTCAGATGTATTCTTGTGCGGTGACTAGGGGGTGTTGAGTCCAGTTCACTGAGCAGGGAGTAGGCCTTGTCTATTACATATTTGGCTTATGAAGCGGTGTCTGAGCTAATTTCAAACCCTTGTTTTATGCATCACCCCACCTCACCTTTCCCGTTAAGCAGCCATAGTGTGTCTTCTAAAGGTGTGACTCTGTTCTGTTTTGTAATTCAGTTCAAGTGTAGCGATTTTGACATTCCCTCTAGAAGCGATATCTTAGGATAAGGGCCTTTTTCTGTGTGACTTATTTCACTTAGAATCATCGTACCTAAATCCACTCATCATGCTGCTAACTAGCCTTATGACATTGATTTCATGGCTGAGTGATATTGCATTGTGCCAAGTACCACCATTTGTTTATCCATTTTTCTCTTTCCTGGGATATTGAAGGTGTACCGAAGCGGAGGTTCTTGGCAACAGAGCAGCCGTAAACTTTAGGGTGCCTGTGTCTTGTTGATTTTTAGTTTTCCCAATTTATACGCCCATGAGTGGAAGTGCCCTATGCTCTCTACGCTGTGTTTATTACTTGTTTCAGGACACACCGTACTCTTCTCCAGATTGCCTGTTGGCAATTTACATCCCGCCCATCAGCGTAGCAAGGCTCCCATGTCTCCATGGCCTGTCCTGCTTTTCTGGTTTTTACAGTTTGTTCAGCATGGCCCTTTTGAACGAGGGCAAGCGAGACTTCTTTGTGGCGCTGATTTGCCCTTCCGGCTTGCTTGGTTGGCCAAAAAGGGCGTATGCGTTTTTTCCTGAATATATTCAGGAAAAAACGCATACGCCCTTTTTGGCCAAGGGCATCATTGTCAACGTTTTGTCACTTTTCATGTGCTTTAAAGGCGAGTCGAATCTACCTCCTGAAATCTGTTTCCTGCAAATCTGCCTTGCTTTCAAATCCTCTTCGTTGCCTTCCCTCAAAATATTTGTGGACGAGAGATCTCATTTATAACTCTGCACGTTTGTGAATTGCAGTGCCCCTGAGCTCCATTTGTCTCCTCGCTTTTTTGGGAGCTGGCCGCAAAAGCGCAGGATTGCTTCAGGCCCTATTTTGGTTTTGGGGGGCAGGCTGAGCCTGTGGTTCATTCTTCTTCCTGATGGGAAAATGGAGTGACCTGTGCCTGTCCCAACACCTAGGGCTAGTCTCTCGTTGGTTCCCCGTCTTCCCGTTCATCCTCAGGACAAACTGCAACCTGGACGAAACAGGAGGTTAAAGGTGCTGATTCTCCAAGTAGGGAGATGGTTAGTCAAGCGGCTGGAATGGCGAACCCGAGCACAAGGAGAGGAGAAATGAGGTGCGTTTTAGAAACTTTTCCTGATCTCACGGCATACCATCTTCTGGGTTTCCCATGCATGTTTTGATGTAGGAAGATGCCCTTGTACCCGGAGATTTGAGACCCATGGGGTGGGTACCCCGCAGTATTACTTTAAAGTATCTGCATTTGCTCACCCAACCTCACCAATCCTCTCAGCCCCAAGAGTGTCCAGCCTTATGTCTCATCCAGCTGTGGGTCTAGATATGGTCAATCCAGGTTGCATCAGAGACCCTGAACGGATTTTGTAAGAATTTCTCTTTCTTTCACTGTCTTTGCTTTGTGGGTTTTTTAAAGTAATGTATGTTTAGAATGGGGTTTGGCTGCTTTTCCCTGCTGTGTTTATGCCGCTTTACACCCTCTTGATTCACTTGCAGAGAGATATCGATACATAGGTTTTCAGATTCATACTAGTCAGATATATTCTTGTGCGGTGACTAGGGGGTGTTGAGTCCAGTTCACTGAGCAGGGAGTAGGCCTTGTCTATTACATATTTGGCTTATGAAGCGGTGTCTGAGCTAATTTCAAACCCTTGTTTTATGCATCACCCCACCTCACCTTTCCCGTTAAGCAGCCATAGTGTGTCTTCTAAAGGTGTGCCTCTGTTCTGTTTTGTAATTCAGTTCAAGTGTAGCGATTTTGACATTCCCTCTAGAAGCGATATCTTAGGATAAGGGCCTTTTTCTGTGTGACTTATTTCACTTAGAATCATCGTACCTAAATCCACTCATCATGCTGCTAAATAGCCTTATGTCATTGATTTCATGGCTGAGTGATATTCCATTGTGCCAAGTACCACCATTTCTTTATCCATTTTTCTCTTTCCTGGGATATTGAAGGTGTACCGAAGCGGAGGTTCTTGGCAACAGGGCAGCCGTAAAGTTTGGGGTGCCTGTGTCTTGTTGACTTTTAGTTTTCCCAATTTATATGCCCATGAGTGGAAGTGCCCTATGCTCTGAACGCTGTGTTTATTACTTGTTTCAGGACACACCGTACTCTTCTCCAGAGTGCCTGTTGGGAATTTACATCCCGCCCATCAGCATAGCAAGGCTCCCATGTCTCCATGGCCTGTCCTGCTTTTCTGTTTTTTACACTTTGTTCAGCATGGCCCTTTTGACCGAGGGCAAGCGAGACTTCTTTGTAGCGCTGATTTGCCCTTCCGGCTTGCTTGGTTGGCCAAAAAGGGCGTATGCGTTTTTTCCTGAATATATTCAGGAAAAAACGCATACGCCCTTTTTGGCCAAGGGCATCATTGTCAACGTTTTGCGGCTTTTCATGTGCTTTAAATGCGAGTCGAATCTACCTCCTGAAATCTGTTTCCTGCAAATCTGCCTTGCTTTCAAATCCTCTTCGTTGCCTTCCCTCAATATATTTGTGGACGAGAGTTCTCATTTATAACTCTGCACGTTTGTGAATTGCAGTGCCCCTGAGCTCCATTTGTCTCCTCGCTTTTTTGGGAGCTGGCCGCAAAAGCGCAGGATTGCTTCAGGCCCTATTTTGGTTCTGGGGGGCAGGCTGAGCCTGTGGTTCATTCTTCTTCCTGATGGGAAAATGGAGTGACCTATGCCTGTCCCAACACCTAGGGCTCGTCTCTCGTTGGTTCTGCGTCTTCCCATTCATCCTCAGGACAAATTGCAACCTGTACAATCAGGAGGTTAAAGGTGCTGATTCTCCAAGTAGGGAGATGGTTAGTCAAGCGGCTGGAATGGTGAACCCGAGCACAAGGAGAGGAGAAATGAGGTGCGTTTTAGAAACCTTTCCCGATCTCACGGCATACCATCTTCTGGGTTTCCCATGCATGTTTTGATGTAGGAAGATTCCCTTGTACCTGGAGATTTGAGACCCATGGGGTGTGTTCCCCGCAGTGTTACTTTAAAGTATCTGCGTTTGCTCACCCAACCTCACCAATCCTCTCAGCCCCAAGAGTGTCCAGCCTTATGTCTCATCCAGCTGTGGGTCTAGATATGGTCAATCCAGGTTGCATCATAGACCCTGAACGGATTTTGTAAGAATTTCTCTCTCTTTCACTGTCTTTGTTTTGTGGGTTTTTAAAAGTAATTTATGTTTAGAATCGGGCTTGGCTGCTTTTCCCTGCTGTGTTTATGCCGCTTTACACCCTCTTGATTCACTTGCAGAGAGATATCGATACATAGGTTTTCAGATTCTTACTAGTCAGATATATTCTTGTGCGGTGACTAGGGGGTGTTGAGTCCAGTTCACTGAGCAGGGAGTAGGCCTTGTCTATTACATATTTGGCTTATGGAGCGGTGTCTGAGCTAATTTCAAACCCTTGTTTTATGCATCACCCCACCTCACCTTTCCCGTTAAGCAGCCATAGTGTGTCTTCTAAAGGTGTGACTCTGTTCTGTTTTGTAATTCAGTTCAAGTGTAGCGATTTTGACATTCCCTCTATAAGCGATATCTTAGGATAAGTGTCTTTTTCTGTGTGACTTATTTCACTTAGAATCATCGTACCTAAATCCACACATCATGCTGCTAACTAGCCTTATGACATTGATTTCATGGCTGAGTGATATTCCATTGTGCCAAGTACCACCATTTCTTTATCCATTTTTCTCTTTCCTGGGATATTGAAGGTGTACCGAAGCGGAGGTTCTTGGAAACAGAGCAGCCGTAAACTTTAGGGTGCCTGTGTCTTGTTGATTTTTAGTTTTCCCAATTTATACGCCCATGAGTGGAAGTGCCCTATGCTCTCTACGCTGTGTTTATTACTTGTTTCAGGACACACCGTACTCTTCTCCAGAGTGCCTGTTGGCAATTTATATCCCGCCCATCAGCGTAGCAAGGCTCCCATGTCTCCATGGCCTGTCCTGCTTTTCTGGTTTTTACTGTTTGTTCAGCATGGCCCTTTTGACCGAGGGCAAGCGAGACTTCTTTGTAGCGCTGATTTGCCCTTCCGGCTTGCTTGGTTGGCCAAAAAGGGCGTATGCGTTTTTTCCTGAATATATTCAGGAAAAAACGCATACGCCCTTTTTGGCCAAGGGCATCATTGTCAACGTTTTGCCGCTTTTCATGTGCTTTAAAGGCGAGTCGAATCTATTTCCTGAAATCTGTTTCCTGCAAATCTGCCTTGCTTTCAAATCCTCTTCGTTGCCTTCCCTCAATATATTTGTGGACGAGAGTTCTCATTTATAACTCTGCACGTTTGTGAATTGCAGTGCCCCTGAGCTCCATTTGTCTCCTCGCTTTTTTGGGAGCTGGCCGCAAAAGCGCAGGATTGCTTCAGGCCCTATTTTGGTTCTGGGGGGCAGGCTGAGCCTGTGGTTCATTCTTCTTCCTAATGGGAAAATGGAGTGACCTATGCCTGTCCCAACACCTAGGGCTCGTCTCTCGTTGGTTCTGCGTCTTCCCGTTCATCCTCAGGACAAATTGCAACCTGTACAATCAGGAGGTTAAAGGTGCTGATTCTCCAAGTAGGGAGATGGTTAGTCAAGCGGCTGGAATGGCGAACCCGAGCACAAGGAGAGGAGAAATGAGGTGCGTTTTAGAAACCTTTCCCGATCTCATGGCATACCATCTTCTGGGTTTCCC